>NC_081824.1:152015704-152318735 GCF_030867095.1 Alligator mississippiensis
AGTTTTGCAAAGACAAGGATGGGGAGGCAGGATGCCAGATTCCATTTTGATATTGTATTTTAGTTGAACACAATACATAGTATATCCGATACATGCTAATTGGCAACAGTCTGGCAAGGTGGATATAATTAAGCTGCACTTTCTCAGCCTAAACTTATTGTTGTTCTTGGGGATTGGAGACAGGATCCAGATTGTCAAAGGACTAAGGGAGCCCAGCACCCACTTATTTCAGTGGCAGCTTAGTGCCCAAATATTTTTCAGGTCTAGGTCTAAGATTTTTCTTAATCTGCTAGCAAATTGCCTGTCAAGAATGATGTGGTGGGGGCAGCAGGCAGGGACAGAGTGCTGCCACCCACCACCGCACACTGTCACCGCCTCCCAGTGGCACTGCTGGCCTCACCCCCCCCACACACACACACTCTGTCCCCACCGTCACGGTGGCACTCCACACTGGGATTGGTTGTTTCAGTAACCAATCAAAGGGCTCCAAGACCATTTTGGACAGACAGACAGATGGACTAAGCCCTTTATTACATAAGAATTGGTACAGTTGGAATCCAGCTATTTCACAGGATTAAGTCCCTAACTTCCCTGCAGAGATGTGAGTTTGTATCCAGAAGTATACAGACTTGCAGCAAATAGATATGTGGGATCACTGAGGTGCTCCAGATGTTTGATGCAGCTTTTACCGTATTTTCTTGTATACTGTGTGCTCAAAATAAGATACACACTTTTTTTTGAAAGGCAGAATGTAGAAAAAGATTTTTCCAAAGTCATGGCCAATTGTATGCCATAGAGTAAGTCTTCCTGGAAACACAGTGTTCTGGAAGTGTGACATCTCAGGAGACACTGTGGATGAGGCAGCAAACAAAGTAAGGAAGTTCCTACTGCCTCATCCAGGTTGTCTCCTGGGATGTCACACCTTCTGGACTATCCTTGTTTGTAGGAGAACTCATTTTTGTGTTACACAAAGTCAGGTCTAGATCCTTGCAAGGGCAGCAGCAAGACCATTAGTTCTTTATTATAACTAGTTTTTTATATATGTTCCCAGAGACATAGTGAGCTAATTCAGTGCCTGTGGCAGGGGTGGGAGGTATGCCCACCACTGTAGAGAGGGGTGAGGGGAAGGGAAGTCTTACCTGTCTGGGCTTTCTGTACAAGGAATGCAGTTGCTGCTGCTGCTGCTGCTGCTGCTATAGCCAGCACTGCCTTCCCTGTGCAAAAAGCCTGGGTAGCAATGGCAGAGAGAGAGAGAATCCAGCACAGCAGCTCAGTGATGTGAGCCACCCATAGGGCCTCATTTGCTCGCTCCCCTCCCCATATATGATACAGGACACAGGGCTGTGCCTGCTGTGAGAAGAGCCCAGGGAGGCAGGGAGAAGCACCATTCCACTGACCCCCCTGCTTTCCCCAGGTACACTGCTAAGTATGGGGCTCCTTTTGCTGTAGTAAAGATGCCAGAGGGGCACAGATTCTGGTACCTCTTCATAGTTGACATGCAGACCTAGTGCCCTGCTCACCACACCCTAATTACACTACTGTAAGTTCATGCAAGTCAAATGTAGTTTCTATATCACAAGTCTCATCAGGATGCTACCAGCAGCTCACTTGCTGCTTCAGGCACAAGCTATAGTGTTCAGCCATGGCTGTGAGAGAGTTAACATAGGACTGATTACTCCTTCAGCTTACTGAGCCAGACAAGCACCAGATATCTTGGCAGCTGCCTGCCATGCACAGTGTCCCCAGCTGCGTTTCTTCCCCAGTGAAGAAAATGACTTTCCTACTTGATGTGTTTTATTCGAGTAAATACGGTATTTCAAAAAGATCATCATTTTCCCAGTCAGCTACACGGGATCACTGATGAGCTCCTGCTGACTGGAGGAGCAGTGTCCTTCTGAAGTAAAAACTGCAGCAGACATCTGAGCAATTTGTTCTTATGGTAATTTAGCAACCTGCTGTCAATTAAACACAAGGGTCGTGGGTTGTGAACCATCTGGATATGAAGGATCAGGGTGCTACTGTATCCATTTTCATGTTGACAGCATTTGTCAGCAAGCTGTGGTGTTAGGAATCTTGTGACTGCCAGCTCTTCATTCTTAAATCCTAGATACCATCTCAGCTTCTTGGTGTAGTCTTATGTTTTCTTCATTCATTTACCTTGATTTTTGCTTCTCTTTCCCTCTCTTGTCCACCTCATTTGTCCCCTCACCTATCATCTTATTCTGTCTCCCCTTTTCCATATCTGTGCAAACCACTTTCCTCTACCCTCCCTTTATCTTCAGCATTCATACCTATTAACATGATAGCCTTTCTTTTCCTTGGTAGCCAGTCACAATGCACAGTTGTAACACCAATATGTAGGAAGGGGAAATGGATATATTAGTCTAAGGAAAAGGTAAAGAACATATAACCATGAATGCAGCTGATAGAAAAGGAATTGAATTCAACAGCCAGCAGCACCCAGTGAGAGTTGAGGTGGACGTTATGTTGTCGCCTTTCCAAGCCTGAAAATCCTAACTTAAAACCATGAAGGCTAAAGATAGAAAAAAAACTTGATGTTAAACTCTGTTGCAAAGCACAGTAAAAACCAGAGAAACAACTCTTTATTCTCCAGATAAATCTTATTTAAAAGGGGATCAGAGGAAAACAAGAAATTATCACGGTAGGAAAGCTTTTACAAATAGCGTAGTTCATTCCATTGCAAAATTGTCTTCTGTACCAAGCCGTACATATGTAAGTCTATGTACAACATGAAAGAGCAACTTACTGTGTATATAGTTCAAAGGTCAGTGTGCATTAAGTGCTCCAGCAAGGATGAAAGTCTATCACAGCCTGCAAGCACAGACCCTGTTCTTTAACTCGGGCTCTTCAACTCATCTGGAAAAAAATCATTTTTAGCTCTCAGTACTGAAGTATGAACCAGCACGAGCAGTGTGTTCCCCTCTGTGTGCAATTTATAGAGGATATGAGTCTGTTATGGACCAATCTATGGAATCATGCCCTTCAGTTTGGGCTGTAGAAGTCCTACTTTTAGCTCTGAAGACTGCTGGTTGAATTGCTAGCCTCGGCCCAAGTAGTAGCCATTGCATTAGCTTTGCAAATATTGTAAGTAATAGAAACATTCCATAGAATATAAAAATAATTTGTCCACTTCCAGTTTGCAAAGTGATAGGAAATAAGTAGACATCAGACCAATGAGAAAAAGAAGTTTTGGAAGGATCTGTCTCACTATATATGTTGAATGTAAAGGAAGTTTTAGCACTCTTTTAAGAAAATACAAAAACTCTCAAGGTACCTGGAAGAAAATGGGATAATAACACATGGCTTTATATTTAATGGGAATAGGTTTGAAAATGATAAAGAGATTGTCTCTGCATGCTAAAAAGCCACAAGTAGAATTGATATTAATTCAGCTACTAATTTTAAATTTTGTTTGTTACTAAAAGATAATCTGTGCAAGTTTTAGGGACTAATACAATTATTAAACCTATAAACAAAAGTATACTCATGGCACAAAAGAATGCATTTAATAGATTCATAGATGTTAGGGTCGGAAGGGACCTCAACAGATCATCGAGTCCGACCCCCTGCATAAGCAGGAAAGAGTGCTGGGTCTAGATGACCCCAGCTAGATGCTCATCTAACCTCCTCTTGAAAACCCCCAGGGTAGGGGAGAGCACCACCTCCCTTGGGAGCCTGTTCCAGACCTTGGCCACTTGAACTGTGAAGAAGTTCTTCCTAATGTCCAGTCTAAATCTGCTCTCTGCTAGCTTGTGGCCATTATTTCTTGTAACCCCCGGGGGCGCCTTGGTGAATAAATACTCACCAATTCCCTTCTGTGCCCCCGTGATGAACTTATAGGCAGCCACAAGGTCGCCTCTCAACCTTCTCTTGCGGAGGCTGAAAAGATCCAGTTTCTCTAGTCTCTCCTCGTAGGGCTTGGTCTGCAGGCCCTTAACCATACGAGTGGCCCTTCTCTGGACTCTCTCCAGGTTATCTGCATCCTTCTTGAAGTGTGGCACCCAGAATTGCACGCAGTACTCCAACTGCGGTCTGACCAGCGCCCGATAGAGGGGAAGTATCACCTCCTTGGACCTATTCATCATGCATCTGCTGATGCACGATAAAGTGCCATTGGCTTTTTTGATGGCTTCGTCACACTGCCAACTTATGTTCATCTTGGGGTCCACTAGGCTTTCCACTTCTGTGCTACCCATCAGGTCATTCCCTAGGCTGTAGGTGTACTGGACATTTTTCCTTCCTAGGTGCAGCACTTTGCATTTCTCCTTGTTGAATTGCATTCTGTTGTTTTCTGCCCTCTTGTCCAACTTGTCCAGGTCTGCTTGCAGCTGTTCCCTGCCCTCCGGCGTGTCCACATCTCCCCATAGCTTTGTGTCATCTGCAAACTTGAACAGAGTACATTTCACTCCCTCGTCCAAGTCACTGATGAAGACATTAAAGAGTATCGGTCCAAGGACCAAGCCCTGCGGGACCCCACTGCCCACACCCTTCCAGGTCGAAACCGACCCATCCACCACGACTCTCTGGGTGCGACCCTCCAGCCAATTCGCCACCCACCAGACTGTGTAGTCATCCAAGTCACAGCCTCTTAACTTGTTCACCAGTATGGGGTGGGATACCGTATCGAAGGCCTTCCTGAAGTCTAAGTATACGACATCCACCCCTCCTCCTGTGTCTAGGCGTTTTGTAACCTGGCCATAAAAAGAAACTAGATTGGTCAGGCACGATCTGCCTGCCACGAACCTGTGCTGATTTCCCCTCAGCATAATTTGTCCTGCCGGGCTCTCACAAATGTGAGCCTTGATAATTTTTTCAAAGACTTTGCCAAGGATGGAGGTGAGACTGACAGGTCTATAGTTGCCCGGGTCCTCCTTCCTCCCCTTTTTGAAAATGGGGACCACGTTAGCCCTTTTCCAGCCCTCTGGGACTTGGCCCATGCGCCATGAGCTTTCAAATATTCCCGCCAGTGGCTCTGCAATGATGTCGGCCAGTGCCTTCAGCACCCTTGGATGGAGCTCATCCGGGCCTGCCGACTTAAAGGCATCCAGTTCTTCCAAATGACTCTGCACCATTTCAGGGTCTACGCATGGAAGTCTGGCGCCTTGCTGCTGCCTCTCTACAACCCCAGTGAGAGACTTGTCGTGTCCCTCACTTAGGAACACTGAGGCAAAGAACTCATTGAGGAGTTCAGCCTTGTCCCTCCTGTCCGTCACCAATTGTTTCTGCCCATTTAGCAGGGGTCCTATTCCTCCCTGGGCCTTCCTTTTACTCCCTATATATCTAAAAAACAATTTCTTGTTGTCTTTTACTTGGGTTGCCATCCTCAGCTCCATGGTAGCTTTGGCCCGTCTAACTGCCTCCCTACAAGCACGAGCAGAGGAGGTATATTCATCTTTGGTGATCTCTCCCTGTTTCCACTTTTTATGTGCTCCCCTTTTGGCCCTTAGGCTGCTCTGGATTTCTCTGGTCAGCCAGGGAAGCCTCCTGGCCCCTTTCCCTCTTTTGCCTCGCTCTGGGATCGTCTTGCTTTGTGCCCGAAGGATCGTTTCCTTAAGGCACAGCCACCCTTCTTGGGCTTCCATCTCTTCAAATCTCCTACTCTGCAGTGCGTCCTTGACTAATCACCTGAGTTCATTGAGATCAGCTTTCCTAAAGTCTAGCACTTTCACCCTACTAGTTACCTTACCCACTCGACGTCTTATGGTGAATTCTATTACTAGGTGATCACTGTCCCACAGATGGCTACGGATCTGGAGGTCCGCTACTATGTCATCTCCCGTTGCCAATACCAGATCCAGTATGGCATTCCCCCTAGTGGGACCGTGTACCTCCTGAGTCAGGTGGAGGTCCTGTACACAGGTTAGAAACCTGCGTGAGCGGTGGGACTTTGCTGTCTGTGACTCCCAGCAGATGTCCGGGTAGTTTAGGTCCCCCATGACTACCGCCTCTTTAGCTTTTATGGTCTCCAAGATTTGCCTCAGGAGCCCCGAATCTCTTTCTTCCCCTTGATGTGGGGGTCTGTAGCAGACCCCTACCACCAAATCCCTTTCTCCTTGCCCCCCATGTAGCCTAACCCACAATCCTTCTACTTCCTCATCCTTGGATTCCATCTTGATGAGGGTTGATGTATAATGCTCACTGACATAGAGTGCAACCCCTCCCCCTTTCTTCCCCATCCTGTCCTTTCTGTACAGTCTATAACCCTCAATATGTACCACCCAGTCATGGGATGAATCCCACCAGGTTTCCGTTAGCCCCACTAAGTCATAGGTGTTTAGTACAAGCAGGAGCGCTAGTTCATCCTGCTTGTTTCCCATGCTCCTAGCATTAGTATATAGGCACTTGAGCCCTGCAACTGGTGCCTTTGCTGCCCCCCCCACTCCGAGTCCCAAGGGGCCCTTTGATTCTTACCTTCTCATTTCTTACCTGTGCCGTAGTGCTGGCCTCCCCATGGCTTTCAGGTTCCCAATGCTCTCTTTCTTCAGGCTGGGCTGTCCTTGTGGGTGCCACATGGTTTGGTGGTCCACAGCTTCCCCCACCCTCATCTTCCCCTCCCCCCGGCGAGCCTAGTTTAAAGCCCGCCGGAGGAGATCCACCAACCTAGAAGAAAGCACACGCTTACCTTTGGGGGACAGGTGAAGCTCATCCCAACTGAGCATGTCCCTCGATTTCATAGATTTCTAGGGTTGGAAGGGACCTATTAGATCATTGAGTCCACCCCACTGCTCTGGGCAGGAAAGAGTGCTGGGATTAAATAACCCCAGCCAGGTGCTTGTCTAATCTCCTTTTAAACACCTCCAAGGAAGTGGAAAGCACCACTGGGTGGAAAGTCTCATTGGGAGGCATGTTTGTATCCATGTCCAGGAACACAGATGCAAAGAAGTTGTTTAAGAGCTCAGCTTGGTCCATCCGGTCTGGTACAAGTTGTCCTAGTCCATCCTGTAGCAGCCCTATGTTACCCTGAGCCTTCTTATTGCTCCCTATGTACTTACAGAAGGACTTTTTGTTACCTTTAATCTTTGTTGCCAGCGTGGGTTCCGTTTCTGCTTTGGCCTTCCTCACTGCTTCCCTGCAAGTGCAAGCCAGGCAGGTATACTCCTCCTTGGTGGCTGCCCCCTGCTTCCACAGCCTATAGACCTCTCTTTTCCCCTCTAGGCTCTCCTGGATTTCCCTGCTCAGCCAAGAGGGTTTCTTGGGTCATTTGCCTCCCTTTATGTGCACTGGGATGATACCCCTCTGTGCCTGCAGGATCGGTCCCTTGAGGAACTCCCACCGTTCCAGGATGCTCACTGATATTATTACTCCTCAGTCCCACTCTAACTAATCTCCTGAGCTCATTGAAGTTGGCCTTCTGGAAGTTTAGCACTTCTGCCCTACTAGTTATCTTTCCCATCTTTCATCGGATAGTGAATCCTATCAACAGGTGGTCAGTATCTCCTAGGTTACCTTGTACCTGCAGATCCCCCACCAAGTCAAGTAAGGCATTTCCCCTAGTGGGACTGTATACCTCCTGTGCTAGGTGCAGGTCCTGTATGCAGGTTAGGAACCTACGTGAATTGGTAGACCTGGCTGACTGCTCCTCCAAGCAGATGTCTGCGTAATTTAGGTCACCCATGACAACCAGGTCCTTTGAGCATACTGCTTTTCATAGATTTCATAGACATTAGAGCTGGAAGGGACCTCAGAAGATCATTGAGTCCAGCCCCCTGCCCAAGGAGCAGGAAGTCAGCTGGGGTCGTAGGATCCCAGCAAAATAAGCATCCAAATTTCTCTTGAAGGTGTTCAGTGTAGGTGCTTGAACCACCTCCAATGGCAGGCTATTCCAGACCTTGGGGGCTTAGACAGTAAAGAAATTCTTCCTTATATCCAGCCTGAAAAGGTCTTGCAGTAGTTTATAACCGTTCGACCTCGTCATCCCTTGGGGCGCTCTGGTGGCCAAACGTTCCCCCAGATACTGGTGGTCACCCCAGATAAACTTATAGGTAGCCATCAGTTCACCCCCGAGCCTGTGCTTTTCCAGGCTAAAGAGCCCCAAAGCTCTCAGTCTGTCATTGTAAGGTCTGTTTTCCTGACCTCTGATCATGCGTGTGGCTCTTCGCTGGACTCTCTTAAGCTTCTCCAAATCGTTTTTGAATTGTGGGGCCCAAACTGGATGCAGTACTACAGCTGCGGCCTCACCAAGGCCGAGTACAAGGGGAGAATGACATCCTGGGATTTGCTTGAAAAGCATCTATGGATGCAAGCTAGCGTTTTGCTCGCTTTACTAGCTGCAGCATCGCATTGACGGCTCATGTTTATCTTGTGGTCAATAATGACCCCCAAATCTCTTTCTTCCATAGTGCTAGCCAGCATAGCACTGCCGAGCCTATAAGGATGCTGCAGGTTTTTCCTCCCAAGGTGGAGAACCTTGCATTTTTCAGTGTTAAACACCATCAGGTTCTCGTCCACCCATTTGCTGAGCCTGTCCAGGTCAGCCTGGATCACCCTCCTGTCTTGGGGTGTGGATGCTTTGCCCCAGAATTTGGTGTCATTGGTGAACTTAGCCAATCTGCTTCTGACTCCAGTGTCCACATCATTAATGAAGATGTTGAAAAAATACGGGTCCAAGGACAGAACCTTGGGGGAACCCACTGGTCACAGGCCACCATGACAATTGACTTCCATCAACCACCACCCTCTGGTTTCAACCACAGAGCCAATTTTCCAGCCAGAGGAGCGTGGTGGACCCTAGGCCACAGTTGGCCAGTTTCATCAATAGGTGATGATGGGATACCAGATTGTAGGCTTTTTTAAAGTCAAGATATATGACATCAATCTCTTCTCCCTTGTCCAGGTGATAGGTCATCTGGCCATAAAAGGAAATGAGATTGGTCAAGCAAGACCTACCCACAACAAACCCATGCTGGCTATCCCTCAGGATGTTGGTGTTGGCCAGTCCATTAAGGATGGGCTCTTTGATAATCTTTTCTAAGACTTTCCCCAGGATAGAGGTCAGGCTGATGGGCCTATAGTTTGCTGGACCCACTTTCCTCCCACCAGGTTTCTGTTAACCCAACCAGGTTGAAATCTTTGTCTGCAAGCAGGAGTGCAAGTTCCTCCTGCTTATTCCCCATACTCCTAGCATTAGTATAGAGATACCTAAGCCTCCCAATAGGTGCCCTTACTATTCCCCTATCCTGAGGCTAAGTGGGCCCTTTATTATTTACCTGGTCTATTCCAGCGTGCGGTTCATGGCTTGCCTTTCCTGGTTTCACTCTGTTGTCAACATCCCTGTCCCCCAACGAACCTAGTTTAAAGCTCTACATAGGAGGTATGTGAACCTATAAGACAGGGGTGGGCTAAATGCAGCCCATGGGCCAGATGCGGCCCACCAGGCCATTCTATCTGGCCCGTGGGACCCCTAAAAAATTTAGAAAAATTAATATTTATCTGCCCCGGCTGCCTGTCATGCGGCCCTTGATGGCTTTTCAAAACTCAGTAAGCGGCCCTTCACCCAAAATAATGTCCTGCTCCTGCTGTAAGAGAACAGACTCTTACCTTTTGGAGAGGGAAGTAGACCATCACATCCCAGCAAGGCCCTATCCTGGAAGTATGGATCATGGTCTAGGAAGCTGAACCCCACATGCTGGCACTGCCCAATCTCTCTCTATATTTAAGTCTGAAACAGAAATAAATAAACTAAATCCAACCACCCTATCTCTCTCTACCCACACCTCCCCCAGAAGCCTAACAAAACAGCTACACTTTACAGTGTGCTCAGAAGGCTCTTTCAGATCAGCAGATGAAGAAAGTTGAGGACAGATTCCTCAGACCAAATATTCTGTAATCAGCCCCAGCATTTTAATACACTGATACTTTGAGTGATATCTTGACATGGAGTTCTATAATCAAACCCACACAATTATTTAGGTAGTCAAGTTAGCTAAGCATTAACAGTAAACATCAGAAACATCCATAAAGAAATACACTGCAAAAAAGAAGAGATGTTTATGGTAATCAAAGAAAATGTTAGTGAAGATACAGATGGCAATTTGGGCACAAATGAGCTCATTTTTAGTATGATGTAAATTCGATGAGAACAAATTGTTACACAAGAAAAAAATTGGTCTTAATGGGCGCATCTACACATGCCCCCCATAGTGCAGTTGTTACTGCGCTGCCATTTAGTACTTTAGGAAGTACTAAATGACGGTGCAGTAACAGTCACTACTGTGCCATCCTGGTGATGGTTATTTTTAGCAGCAACATCACCATAGTGACATGCTATAGCGAAGTAGCTCATCACTACAATGACGTAGTGTCAGCATCATGGTTTGTGCCTGCCGACCCTACATTGCTGTAGCATGTTGCTATGGTGACGTAGCATCACATGTAGACACTCCCAATATGTAAGAAAGATATTAAAGAGGGCTGGAGGTATAGAAAAGCATATCAAGGATGATCAAAGGTCTAAAGAGCTACATCTTTAAAAAAAAAAAAAGGTTTCTCTTGCATTGGAAATGAGTTTGGAGGGGACTTGATTTATGCTAGTGTTATCTCCCAGCTGGTCTTATGCAAATAGACAGCAATATCAAGCAATATGTGCAGTAATTCTAGAAGCTTTTGGTAGAAGAAAAGTGGTGTAGTGGCAATTCTGTATAATATTAGTGACAGCACCCCTTACCTATGAAATGTGATACTATTGTTCTTTCCATAATACCTACAAGAAAATGTGAAGAAAGGCCACAGAATTAGGGTTTGAACATAAACTGAGTTTTGTCAAGCTGTGAATACTGTTTGAGCTATGTGGGAACTAGTGCATGCTTTTCTTTATAAAAGCCAATGAAGAAGCATCAAGTAAAATGATGGTTTTTTTGTTGAACTAGGGTGGGAGAGGGTGGGAAATAAAGCAGCATTACATAGTTAGACCTTATCTGAAAAACCCAAAACAAAAGCCCCAGGTAAACTTAGTTACGGACAGAAATTAACTAAAGTCTCAAGCATGCTGAAGAGAAATGACATGTACCTAAAACTGAATCATAGAGAAGGAAGGAAGGAAAGAATGGTGGGAAGGAACCTCCAGAGGTCTAATCCAACCCCCTGCCTGAGCAGGATCATCCTTATTGAAACTAGCTTGTACAAATCCATTGTGTAACCTCTTAGCAACACTACACAGTCAGCCAGACACAACACAAGATACAAAACCTGTACATGCCACAGGTAATGCAGGTGGACTGCAGTGGCAACTGTCCTGCTTCTGTAAATGTTGTTAATATATGCTCAATGGATCCCAGCTAGATGGCCAAAGCCCCCACCACAGAAGAAGATAAAACCCCCCGCAGTCCATACCAATCTGACCATGAGGTAAAACTCATTTCTGACCCCAAATATAGTGATCGATCTCACCCTGAGCAGAGGGGAAAGGCCTTTTAGGCAGGAACTTCCAGGTTTAAGTCCCAGCAGGAGCATTGGCCCACCCCAGTCACAATCTCCAGTCTTGGCTGCAGCCAACATCCAGTACCTCTGAGGAAGGCTTAAGAACACCCCCTGACATGTAGCAGTAGGGAAGGGGGTAGAATTCCCTCCCAGCTCCATGCAGCAATCAGAAAAGCCCCAAAGCATGGGAAATACCCAAAGTAGAACATCTATGCCTATATCATCCTGGATCAGTGGCTGTCCAACCTCTTCTTAAACACTTCTCCATCTTTGTAATGCATTGGAAATGTACAGAATAAATACAAATAAAGGGTCAAATCTCTGGGCCATCCTAAGACCCCTTGTCCTGAACTAGCAGAAAAGAGGCCTGAAATTGTCTTAAGGCAACACCTGAAGATTCCCCTGGTCTGGGGAGTCCTTGGCTGATGAAGATGTGGAACAGTGTGGGCCCAAGGACCAAGTCCTGGGGGACCCCACTGCCCACATCCCTCCAGGTCGAAAATGACCCATTCACCACCACTCTCTGTGTGTGGCCCTCCAGCCAATTGGCAAACCATGTGATTGTGTAGGCATCGACACCACAATCTCCTAATTTTTTAATGAAAATGGGGTAAGAGACAGTGTCGAAGGCCTTCCTAAAGTCCAGAAAGACTATGTCCACCGTGATAACTGCATCCAAGGATTTTGTGACCAGGTCATAGAAGGCCACCAGGTTGATCTGACAGGACCTGCCTCTAATGAACCCATGTTGGTTGCCCCTAAGCATATACTCCCCTGCTTGCCCCTCACAGATGTGCCCCTGGATAATTTTCTCAAGGAGCTTCCCCAGGACCGAGGTAAAACTAACAGGCCTATAATTTCCTGGGTCCTGCTTCCTCCCTTTTATAAATTGCGTGACCACATTGGCCCTTATCCAGTCCTCTGGCACCTTGCCAGAGCACCACAAGTGCTCGTAAAGCTGTGCCAAGGGTCCTGCAATGACCTCTGCTAATCCCCTTAGCACTCTGTTGTGGAGATCGTCAGGCCCTGTTGATTTGAACATGTCCAATCCCACCAGAAGTTCCCTGACTAGGAACTATTCAAATCATAGAGAATTGATTTCAACCAACATTATCAGAATTTAATATTACCTTAAGTAGAACTCGGTCATTGAATAGAAATAGTTAACTTTTCTTACATCAAGTACCTTGAGGGAATGTTGTGTAATGATCTACACTGGCACATTTGGATGGATTCTTTAGAGTAAATGACTATACTTAAAGCTTCTTTTTTACCTCCTTTCTCATTTCTTAACTCTCTCCCATGTGTAAGGTCTACTGACCATGCATTCCATCTACCTTGCTTATCCTAGATTTGGCATCTTCTTATGAAGCATTTTACAGGAGTCTTAAATTAGCCTTTTCTGCAGTCCCAACACTGAAAACCAGAGTTTGACTGTCAGTTATTTCAAAATGCATACAGCCTTGATCTGTAACTATAGTTTTTAGAGTAGAAGGAAAACTAATAAGGAGGTATGATGGAAAAGGATATGCACTTTTTTTAACCTTCCTCCCCCTTCTCTCACCCCAGTAAGCCTCTCTGGAGTAGAAAGAAAAAAAAGAAAGTCATGTTATTTTCCATGAATGATTCATATGGGAAGGAAGAGTCTTCAATAGTTGCTGCACTAAGTATGTAAGCCTCCATAATATATTTAAAAGCTTGAAAAGATCACTTTTATTTGTGGTAATATTTGTTCTCAGATTTCTAATGCAGGCACCAAAATATGCTTTAGATGCTAAAAGGCCACAAAAATCTGTTATCCTGCATAGCTGACATGATTTAATAATGTTCAGCCACTTATGGTTATAAACAGGTGTAATTTGGTATAATGTGCCAGTTAAATAGGAAACACTGTAGTGCACTTCCAGGTTTCTCCTGTGCTGGGAACCTGCCTTTGCCTTCACTGCCAGTCTCTCACTCCAAGGAGACTGAGTGGGTTCTGTGTATACTAACTGTGAGAGAAGCCATAAATATTTAGGTTTATACATTACTATATATTTGTTTATTTCAAGACCCCTCCCCCAAAGACAGGATTAAAACTAACAAAAACATTTATTCCAAAATAATTTAAATGTAAATTAAAGATAAAGATGCCTACGGTACCTAAGATCACCCCACTTGCAGAGCTAGGCTTCCCAAAGCTGACAGAGGAAACTTCCCAATTTATGGTTGTTACAGGGCGTGTCTACACCTGCATTTAAATTTAATGTGCATTAGTTTAATACGCATTAAGATTATTTAGGCTTGCGTCTACATGTGCATGCATCAAAGCACATTAATGCCATGTGTACAGAATGACATGGGACTACAGTTAGTCCCAAGTCAGTCCATACACAGCATTAATGTGCCTATGTGCGTTAATGAGCTTTAGCTATTCAGGCCTAAATTTGATACCTGCAAAAGCAGGTATCAAATTTAGGTGTGAATAGACTAAAATTGCCATTTTTAAGGCACGTTAAGGGCACACACATGTCAGCGTGTGCCCTTAATGCACCTTAAATCAGGCTAACGCTCCTTAAATTGGCACGGGTAGACATGCCCACAGTGATGGTACTAAAACCTCAAAGAAAGATAAAACTAGTGGTCCATCTGGTCCAGTATTTGGTACCAGCAGTGATCATTACCAGTGTATTCAGAGAGAGGTTTAAGAGGACCTGCAATAGACAACTGTGATGAACCACTGCAGGCAGTTTTCCTTCTGTGTTCTAACAGTGAGCCATGAAGACAAAATTAAATTGGAGAAGTAGAGTAAAAAGAAAACAGTAATATTCTGGTGGTTGGTGTCTTATCCATTCAAACATGACCATAAAACAATTCAGAAGCTTCAACATATAAACTGAAATGTAGCAAAATAAAAAATAATGTGCAATTCAGAAACATTTCCATGTGATTGTTTTACTGGGCTGTAAAAATAATATTGAGTGTTATCAACAGGGCTGTGATTAATAGGTCTTCTCTCATAACTAGTATATGGAGGTACTGGCAGCCAGCTAATGATGAAATACATTTGCTTATTACTTTAACAAATATAAAGACAAATTACAAAAGTTTTTCTTTCCTTTTTTATTAAATGCAAAACAATAGAAAAGTATGCCAGCTTATATATTAGGAAGGTTAATAAAATAGGGAAAATTCTGGTTTTGCAATAATTATGAAATTGAAAATAAAGTTGAAATGTTCATTGCTGTCTCTTTAGCCATTTAGTATATTTGGATCACCAGCATGTAGTCTTGGTTAAGTCTTCACTGGATGCTCTCATGACAGCAGTTTCCTCCTGCTAGGCATCTTTCATCCTCAGTTTGTCCATAGTCCCATATTCTAAGTATCCAGGACTCGTCATTTTTTGTATATCTCCCTATATTACTTCTAAAATGGTTCAGCTCCATAATGGGCATAAGAACTAGAAATCAGGTCATCTGACATCAGCTGTTGAGCTGAGGAATGAGTTCTTCACTGTGTGGAGCTTCTCTCCCTAGTATTTATAAGTCTACCTGAATCATGGTGGATAACATACTCTGAATGGGTGTTCTTTTCATCAAATGGCAGCAGAGGCATTCCGTATGTCACTGAACAAAAGAAACTTCAGATTTTTCTGTATGTTTACCAAGGTTTTCCTGGTAGCAACCTATTGCCCGATATTAGGTGATGGTATGTTGTATAAGACTGGTTGCATACAACCTGGGATTGTTCTCATTGTTCAGTGTATCTGAAGTTTGATTAGTTTAGCATGAAACAGTAAATAACAAGGAATAAATTGCAGAAACTTCTTTCAATTAATGTGTAAAGGGTATAATGGCATAAATGGAAAAAAAAAATCTGCAGGAATTTAATAATCCTGCTCTTTGAGCCACCCAAATGCTCTGCACAAGTCTAATACAAAGGGTGGTTTTCAATCTGTGGTCTGTGGATCTTTGGGGGTCTGCAGACTATATTTAAGGGGTCCATGAAAGATGACTATGATCATTCAAAAGTATGAAAAAAGGCTGAAAACCACTGCAGTGGATGAAGAAAAGTCCCACCAACTGCACATCCTTTGATGTTACTTACCATCCTACACTGGAGCCAATAAGAAGGATCATCAAACAGTAACAATAATAAGATAACCATATCTTGAGAGGCATATTCTCATCTTTCTTCCTTTCTTTTTCAAACATCTTCCAAAGTTTCATCATCAGAAGCAAACTTCCTGCTGATCAGCAAACCCAAACCAGAAGACCATGGTTAGAAAACCATGTGTCTAAATAGCAAACATAAAACTCATCAGCTAACTACCACAATCAACATACTCAACCATGTAACCATCCAAATCCATGGATCCTAAACAAGTCTATCATAAAATGTGGTATTTCTCATCCAATGCACTAAACACCTTCACGGAAACTATGCAAGTGAAACCAAACAACCACCATGGTCTAAAATGAACTCTCAAAAATGACAATGGACAAGAACACACAGACACCAGTGGGAGAATACTTTTTGCAAAACAACCACTCCATTTCTTACTTTGCAGTCCCTGTACTCAAAGGAGACCTACTAAATACCTAACAAGACAGATCTAGGAACAACAATTCATGACTTTATTAAAAACCCTGGACTAAGCATAGACAATGGCTTTATGACTAATTATAGTTAACCTACTTTTTCCGCTAACTAGAGGCATAAGTGAGATTTTAAGTGGGCACATCCACAGGACATGCTTTACTGCACAGTAGATGAATTAACTGTGCAGTAAAGTGCAGCAGTCTACACATGTGGGGCATTTACTGCACAGTAAATTAGGCTACTGCACAGTTAGCTAGTACCTGTAAATACTGTAGGCTATTGTGCAGTAGCCCATGTATAAACACTGATTGGGAGCAAATTTGCAGCAAGGGACCATAGGGAACAGGGAGGTCTCTGTCCTCAGTCTTAGTGCTGCTCAGCTCCCAGTTTCCCCCAGCTCTCTGACCCCTATCCAGTCTTTTGGCTCTCAGCACATAGCTGGGAGCTCCAGAGAGTGCATGGGGGCTGGGAACTCAGTCCCCACTCACCTGCTGAGCAACTCTGTATGGTGTGGAGCTGGGAACTCTGGAAGGTAAGTGGGACCTGGCTGCTCATCCTCTAAAGTTCCCAGCTCTGCACTATGCAGAGCTGCTCCGGAGAGTGGGCAGGGGCTGGGAACCCAAGCAGAGCAGGTGTCAGACAGCCCCGTGCCCTACTGCTTGGCAGAGGGCTGGCTGGAAACTGTTCCACAAACAGAGCAGTTGCTGGTGAGCCCTCTGCTGAGTGAGGGGCTCAGGGCTCGCCGGCAGCTGCCCCACTTGTGGGACAGTTCCTGGCCAGCTCCCTGCTGTGTGGGGGTGCCTGCCTGGCAGAAGGCTTGCTTGCAGCTGCCCCACAGCGAGGAGAGCTCCTGGCAGAACCCCTGCCAAGCAAGGAAAGGCCCACTTGGCAGCTGTGTGTCCTGATGTGCACGGGGCCAAGAGTGCAGCCAGCAGAGCTCTCCTGGCCCTGTGCTCATTGGGATTGGCTCTGTGCTTCTTGCTAGCCCCCAGGCTAGCACCTGGAGGAGTGTGGAGCTCCCCTAGCTGCTGCAGGGGAGCAGAGCATGGTGAGAGCAGCTCTGTACTAGGCTGCTCCTGCTGGGAGCAGATTTGCTTCCAACAGGGTGCACATGTAGATGTGCTCCTGGGGAAGGCTTAGTGTGCAGTATTTTACTGTGCAGTAAGCCTAAAGCACATTGATAGCACATGTCGGTGCTCCCACTGTATACTCAACTCCATATAGCACAGATCAGATGGTAAAGTCAGAAATTGTACTAGCAAAAAGGTTAAATGTTATTTAATTCATCTTTCATTAAGAAGTGTTTGTAGATGTCTAAATTCAGATAAAAGTGAAAATACATTTACTTCAGTCCATTTATTACGATCCTTATAAATCTTTGACTCTAGATGTCTGTAATGGATTTTTGAACAAGCTTCTGTCATAATTATCATCAAGTATAGCCCTTACTTTAACCCAGAAAACAAGAGACAATATTCTGAACATTGTAAAGACTGAACTGTGGTTGACATTAGGTGAATGAGCCAGCTACTTAGCAGTGAAGCTTTCATGTTTTATGATGAGGAAAAAAGTATACACATACACACACACACACACACACACACACACTCACTCACTCACTCACTCTCTCTCTCTCTCTCTCTCTCTCTCTATATATATATATAAAATGGTCTCTCAAGTTTTATCAATATTTGCAAAGCAAGGCAAATACTTGCAAGTAAGGCCACTAGGTAAAACACATAGGCAGAAATAATAAGATTAATAGATATCTGACACAGTTCAAGACAGTAGCAACAAAACAATAAAATAAGGTTCAGCATCTAACACAGGGGTGGGCAAAATGTGGCCCGGGGGCCAGATGCAGCCCACCAGGCCATTCTATCCAGCCCACGGGGCGCCCCCAAAATTAAGAAAATTAATATTTATCTGCCCCTGGCTGCCTGTCATGCAGCCCTCAATGGCTTGCCAAAACTCAGTAAGCAGCCCTCCGCCTCAAATAATTGCCTGCCCCTGATCTAACATGTACATTATTAGTTCAGCTGGGCATGATAATATGCACAAATGTCTTAAAGGTATTAATAGGAAAGAACGGAAACACAGAATGGGAGGCTATTTCTCTTTGTAATGGGTATAAGACTACTGCTACTTCAATATTCTTTATCATAGTATTTTGTTCCATTAAAATTAAGCACATTCTCAAAGCAGGATTAGATCACTTAAGGGAAAGTATATGGAAAAAAAACTTTTTTCCTTGTTTAATGGATATACCATTCTATCTGTAGCTACTGATCCAAATAACCTTATTAATATGGCTTATTTTGAAACAACATTCAAGATGACCCAGACTATGGTATTATTATGTCTCCTCATGAGAACTATTTTGTAGGGCTGTGTGAAGCTTTGGTAGCCAATTTGATTCAAAAGAGATTCGGCCACATTCGGCTGCCGAATTTTCAAATTTGAATCAAATTGGGAGACTAGTTAAAAGGTCTGAATCAAATCGGAAGACTCCAAATCAATTTGGAAAAGATTTGGAGATTTGGCTATAGACTAAACAGGCAGCAGTCCTCAACGACTCTGAACACAGCTGCCTCCAGCTGGTAAGTCTGTTGTGGTGGGTGGAGGGGGGAGGGAAGGGCCGTGGGGGTGGGCAGATCAATGCCCCCACAACAAGGGAGGGATTGGGGCTGGGGCTGGGGCTGGGGCTGGGACAAGCTGCCCAGCTGGGGCATGGGGCTGCGGGACTCAAAGAGGGGGGTGGGGGTGTGGGATGCAGGTGCAGCAGTGCTGGGAGTGGGGGCTCTGCCTTGCTGCCATTTGTGCAGCTGGGGTGGGGCAGAGCGGGCGATGCAGGTGCGGCTAGCTCCCGATGGAAGGGGGCAAGTGGCAGCAGGACATAGTTCCCACTCCCACCACTGCTGCACCTGCATCCTGTGTCCCCCCTGCCCCCTCCGAGTCTCATGCCCCCCTCTCCAGCTTGGCAGCTTGCTCCAGCCCCAATCCCTCCCTCGCTGTGGGGCATTGATTGTCACCTTCCCACACTCCTTCCCTCCCTACTCCACCCTCTGCAACAGACTTACCAGCTAGAGGCAGCCAGCTGTATCCAGCATGGTGAGGACTGCTGCCTGTTTAGTCTATGGCCGAATCTCCAAAGTGGTGCTGAATCTTTGGATCAGATTCAGCTGAATTGAATTGGGAAAGTGATTTGAATCTTTGAATCAAATCACTGTCCCTCCAAATCATCTGAATCCGAAGTGAATACTTACCATTTTGCACAGGCCTACTATTTTACACAGGCAATAGTAGCCTGATAGGGATGCTGTGGATAATGATGATCCTGCCTCAGCCAGGGGGTTAGACTGTATGACCTCTGGAGGTTCCTGCTAGCCCTATTTCTCTTTTATTCTATGGACCTTGTCACACACTAACTTTAAGTGGCTCAGGGCTCTTAACCCCTGGACTGTCCACACATTAAGACACGCAAACTAGTTTTAAGCATATATTAAGAGTCTTAAAGTTATGCCACTCCAGGGCAAGTTTATTTCTGATCACTCCATGGCAAGTTACCCAGCTTGTGTTCCATGAATGTGTGTCCACTCCCCAGAGATAAGCTGCCCAAGTTTCAGTCCTCTAACATCCCAGGATGCAGTAGTAGCCTGACAGAGATGATTTGAATAAAGACGATCCTGCCTCAGGCAGAGGATTGGACTAGATCAGTAGATGACCTGTTCTGTGTGATCAAATTTTCTACACCCTCAACTATACGATCTAGGGGGTGGTACTGGCACCAATACAACTCCCCCTTCGTCCCCCAGCAATGTGACCTGGCCAGGCAACTCACAGGGGCATAGACTAGTCCAGAAGAACAAGGAAGGGGTCAAATCAGGGCCCCTGTGAGTTGTGTTGTATGTACAGAGCATACAATATCAAATAAAACAAACAGGATTCTTATCAGGGTATAAGGCACAGCCCTGTTTATTATAGACAAAGACGAAATTAACAAGCGGTGTGCCATTTACACACACACACACACACACACACACACACTCACCTGCATACATATCCAACCAATTGTTTCATATATAGAGAGACAAGCACACACGGACAGTCCTGCAAGTATTAAGATGTTGCCAGTCCTTAAGTTGCTCAAGTTATCTTGGTGGCCAGCCAAGCCAACTATGATGGTGGAGCTGGAGATGCTCCTTCTCTTCTTGCAAGAGAGACCCAAAGCCTTCTTGTTTTTGTCCATCTTTATAGTGAGTATTCCCTATATAAGTCAATGGGTCTTGCTGCATCATGTCCCACTGATGATGAAATGATGATCCTCCTCTTTTGTTATCACGTTATGATTGGCAGATTCTTCTGGCTTTGTAGTTTGTAATTTTTCCATCTGTTGTCTGCAACTCTTTGGCCATTGGAACAAACCATGATATTCTATTTTGTAATTCTTAACTGCTGATCTTGAACATTGTAAACTTTGGCTGTTAAATCACAGAAGGCTATTTCCATCCTTCTAGTCTGTGGTCCAAGACAGACTGTCTCAACGTATGCATTTCCACACACACTGTTTATTCTTTCATTACCTCTTTCCAAACATCCCAGACATACTACAGCTCTTGCAGACATGCCACTTCTCTTATACTATATTTAACCAACTGTTACATTAAGGCTTTTCTAGTATAAAAGTTAAAATAAAATGTTAACTATAGCTAAACTATATAATTGTTTAAGAAAACTAAAATAAATGTTAGTTATTTAATAAGGTTTAAATGACAAGGTAATAAATGATTATAAATTATTTTATTCAAATGCCAAGTTAACTTAACTCAACAGCTAAATAATCTATTGCTAAAATGGCAAGAATATATAAAAGCAAATTAACTTCAGCTCAACAATTTAGGCTTCCCTCCTGGGGTGGCGGCAGTGTGCCTATAGTCTGGGGCTACCCAATCCCCGTTCCAATCGCAATCCCAGTTTATTAAAACATGAGACTTTCTTTAATTTATTTCCCCTTTATTTCTTTTTATTTTGTTTTGTTTTTCTTCTTTTTATGTTATCCTTCTGTTTCAGTGGCTGATTTCCTTCATTTTACCACCCAGCCCCCAGGTACCATGACCATCCATTGCCTCTCCCCTCCCATTTCACTACCCAGTCCCCATCATTAAACTCCCCCTTTCATGTCCAGCCCCCACCAATGCATCTCTCCAACCACTCACTCCCCCCAGTCTAGGGATAGAAGCCTGTCCTAACTCACTAGCCTGCTAGTGGCAACTCACAGCTGTAGCTCCTAGTCAGGCCCCTGCTCACCAGTCTTCTATTGATAAGTTGTAGCTGTGCAGGTCAGGAATGGTCAGAAAAGGTTTTTGACTTGAACATGTGACTGCTCTAAACTTGAGTCAACACTAACACCAATCAACATTTGAGAAGCTTAAAGTGTAATGTGTAGCAAAGTCCTGTGATTAAACTGTACCAACAAGGGTGGTTTGGGTACTGACCATCCCTTAATAGTTGACTATGATACACTTGCATTGGATTGCCTAGTCTTGGAAAAACTCAGGCATGGATTGGGAAAGCTTAAAACATGATAAATATTTAGAGATGTAGGTATGTTACAGTAGCATTAAAAAAAAGAAAACCAATGGCCAGGGCACCTAAATCTGTACAGACCTTCCCTGACTGCCAAGGATAAATGAGGTGGAAAACACTTCAGATAAAACCAGTGGGAATTTTACTTTAACTTTAATAGACTCAAAATTTCATCCCATCTTTTCTTAAGGGGAGTAGATACTGAAAGATATGTGGATGGACAAAGTGAGACCTTATGTATGAAAGGATTGAAAGAGAAAAAAATTGATTATATCAGTGCCAAATGTATTGACTCTTCAAAGATTGAGCTTGTTTGGTTGTAGGCAATTGTTAATTTTGTGCTTATTTGTACTATTAAAAGTAAAGGGTTAAAAAAATCTAAACTAGCTCTCAAATAAAATGTGGAAAAAATGAAAATTACATAGAAAAAAAACTTGCTGATTTTAATATATTAGATTTAGTGTCATTAAAGACTGAGGTAAATTAGCCTTAAACTGGAAAGAATATTATGAGAAAAGATATATATTAGAATGCATTGTAATTTTTTTAAGTAGATTAAATGGGCTATATATAAAAGCTTTTACTTCAACAAATTTCCTGGTATGAAGGCAGCTGAAAAGCTGCATGACTGAAAGGACATAAAAGGGCTTAACGTCTGCAGCACCCTAGGGGCTCTGTAGCTCTTCCATTTTCAGGAGTTTTGTAAATGATCTAAAAATTCTATTCAGGCTGTACCTTGGCATGACCTGAGGTCAAGTGCTTTTGAATATGTAGTTTATTTAGGGGGAAAATATGGGCTGCATTTTAAGTTAATTTGAATTTAGATAAAATATATTGCTTTTATGTGTATTTGTTGCACTGTTAATCTTTTTGTTTTTTAAATGAAAGTTTGTAGTCTACATTGTTTTGGCAGCCATGCAATACAACAAGTAGCCTTTTACATGTTGTAATTATATCCTGTGCCACCTCTTTTAATAATTGGAAGGCTTCCAATGAAAGTCCATGAAGTCACTACCATATTCTCTTTCAAGTCTTTCCTCAAAATTCACCTCTTCTGTAATGCACAGAGGTCACTACAGCCTGATAACAAGTGTGAATTGGTGCCCTGGCTGAGATGTTTGGCACATCCAGGGGTACCCTGTTTATTGATGCTCCCATCCCAGCTGCTTTTTTGTCTTTTCAACCTGTTATGTTGTTTACCTCTTTGAAACAGGAATTATAATTACCATATCTACCATCTCTCACTGGAGCCCCAGTGTAGCTGGCTTCTAGGCTTTATATTAAATAATAATCAAAACTTAAGTATTATTTTTCAATGACCCCATATAACTAATACATTTCTGAAGAACTGTATAATTGCTGAGGCTTTTTTGAAATAATTATTTTAATTAGGCCAAATATCTGTTTAGAAATATGTATAAAAAGTCATTTTGGATACTTTACAAGTGTTTTTTAAATTATTTTAAATATGTATTTATTTAATAAAACAGAATGCATGTGTAATGTTCAGCTCAATCGTCTTTTCACATATAAAAATTCCCTAAACAGAGTCCGTAACTTGGCAGGAATATATTCTCAAGGGAAACTTCCCCTAGGAAAGGACAATATAATAATGAAATGAGCTCTTGATAGCCTATAATATTATTCCTTGGAGAGCAAATTTTATTGATCACAGCGCTTTCCAGTTATGGAACCAGATGCAAAGGTCTATCAGTTTATCTCATAACTTGTCATCCTACCGATTCTCACTGTCACCTACCAAAACCATTCAAATGCAGAAGACAAATTATAATGCTTTTTCTTGTTTTAGTAGCTGTGCCTTCTTGCAACTCTGTGCCTGTTGAAAGTATCCAGGCCTGCCTAGATCAGGCAACGCTGCTCACCTGATGAGCTGTCACAACTCTTTTGTCTTTAGCTCACCAAGTTGTATGTGAGCAGGTAATTGTGTGCCGCAGCACTGCAAAAATAGAGTAGCAATACCAAAGAGCTAATTCAGCAGTCCTCTGAATTTTTATTTATTTATTTATTTATTGCTTTTCTGGGTCCAAGCCATATTTTTATAGCATTGGAATATGGGATGAGAGGGATGTTTTACGTGGTTAAATATTTATTTAGCACCAATTCAAAGCATCAGATAAAATGTTATGGATTCTGCTGACTTTGCCAGAAAAATAATGTTTGTCATGCTAGTATAATTTTTAAAATATCAAAGGAAAACTTTTATTTATAATGTTCAATTACTATTGAAGATACCAGGAGATATCTTTCAGGAAGAACTTGAACACACAGTTGAGATTGACCAAAGGTTCCAAAACTTCCCCTCCTCCATACAATTGCTCCTTAAATAATTATATGTCTTTTACTGTAATTTTCCTGGTGATTTGTTACCCTGTACATTCTTCTAATGCAGGGCTGTCCCACTTCAACATGGCTATAGAGCACTAGTGCATGGCCTGTATGCTGTGGGGGGAACCCCTCTCTCCCTTGCACCCCCACCCCGTGTCCTTTTCTGCACAGGTTGTGCTGATGACAAGCAGCCTTCCCTGCACCCCACAGTGTGGACTACACAGGTGGCACATAGCCCCCCTTGGGATTTTTCTCTTGCTGTTCAGGTTGTACTGGTAGCATGCACTTGTCTGACAGCACATGGACCCCTGTGCCGTTTTCTGCCTTGTGACAGTGAAAGAAGCAGCTGCCCCAGGCCTGCAGACCACATGCTACGCATTCACAGGCCCCATGTGGCCTATGAGCTGCCACTAGCCCAATTCTAGTGGATGGTGACAACATGTAGATAATGTGTGTTGTTTTATGGAATGGTATGCAGTAAGCTAGGCCTAAGGTGTGGCTATGAGCAAACTCATGCACAGCTTTTTTCAAGAACATAGGCTTTAATTATTAGCAATGGGTGAATCTCTGAAATATTTAGTTTAGCCTAAAGTTCCTTGTCATGCCTTCAGCTAACTCTGTAGGTTGTTATGAAACCTCCCAGGTGAGGCCCCTTCCCCAACTCATCTGCCATGCCTTAATGTTAGATTAAAGGCGGGGTTCAGTATGATCTTGTTTAGGCTCCCATCCGGATTTACTCATGGTACCACGGAGGCTGATGTGGGGCTCTGCATTCCCTACACCCTGTCTATTCACCAACTGCTGTAGCAGTGACTGCTACAGGTGCTGCAACTGCTGCACCTATGACACTTGACCACTGCTGCGAGCTTCCGGCCTTTATCCAGGTCCCGCGGTGCTCTTGTAACATATCTTCATCTCCCGGATTATCTCCTGTCCTCAGGGCAGAGCTAAGAGGCTCTCTAGGCCCTTTTCTCTACTATGTCTTTTCCCCTTCCTTTTCTTGGCTATTTTTTCTTCTTTCTTTTTTTTAAAAAATGGAATACATAAAACAAAAACCAAACAAAAAACTTTATTTACAATGATTCTTTCTGAATCTATTGCCTGACTCAGCCACACTTTGGCCCCAACTCAAGTGGCAGAGCTCTAGAGCTCTCCCCACTCTACTCTAGTTTGACCCGTGTCAGGATCCTCCTTTCCCTGGCAGTTCCCCTGCCAGCACCCTGCCCCTGCAACTGGGCTCTAGCCACCCAGAGCAGGTTTCCCTCACCTCCTCTTCTCTGGCACACTTGGTGCCTTTAAAATTTCCCACAGCAATGCACTGGACTGACCTCATCAGCCATGCATTGCCTACATGGATGAAGAGGAAGCTTAAAAAGCAGCATGGCTGTGCTGCGTGCTGCTCCAACTCAGGCTCCCTCCCCGGTAAGTATGGAGTTATTTCCTGTGACCCTGATCCCCTCCAGACCAGGTCAGAATGGGGGTAGGGGAACAGGGTTCGTGTGAGCTACCTATACCACCACAGTCCTCTTCACCAAGGTCTTCAAAATCTGCCAAAAGCATCTACTTCAGGAAGAATGATGGTTTAAGTCGAGCTAAATTGTATCCAAAGTAATTTGCTCATCATCCTCAATTAAATATACTTTAGAACTGCATTTTGCACAGCTAAAGTATGTATCTTTCAAAACTATAAAAGACATATTTTTGGCAATATTGGAATAGATCAATGCTTTTTATGTGTTATGTTCACCTACAACATTTTTGAGAGAGAGAAGAAAGCAGTTAATTCAATATAAATTGTTACATGGCCTGTCGGTGTAATGTTTACAAATACAAAGGCAGCAGCATAATGTAAATACCTAGTATTGTACCAAAGTGAAGGAACGAACATATTTTGTTCACTGTTGCTGAAACCCTGGGCAGTTTTTAAACAAACAAATGGATTTTCCAAGGAACAAGAGGAGGGAGAGAGGCACTCATTTCTCCTTGAAAAGTAATGAGGCTTTGGCATCTCCTAATGTCCCCTATCATCTAAACTTTGAACTGAAATTGAACTCTTATTCCCAGATAGTATTTTGACTTTTTTGCTGAACGACCATCTAAAAGACTAGAAAATTAGTTCACAGTGGATGCGTGTACATGTGCACATTTACTGTGCAGTAATTTAGGTTACTGCACAGCAACCAAAAATTACTGCACAGTACAGTCGCACGTCTACATGTGTGTGCCCATACTGTGCAGTAACTATGGCGATTTACACCGAGTTGTGTAAGGACACATAGATATCTTACTGCGCAGTAACACTGTGTGTGTGTGGACTGACTTGGGACTAAAATTAGTCCCAAATCAGACCACACACAGCGTTAGTGCATTTTAACAGCTGCATGTGTAGACGCCAGCCTAAAAACCTGCACAGTAAATGCACATGTAAACTTGCCCAGTGTGAGATATTAGTCCATCTGTTGTCAGGAGTTTGTTAAGCACGTTTGAACATAAACAATAAACTAAGCATTCTGGACAGCCTGACTCAACTTCTCCTTCAACTAGTGACTCCAGGGTAGGAAGATGAAGCTAACATCTTCCAGTTTTTAAGGAAGCTTAAAAAGCAGCATGGCTGTGCTGCATGCTGCTCCAACTCAGGCTCCCTCCTTGGTAAGTATGGAGTTATTTCCTGTGACCCTGATCCCCTCCAGACCAGGTCAGAATGGGGGTAGGGGGACAGGGTTCATGTGAGCTACCTATACCACCACAGTCCTCTTCACCAAGGTCTTCAAAATCTGCCAAAAGCATTTACTTTTGTACACTCTATTGCATTATGATGTCGTTCTGTTTCTTCTCTACTGTCCCTTTGCTCCTTGTCCTCACTTTCAACAAAGGCAGGGCAAACTAGATTTTATGTTATGAAAGGGGCAGGTGAGGTGGAGTTTTGCCATGAGAAAAGAGAGCAGAGGTGCATTTGGGTGTGACAAAAGTTTGCTTTTTTTGCTGAGGGTTGGTAAAGGGCAGGGTGTTTTGATGACCTTGCAGCCTGCAAACAAAGTGGTTAGCAAAAGGGATTAGCACATCTTCTGCAAAAGCAGAGTGGAGGATGGCCATCCATTAGTTACCATGGATACCTGAAGTGGACATGAATGAGGTGCAAATGAATGCTGACCTTTCAGATGCATCTACCCAAAGTGGCCAAATAGGTCTACGCTTGTCATTTATGCAGAAATCACAATGCATTAACATGGGCTTGGATTAAGTTGTTACCTCATGGAAAAATACATTCATGCCTAGGGTACCTTGGGCAGTTTTTTATCCACAGAGAGCAAACCATTTGTGTAAGCTGGCTGATATTGTGCACTGCAGTGCCAGTGACAATGTCCTAAAAATAATTTTTTTTAAATTAGTTAACTTTAAGATACTGCACAAAATATGCATCTGGGGTAGGAAATTACCCCATGGAGACATATGAAGGTTAAGGCAGAACAATCAAAGTTGACCACATTGTGGATATTTTCCATCAGGTCATCACAAACTGTAAGGACAATTTGGTCCATAGTAAAAATAAGATTTATGTCTTAAATAAAAAATAGTGAGAACTCATAGGGGTTCTTTTATATGTTGGCTTTATTATAGCATTTCTGTACTGGCCTATTCTATGCCTGTAATTTTTCTAGTAGAGTGATGTTGTGGCCATGATAGTCCAGGAATTATTTAAATTTTTCTAGTAAGAGAAGAGAAATATACTAGGTATCCAGTTACCTGCCACCTAATCTTTTTCATTACACGGAACCTCTGCTTAATGTTGTTTTGCTTAGCACTATATCACTATCATGCTCGTTTTACATTGATACCTGATTCCACTTAGCGCTCAGTGAGCTACCTTTCCATGGTCGCCATCTTAGTTCATCAGAAACTTTCAGTTTTGCTTAACACTGTTTCCATTTAACGCTTGGCTTTTCGGGAACCAATTAAGAGCAGTAAGAGCGGATTGCCTGTATTTGTCTGTGATTTCCTTGGTTACCACTCTGTGCTGTGTACAAGTATTTGTTCATCTGATGCTATTTGTTCAGTGAGCTTTTCTTTTGATGCTTTTCCTCTATTGCTGATTTTTTTTTATTTTTGTACCCCTGTTCTGCTTATTTTTTTACATCATATTGTCTTTTTTATGTGCAATACAATGTTCTCTGTGTAAGTGGAGAGCCTTTGGGCAGAAGGAGTGCTATGCCCATAGTGGGAGTATGCACTTAGGTAAATTCACTGTAAGAATGCTGAGTAACAGCTTGCGCTAAGCTTTTTGCACCTCCTCAAGTCCCATTCATTACCATGTTTCTCAGAATACCTTTTGCCTTAATAGGAGGTAACCAGTTCAAGGCTGCTTAGAAGCCTTAAAATTGAAGCTTCCTACTCGAGGCACAGTGCAGACTTTGGTCATTTGCGGTCTATTGAAGTTTACTGAACTCATGTTTAGGAATGAATGGAAAACACAAAAGTGGCAAAGCGACCAGCTACAGGTCACCCACTCCTAGAACCTCCAAAGTATGGTTGCAAGCACTCTCCCCTGCCACTCGCTCACTGTGATGCGTATTGAGATGGGTGCTTGTTCCCACCACCTGCTGCCAGAGCCACAGCACTTCACACAGTTGGGAAACAGTTCCCAGTCAGTGACATTTGGGAATGATTCGATCATGATGTGTGTTCGTATCCTCAGTTTCATGTATTATGCTTTCAGAAAGAGTGCAGTTACATTACAGTGTAAGCAATGGAGATGAAGAGGTCTATGCACTTAAGTAGTTTATGAACTTAACCAGAGTTTGTGACAGTGTAAGCAACAGACAAGAAATTGGGACCAGCGTTGTGTTGTGTAGTTAAGCAAATTATACACTTATCCACTACACATAGAAGTGTGGAGTACATTATATCTGTAATTTAGGCCCTGAAGTGTCTTCTAAATGCATAAGATTTTTATATAATCTTTGTTTTTTGAGCTTTCTTCATCTGAATTTTGAGGAAGTCTAAGAAATCACTTAGAAAATACAGACTTAATTTAGGCTCTTGGGTGAAAGGATCCTGTTTCCTTTCTTCCATTTCCTTTAAAAGCACTTCAGTGCATCTTTTCTCATACTCTGCCATTTCTTCAAGATCATATCCCGCTACAACCTTTTCAACTAGTTATTCCTCCGCAGCCAAAATGCCGATACATACTTGTGTTCCTGATCAAGAAAGTGCTCAACTATGTGCCAAAGACTTTCCATATTTAGGAAAAAATTTATGTGAATGTGTAAGTCCCATTGACTGAGGTGGATTTCTAGTACATGCTTAAACTTAAGCTCCTCCATCAGTGTTTTCCCAGTTCTTTTCTGTATCAGACTTTTAACTTGACTACTGCAAGTGCCCTTTTGCAGGTATTGCTGCTTCTATTTTTCTCTGCCTTCAGTTTTCTCAGAACTCTGCAGCTCCCTTGATGCTGCTTTTCAGTCACATTACATCTTTATCATTCATGCAGTCATAATGAATACCCTTAATATTGGGTATTGGACTTTAAATGTTTTGCTGCTAAAGACTTGATACTATAATGCTTTCTCAGAGTCATCATTCCTCATCACTTACTCTCAAGCTCTGATTTTCATTTATTATCATTTGCTAAATCAAAATACTGTGGGGAGCCTTTTATAATCATCATCTCAATCTGGTAGCATTATCTTCCTACACACAATATGAAAAGCATTAATTTGTTCTGTTTACTGTTTAACAATATGTAACCCCCTTTTTTTCAACTCTTTTGAAGGAATGGACATTGATGCTACCAAATTGTTTCATTGTCTGTTTAGTTTCCTGGTAGCTGATTTTTTTATTTTTATGTTGTTACACTGTCCACTGACATTGGAAATGTTAAGTAATAAAAGCTTGTAAGTTGTAAAATAACTTAAAGTCTTTTAAAGTAGTATGTTTCTTCAAAAGAGTATTATATGTTCTTTTGTCTATATGGTATCAAAAGGTACAAAATGCTGACTTAAGATGAATGGTAGCCTTTCATCAAACCAAACTTAACATAGCATTTCTGAATAATTTGGGAGAAGAATCACTGAAGCAAGTAATATACTGCTGGTTCAGTTATATATTTAACGCTAATTCTACAGAACATCAGTGAGGACAGTGAAATAATACAAAGGGACCTAGAGTACTTAGGAATATGGGCAGAAACTGAAATGAGAGTTAGCTTGGAAAAATACAAGAAGTTTTGGCTGATATACCCAGAGACATCATCTGCAAATCGGAGATTCATTTGAAGGAGAAACTTGGGATGTAGCAGTGCTGAAGGAGATATCGGGCTGATGATGGACAAAAGAAATTAGATGTGCATTTAGTGTGTGATATGGCTGCAATTTTGGCTGCAGTTGCAAAATTTTCAGTGCAGAGTCAGATCATAGTGATAAAAACATTCCATGTCTCTGGTAAAACTGAACTGGGAATATGAGGTTTGGTTCTAGGCAACCTGTTATTAATGAATTGGAATGGGCTCATAGAAGAGAACTAAATAAGTTAGGTGGTTGGAAGGGACTGGCTTGTAAGTAAGGATTGAAAGAATCAAGTGTACATTTTAGCTTGAAGTACAAGTTTTTCTTGTGCCCCCTATATTAGCAGTGGCCTCCTTAGAGTTGGAAACAGGACAGGATTTTGCCCTCTGCCACACAAACAATCACAACTGTCCTCACATGAGAGGGACTCCCTCCTGAGTCTCTCAAGGATACATTGCCTGTGCCCCTCCTCCATTTATGGAAGCATTCTATGCATTCTTGCTGGAGTTGTGCACCTCTCTGCAGTCCAGTACCATTACATGGTTTGTGATGTAGCAGGCCCCTTGATTTTAAGAAGCTATTCCCTTTAGAAGAGCTGGTATGTGCTCTAGTACTGTCTCTTTAAAATATAGATCCAGCACTGCTTGCAGACATATAAATATATCATGCCTTTTCTTCAGGGTCTTACCCATTATTAAAACAGAGCTTAAGAGAGAAAAGTGAAAGGAAATTTATATCAAGGTGGCATGAGAGCCAGCATAAAATGAGCTAACCAAGGGCATTGAAGACCCAAGCAACTGAGCCATTAGATAAAGAGAGATTCAGGCTCCCTGGACATTAGCTGCAAATACATAGGCTTAGCTTTGTTTTCCAGGCCATTTAATTTAATGAATAATGACATTTTTACCCTTAATCATGACTGATGGCTTACCTCTATGTCCTGCAACTGGGACTTGCAGATCCATTACTATTCCTTCAACCTTGCAGAGGTTATCCAATGTTGCCTGAATTTGATTTCTGACTAACAGTGAATATAGTCAAGTGACTTCTGCAGTAACTCAGACTGGCAAACGAATGCAGTGTAAATTGCCAAGTACTCTACTGCACAAAGGAGTCAGAAAATGGAGCTCCATCCCAAGCAGTAGGTTTACTCTATGTAGGAGAGTGCCTGTAGGCACGCAGTTTGGTCACCCTCTCATGGGGGCTAGAATGGAGGAGTGGCAGGAGTACTGGCTAAGCTCGATGATGGTGGACTGCCCCTTAGAGATGCCTGCCAGTTGACACCAGTTATGGTAGCCCCCGTATCAGGATATCTGTCCTAATGTCACTGGAATTAGGGTTAAAGGATATTCTGCCCTCCTAGTGCACGTGAGAAGCAGAATCGAAATGCTGAATGTCAGACTCTTAGCAGTTTATTTTCAATTTTCCAGGGGAGAGAATGTGGCCTAATATACCTAGATTAATTTCTAGGCTTTAGAATTGCGAAACAGCCACTTTTTTATCACAGATAACAGAATTTTAGACAATCTAATGTTTATGACAAACATGAAACTTGATTTTATTCTGTGTGCATTCTTTTCCCCTGTTCTTCCAAAGTTCTCTACCAGGGATGGTAATAAGTGACCAAAAGTCAAAGATTCCCAACAAATCATGCCACAGTCTTGTGGGGTGACCCACAAAGCCCCAGGTCCTCTGCCTAACACTCCTGCTCCTCAAGTACTGACAAGAATTTGGTCCCCAGCAAACTTCTCTACTGGACAAAATCCCATTACCCAGATGAGACGTCACAGCTTAATTGGAGGGGAGCCCCACTAACTTTCCGGTGCTTCCCACAAGATTATGGAAACAAGGTGCCTGTAGTTGTCAGCTGCCATGAAAACACTCTTACCCAAAGACAATCAGTAAGATATACAAAACAGAAGTAAGATTTATTACATAAGATAGATATATGATACAAGAAAAAGAAGCTGTTGGATCTGGAGAGAAGATGCGCAAGAAAAATAAAACAGAAAAATTTCACCCTGCTTTTCAAACTAGAAGCAGCTTCTGAGTGAACTCCTTCAGCATTTTACAGGAGCAAGCAGTCCTGCCAGCTCTTATCAGATCGTACCAGCTTCCCTCAGCTGGGACTAAAATTTTGCCCTAAAGGCTAAGAGTTCCTAGACAAGCATTCTTCCTCAAAAAGCTTTTTCTTAAATACCTGATCCTTATCTCGATATCTTTATTCATTTATTCAATTCTCAGGAAGTATCTGCATTAGGCAGATGGCTTCTTTCCTCTAAACAGGTACCCAGCCTGATAATTTTAGGCATCTTTCCTATTCATAATTCTATTCAAAGAGAACAACAATATTGTTATGGATCCCTGGCCAGATTTCCTTAAATTAATCTTTATTCAAGAGAGAGTAAGACAGTCTCTCAATATTAGACTTTTTTGCAATGCACTTTAGCCATTGTCTAAACACACTGAAGCATTCCCTTTTGATATGCAGCCTGCCATTGTTTGCTACAACTTCTTATCTAAGTAAACACTCAGACTAGGTACAGACATTCTTAAAGCTCCAGGTGGAATCGATCTACATTATGTGGTTTTCTGCAAGTGGTGTAGTTTAGAATGGTAGCAACCAGAACATACATTCCCTCTTGAGTGGCTGGCGGGGGAGGGGGGGTGCAAATTTTAGACTGGGTTCCGCCATTTTTTAATCAGTCTATATGTGCCAAAGTTATTTTCTGTTTGGAGTATAGACCAGTTCCCGATCACTTACACCAGTAAAAGTATAATGCCTGTACCTGGCCCCAAAGTTCTGCCACTTTCCTGGCTGATAGATATTTGCGCTAAAACTTCTCTGCTATGCAAATGAATCGGGAGGCTCCCAAACATTTTTGATTAAGTCAGATTAGAAAAATAAAAAAGCATATTTATTCCAAATACCATTGTTCATATAAACATAAAAATGATTTAAAAAAAATAACATCTTGTAACATTAGCTATTTATAGAGTTAAACCTGACATTAGTAAACCCAATTTGGGGACGTAATTGTGTATGATAAGTAATGTGCCCCAAATTAATCATAAATATAGGGATGCCAATTGGCTTTTCTTTTTTTGCTGGATGCTGCCTGTATTTCCATCTGCTTGATACCACCTATATATCAATCACATGCATAAAATTGTACCAACCAAAAGAACCTGCTAGAGTCTGAGCTTTTCCCTTACCTCATGCCATGCCAAAAAAGTGTGCCTGGTTTGACTATGTTTTATTTCTTTTGGTGTTATTCTGGGAAAGGTTAGAATAAAGAGACATTTTTCCCCACAATATGGATAAGGAATTCCATAAGTGGAGTTAGATGCTGGAGAGCTGGTTTGCTAAGTTAATCAGCTTCACTTCGCTTAAAACCAGAGCCAGACAAAACTTTTGGATGAAAATCTTTGTTGCTGACATATGGGTTATTTTTTTCAAAACTCTCTTTTTTTTTGAGAAATGCATATTTCAGCTGACCGTTTCTGGTTTTGACTAGAGCATTGAAATAAATTTATTTCATTTCAAAGAGAGGTGCACCGATATATTGGTCGCTTATCAGATCGGTATATTACCATTATCGGCAATTAGCTTTTCATGGTCAACAATGTCACTGATAAATGCCACGTACATACGTGCAGCCACAGCATGCACACATCCAGAAATGCAGCTGGGCAGCTTGGAGAGCAGCGTCCAGCCAGTAAGTCTGTAGGGGGGAAGGGGTCTGGTGGGGGGCAGATCAAGGACCCCACAGGGAGGGAAGGAGCAGGGCAGGGGCAGGTGCTGCCCAGCCAGTGTGGTAAATGCACCCCTGCTGGACATGGGATGGAGCTACAGGTGGCTCCTCTGGCAGGGTGTGGGAGGAGGATGCGGGTGACTCCCCAATGCCGCACACACCCTTGGAGGAGGCATGGGGGAGGGGGGGGAGTATGTGCCTCCTGGATTTGTGCACAAGGTGGACTGCCTACTGCAAGTTCAGGGCCAGGGGTTGTGCTGGCTTCTTCCTGGTGAGGGGGCTGGGCCGGGGCTGCACTCGGGATGTGAAGGGACAATACTGGGAAGAGCAGCTATGGGGTGGGCTATAGCTACCCCAAAATTCATCATAGCTACTCCTCCCAGAGCCACCTCCACCTGCCCTGGCCCAGCCCCCCATGAGTAAGAGGCCAACATAGCCCCTGGCGCTGAGCTTGCAGCGAGCAGCTTGCCCTCACCCCACGCACAGATCCAGGGAGCACATGCCCCCCATGCTTTTCCTAGGGGTGCGTGCAGTTGTAGGGAGCCACTGCTCCCTCCCCACCACCCTGCACCCCCCCGGATGAGTTGTCCGTGGCTCTATCCTGTACCCAGCAGGGTTGCATTCACCACCCTGGCTGGGCAGCACCTGCCCCTGCTCCACTCCCTCCCTTCCTGTGGGGGCCTCAATCTGTCCCCCCATGCCCCTACCCCAAAAGACTTATGGGCAGGACACTGCTCTCCAAGCTGCCCGGCTGCATTCCTGTAAATCGGCTGTCAGGTCACTATCAGCCAATATGGCTGCTCATTGGTATTGGGCAAGGGAATCTTTATCAGTGCACCCCTAGTTTCAAATTAAGATTTCAAAAGGAAAATTTCAGGTTTTTAATAACATTTCAAAACATTATCAAAGATTAGTAATTTTCATTTTGACTTTTTCAGATAAGAATCTTTTATAATTCTTTATTCCAGGAAAATTTCCATGTTTTTAATTTTTGTTATATTTCTGAAGGAAATCAAATATCAAAATATAGGAATATCCTGAAGGAGATTTTCTCAAGAGCTTTTGTTAAAATGTGAATTTCTGCCTCAAAAAGTGCTAAAACATACTCTAATTTCAGTGAAACAAGGATTTAATCTGGTGTTACTGTTTTATATTGTTTGTTTTATTTAAAAACTATTTGGGGAATCATTATTGTTGTTTTTCTCCATTTGTTAGACACCCTTTTTGATGTGTCCAGTTTGGGGTCTACTGCATAGTTCTTTGTTCAGCTTATTTTTGCTTTGTTTAGCAACATTTTTATTGATAAGGCATCTCATAAGTTAATGAGTACATGTCCTGAGGACAATTTAAATAATCAGCTTTTTTCCCTGACATGAAATGTTGTGAAACAGTTTTTTCCCCCTCTTGTTTTTTAAACATGGCAAGAATAAAACTGTTCATGTATAAAGTAGAACATGGGAAGTTAACAGGAATGTTAATAAAGGTACTAGGGAGGAAAATAAGTCTTGAGACATTTCATAGGATAGATGCTCAGCAAGTTTTAGGCATTGCCCTAACTCTGCTAAAACATCCATTGACCTCCTTGGGCAAAAAGTTCAGCCTCACTGGGCATGTCTACATGTGCACATTTACTGTGCAGTAACCAAATTACTGTGCGGTACAGGCACGTGTCTACACATGCACACCCTTACTGCACAGTAAATATGGCGACTTGTGCTGACTTGTCATGCGGGTGTCAAATATATGCCCAATTAGTTACTGCGCAAAAAGGCTGTGTTTGTGGACTGACTTGGGACTAAAGTTAGTCCTAAGTCAGTCCACACACAGTGTTACGGCGCTTTAATGTCTGCACATATAGATGCCAGCCTACTCCTAGTTACTGAGCAGTAATTTAATGCACTGTAAATTTAAGTAGGCATAAAGGCATGTGTAGACACACCCAATGAGTGCCTTAAACATTGAGGGTGGGATTTTCAAAAGCAATGTAATTAAGTAATCAGTTAAAGACCTACACCTTTGAAGGCAATAGTAATGGGTTATATTTGGGGCAGAGTCTTTATTTATTTCAATCTTTCCTCTTCCTTTGCCACTCTGCACCACACACACTAGGAAATGGTGAGTATTTGGAGCTGCTTCAAGGTTTGGAATGTTAGAACAATGGTGAAGATAGATTAGTTGCCAGAGAGCAGGTGAAGGGGTCCTTGATGCATAATAATAAAGTTTATCACATAGCTGTCATCATATAGTGGGGTGCTGATATATAAATGTACATATATTGATAGAATAATATCTAAAGTGCTTACTTGATAGTTTTAGCACTAGGTGTTCTCATGAGAACTGAAGTGGTGACCTTGGGACTTGGCAAATAACATATGTAACCGCCAAATCAGTTATATGTCCTTTATCCATTTCATTTTAACATGCCTACCCTAACATTGTCTTAATGCAAGTAAGGTAATGTCTTCTGATAAGTGGATGATAACATATATACACAATGATTCCTGTTCTTCTGTTTTGTGCAATGGCATAGTGACATAGGTCTGTGCTGCATGATGGTGAAATCTGAAACAATATGTCATTTGCCTTCCAAAAATGTCATTTACCAACCTGTTTTACTCCTGTTACCTGTTATCTACTATAATTTGCAGCTGTTGCCAACTTCAGAGACTTATAATACTTCATGGCCCATAATTATACCTATCTCAATAAAAAAGTGAGATGAATCAGTTGTTCATCGCGCAGAATATTAAAATGTCTCAAACTAAACTATTTTCCCCGTTTATAGGTTTAAAAGATATTTTAGTTGCCTGGCAACTAGAGGGAAATGCAACTAAAATTCTGCTTTTCCCCAATTACAGGGAGAGAAGGTGTTCAGTTGTAGAAGTGGTGCCTGAAAATGTTAGACTATTTTTATTAACAGAGGTCTCTGTCCGGATGAAAGTGTGTGTTATTTTTTTCTTGAGTGTAACAGACCCCAAAGATCAAAGACCTTGAATCCACAGGAGGGAAGGATAAGTGTGGAACCAGTATTTTTAAGAATGCATGGAAGGAAATTTCTTTCCACAGCGCTCATTATTTTTGAGTGCTGTTAGTACCTACCCACAAGCAGTTGAGCATGCTGCAGATCAAAAGTTTTTATAGTCTGTTCCGTACTAGCTTATCAGGGTCTTGAATGACATGTCTGTGTTGTTCTTCACTGAGAGTTGATAAGAGGCTAGCAGAGCCTAAGACCCGGAATAGAATGTTAGATGTATTTTGTCTGAGTCATTAAAACAAGCGGATCTTCAACTTCAGACAAATATTGTGGGTTTTGAATATTGCTCTCTGGCAAGAGAAACTAGTATGCAGGAAACCAAGAGAAATAGCCTGGACTGGAGAAGATTCTAAAGATGAAGTTTATATTTCATAGTATTTTTTGAATTGCCAATCCAGGCAAATCCAGGAAAGGAATGATTTTAGATTCTCTGCTGAGTGGAAGGGGCAGGGCAGAAGCTCCCCTTGTTATCTGGTGAGGAAGTGATTTTACATTAACATACGAACTTGTTTACTTTAACATATGGTATTGTTGAGACTAATATTGGAGTACTATTTAAAACGTTGAAAAATGCAAGGTTCTTCACCTTGGGAGGAAAAAACTGTAGCATCCTTATAGGCTTGGCAGTGCTATGCTGGCTAGCACTATGGAAGAAAGAGATTTGGGGGTCATCATTGACCACAAGATGAACATGAGCCGTCAATGCAATGCTGCAGCTAGTAAAGCGAGCAAAACGCTGGCTTGCATCCATAGATGCTTTTCAAGCAAATCCCAGGATGTCATTCTCCCCTTGTACTCGGCCTTGGTGAGGCCGCAGCTGGAGTACTGCATCCTGTTTTGGGCTTCACAATTCAAAAAGGATGTGGAGAAGCTTGAGAGAGTCCAGAGAAGAGCCACGCGCATGATCAGAGGTCAGGAAAACAGACCTTACGATGACAGGCTGAGCTCTACGGGGCTCTTTAGCCTGGAAAAGCGCAGGCTCAGGGGTGATCTGATGGCTACCTATAAGTTTATCAGAGGTGACCACCAGTATCTGGGGGAACGTTTGTTCACCAGAGCACCCCGAAGGATGACAAGGTTGAACGATTATAAACTACTGCAAGACTGTTTCAGGCTGAACATAAGGAAGAATTTCTTTACTATCCAAGCCCCCAAGGTCTGGAATAGCCTGCCATCGGAGGTGGTTCAAGCACCTACATTGAACACCCTCAAGAGAAATTTGAAGGCTTATCTTGCTGGGATCCTATGACCCCAGCTGACTTCCTGCCCCTCAGGCAGCGGGCTGGACTCTGATCTTCCGAGGTCCCTTCCAGCCCTAATGTCTATGAAATCTATGAATTTATAAATAAGGTGCACATTTTTAATAGTGAACATGATTAACTTCAGGAACGATGAACGTAGTGGATTCTCTTGATATCCTCAAGATAATTTGTATTTCAACAAACAGAAGTTATTGGGCTCAATGCAGTGGTCACTGGGGCTGCATGTAGACAACATACTTAGACCAGGCTAACTGATCAGAAATCAGTCTAAACTAGGAGTGGGCAAAATAGGGCCCACAGGCAGTATCTTATTGACCCCATCTAGTTTACTGGTCACCACTGGGTGCCTGAGGAGGGAGGGCTGCACCCTATACTGCTTCGCTCTGCCACAGGCAGGGTCAGGCCAGGCTGTGCAATGCACAGACTCCTCCACCCCACCCCACCCCCAAACACATACATTCCTGCACCCTCTTCCCCCCCCAGCTACCTGTTGGTGCTGTGGCTCCACAGGCCTGGCACCATGGCTACTGGCAGCTGGGCCTGCACAGGATGACGCACTCTGCAGTGCATCAAGCAGCTTTCCTGTTCACTCACTGCAATGAGTTGCTGCTATCACAGCACCAGTAGTCTGTGCCAGTTGCTCGGGGGTCTCAGCCCAGTGTAGTTGCCCCCAACTTTCCTGGTGTGGCATGGCGGTGGCAGTGGCTCATCACAGTTGGCGGGAGGGTGGGATGGCTACTTGGTACACTTCATTGTGCCCCATCCTGTGTAGGCCCAGGCTGGCTGGTGGAAGCTGCAGTGCTAGGACTGTGCAGCACCAACAGGAAACCGAGTGGGGGGATGGAGGAGTCTGAGTGCCAAGCTGGGGCAAACAGGAGGATGTCCCTGAAAACTTCAGGATCAGTAGAGGCATGGCCAGCTGCCTCCATGTTGCAGGTAGATGACACTAGAAGCTTCCAGGTTGGGGTGTAAGTCTTGCCAGAATCACAGGGTATCTGCTGGAAGCCCCTGGAAAGTTTAAGGTTGTGGGGTGGCCTGACCAATGGAGCTCCAGTCACTCTGGAGCAAGGCCACACCAAGCTGCAGTGAGAGGGAGAGTCACACACTGGGACCTTTACCTACACCATCCACTGCTCCTTCCATCAATCCACCCTTCCCCTTCCAGCCTTCCTTCCATCTACTACCTTGCAGCCAGACCTCACCCATCCATGGATCCAAAACCCCATAGGCACCACTGCAGACCATAGATGAACCCATCCTGTCCTAATCCAGTACCCAGCCCTGGTCACATAACTGGGACTAGGGGGAGATGATTGGCTGTGGATTAGTTGCTGCCAAACTGGTTACCAGTGTAGTAGAAACTGCTGGGGCTGGCCAGCTTCATGACAGCAATGGCCACCTGCTTCTCTGGAGTGAAGGGTGGCTGTAGGCTGACATCCTGGCACACATTATCAGGGGTCAGCTGGACAACAATGTGTATGAAGGTGGTCCAGGTACATGCAAAAGGTCTGGACCCATTGTTCATTGTCCCAGGTGTCTAGGGCGATATGATCCACTCCCACCAGTCATTGCTTGTGGTGTGGGCCCAGAACCAGTACTCAGTGGTCTGGAGGTAGTGCCAGAGCATCCTGGCGTCCATGCCAACCTGTGTGGCCTTGTCCTTGTCAGCCACATGTAAGTCAGTGGTCCAGCCCAGGATATTTGGCAGGCACAGGGTGCAGTAGGTGGCCCCACTGATGTCCAGCTTCTGGCTCAGGGGTACAAAGCTGCATCCTATGGTGACAAGGTGCCCCATAATGTCCAGGTGGGTGCACATGATATCCTGCAGCCTCTAGCAAGAGTTGTGCAGGGTGACAAGCAAGACATGCCACAGCTCCTGGGTCTCTGTGCTTGGGTGCAGGTAGTGGGCTGGGACACAGAGGCACATACACAACTCAGAACATTTGCTCTGGGTTTTCTGGAAACCTAGGGCTGGGCGCAGGGGAGGGTCTGCTGTGATGTGGCAGGGGGTTGGGGATGTGCCCAGCAGCCAGTCAGAGGTGGCATGCACACTTGGCTGCACTTACCAGTCTTCAGGAGCCCAGGGAGCCTGCAAGGCATGCTGAGAGGCATGCAGGAGTGCCCCAAACCTGCAGGCGTCAGTGCAGGCAGCCTGTGTGCCCTCTCTCCTTCTCTCCCCACCAAAAGGGCAAACCTGTATACTGTTTGTTACCAATATAAACTAGGCTGCTTATAGAAAATGGTGTAGCTTTTAGCTAGCTTCCTTCTCAGGTCTTTTGAATGTCTCTACAAGGCATGGGTGAAATTTAATGGCTTGAGATGTACAGGAGGTCACATCATATAATCTTATGGTCCCTTGTCTTAAAATCCAGATATCATTATCTATCATCTATTATTACATTAATTCAGTCTTTAGCATTTTTATATAATTGTCCTGTTCCAGATCTTCTTGACACTTTGTACAATTTTCTTACAGGCTGCCACAGATATAATTTTTTCTTGAACCGTAGTACTGTATGTGACTCTCTGTAGAGCCTCAGCAGATTTCAGTAGCCAAGGGCTGATTTTATCTGTTCTATTAATATATTCCTTTTTATTAGTGTAGTGAATTGTCTAGAGCTTGCTATCCCTATTTGCATCAGATGGTGGATAGGAGGTCATGAGTAAGTCTGCTGCTTCTAACATCCTGACTTTGTCCACTACAAAAGTTGTATGGTACATAATGAATGAAGAAGAAATAATAGCATGTGACCTTGTTACACAGGACCATTGACATGCACATGTGAGGGAGCAAGTTTAAAGCTGTGCAACACTGAATTATTCACAAAAGTAGTGCCAGGGCCCCCCTCAAACTTGGTCTTGGGTGGTAGCACTAATTACAAATAATGAAAAGTAATTTTAGAAGTTTTAAAACTATTTAATTTACGAGGTGTTTGATTTAATGAAAGGAAATCTGATTTTTCAAGCACACTTTCAAACTTGTGTTAAATGGATCTTAATCCAACTGTGTCAAGGGTTTGAGCCCTTTGATTGTTGTTTGATTTTTGATGTATCTCATAATGTTTTGATCTATATGTTATCTTCTCTGTTTGCTGCTGCCATCATCTTTTACTGAGTTCCTTTTAAGTGTTTGAAGCTGACTTTTATTTCTTATTTTTTTCAAAGTGATGTGAAGGGAGGGAAGCATATGTTGCCTTTTAACAGTTAAGGGAGGATGAAATTTACACATCTGCTGTTACTCTAGTATTTGTCTGGCTGGAAATTTAGATTAGGAACCAATTGTTCAGATAACTATGCTTATATGATTTCTCCATTTACTTTTTCTCGCATCCCTATTTTATCTTTGGCCTGAATTTCTCACATCCTTATTTTATCTTTTTTTCAATTATTGCCTATATCTTTGTTTTTCCTGAGGGGGGAAAAATCATGATTTAAAATTTTAAAACATATATTTAGCTCAGACATTTTTTATCTTTGTTTCTGGTTCTTTGCTTTCTTCACATTTTACTGTCTGAACTGGTAAAGTGGACATTTTGTACGTGTGTCTTGGTTTCCTAGTTATATGTAGAATTTCAGATTTTAGAAAGATTTTTTTCTACTTGGAAGTCATACCTCACCCAGGCTGAAAATCTGCAAGTCCAGGATCTCAGTAACAATTTTCCTATGAGAACAACACAAAATCTAAGAATATTGTGCTACATTCACAAGCAAGATCACTGACCAGTATATTTTATCTTCACAAATCAAGAAAGCTGAAGTATTTTGAGCAGCTTTATGGGACTTGCTCTTTTAAGTCCCTCCCTGACTTTTGAAAATCCTACACTCTAGGTACCTCAGTATGGATTCAGTAGTCTAACTTAGAGGTGTAACTACCACAGTCTGTGTTCTGGGTGGCAGGGGCCTTGGCAGGGCCCAGGCTAGCAACAGCTGGGCTGGAAGAAGCGGCTGCTGCTCTTGTGTCCCCTTAAAAAGGGCACCGGAGGCTTGTGCCGTGGTCACTCACCCTTGTTACACTACTGGTCTAACCTTAGGCTCCTGTTGTAAATAAATGTAGTCTGTGGGCATTACAAAGTTCACAGTAATTTGTCAGTACTTGAAAATATAATTTATCATTAATTTTGAAGTAGTTCTGCTATAATAGATTATATGCAACTACAAAAAGAATCTACAAAAAAGAATCCTTAATAAAATACAGCCTTAGCTCTGGATGCTGCAATACATTTGCTCTTACTCTCTGGCAATCCCTCTCAGATAAGAATGATCGTCTTCCATGATTATCTCTGGGTTCAAAGATAGCTGACAAGGTCTATCCTGGGTCAACAGACTCTGCTGAAACTTGGGCACATGTTTCTCTGCAGGGTGGGGGCTTTGGATTCTTAATTCAGTCCGCAACATGCTGTTTCTGCTGCTCCCACTTTTTCCATCTCCTCTTGTCATTGTAAGGTTTCAAGGTACTGAGATCTTCAGAGCAAACTCTTCCTCCATTTGGGGTGATCCTGGGCAATAGTCTCCCATGAATCGATGTCAATGTTGCATTTTTTCATGTTGGCTTTGAGGACATCCTTGAAGTACTTTCTCTGCCTTCCTCTTGACCATATATCTTGGCTGAGCTGGAAGAATAAAAGTTGCTTTGGGAGTCTGGAGTCAGGCATCCAGATGACGTGGCCAACTTAGGAAAGTTGAGGACGATCGTTGCCTCAATGCTCGTGGTGTTTACTTGCGACAGGACACAAATGTTGGTGCATCTTTCTTCCCATTGGATACAAAGGATCTTCTTCAGACAGTGTTGATGGTATTTCTCCAATGACTTGAGGTGTCTCCTGTACACTGTCCACATCTCAGCTCCGTACAGTAAGGTGGGGATCACAACTGCTTGATAAACCGTGAGCTTGGTTTTGGATTTGATGTTGTGATCTACAAACTCCTGTTTCCTCAGGCGTCCAAAGCCTGCACTTGCACATTCGAGGCAATGTTGGATTTCTTTGTCAGTGTCAGCCTTCTGCGAAAGATGGCTTCTGAGGTATGGGAAATATTCATCATTCCCCAGAGTCTCACTGTGAATCTGAATTATCTGTACTACTTTTGCACATTTAAACACAAGAGTAGGACTGATCATCTAAATAAAAGTAGGTACCTGTTTAATTATCAGGATTTCTTTTGTTTTGATTACTACAGTAAACCTGAAATATCTTATCCTAGCAAGAGTGAAATTAACAAAATACAGCATTTTTAACTTAATTTATAAAAGAAATAATCTAAATTTGCAAAAGCACAGTTTTTCAGTTTAGTTCTATACAAATTTAAAGTAATAATTTAAAAAAAATCAAATGATTTCAATCAGCGATTAAAATTGATTTTATTTAAATCACTGCTCCTTGATTTTTTTTTTTTTGTTTTAATTCTATTCTGGAAACTTTTTTCAGCCTCTCTGTTGTCTCATCTTTTCCTCATCCTATCTCATTCTCACTTGCTGTATCCATTCCTGCCTCTTCTTATCTAGGATTTACTATTCTGTCCTCAGCTGATGTAGACTTAATTGCCTCTCTCTAGCTAGTTCATGTGGCTTGAACCTCAAAGATTGAGCCTTTCTGATGTAGCTTCTGATTTGAAAGGGAGTCACAAACACAGATCCTTTCCTAAGTGCCACAGTCCTTTGGCATCAGGCACAGCAAATATTTTAAGAAAATGTGTTGCCTAACAGCTGCTGCATATTATCTCTTATGGCTGGGGAGCAGAATATTGCCCAAGACTTGGATCCCATTGATCATAAACTTTTTCATAAAGGAGCTCCTGACATTTGCTGTCAGTAAAATGATATAAGGATAAGCAAACCATTAGATTGCATTGATGAGATATAAACAGGTGGCTTTTAATAGTTTAGCCTTCATTTTGAGTAGCAGGTGCAATTAATTTAATTTATCCAAACCAGTAGTCACATACAGTGGAAATGTTTTAATAGAAAATATAATCAGTTAATTTATTTCATTTCAGCGTGGATGTACCTGGGACATTTTTTTATTAGTTTGTTACGGAAGTCAGGTAATTTTCTTTAAACATTTTTAATGAGTTCCTCAGAAATGACTTGGAACTAAAGGTGAGAACAGTGGCTGAACCAACTCTGGGAGAAGGTGTGTTTCCAGACCATCCCCCCTCAGAAGAGCCACAGAAGGCTAATGCAGGCAATTTGGTGGAGTCAGTTGCTCCAGACGTGGGAAAAATAAAACAGCACATTACTTGCTGCGTGGTGTGCCTCTGCACCAAGTGCAGTACGTGCCCAGAAGAGGAATCGCATCAGTTTGACCTGGCTCCCCAGCGTCTGTATAGCTCATGCACTTCAGCAGGGCTTTTTGGTGCTTTTATCTAACAGCTGATTGTAGTGTTTCCACTAAAGCACTGTTTTGGGGATTATTTTTCCATGTCTGTCAGCACCCAAAGTGGGCAAGTGATACAGAGCAGCAATCAAGGCTAGGGAACATGCTCCCCTTGAACCTGGCGGAAGAACCCTTCTGTTCCTAAGGAGAAGGAATGGTTCGCATTGACAGTACTTTTGGAGGAGCTATGTGGCCATGCGGAGAGAAGCCCAGACAGCAGCACAAGGGCATGGCACACCATTGGTGTTTACTTGCTCTGGAGATTTTGCTCTGTAACTGCTGTCTCCTTCATGAGCCACTCCTCAGCTCCCTCCTCATGAAGCACTTGAGTCGGAAGTAATTGTGAGATGAATTTTAAGTAGTGTCCTGAATCTCTTAAATACTCCGCTGATTTTAACTGTTGCGACGGAATAATAGGTCCTAAATTTTAAGTGCTATAGTGGACAAAACAAATAATTAGCAAACTGAATAGAATATTTATTCAGATTCACACCTCCCATGGTGTCTTTAGCTCTGGATTTAATTTTAATGATGGAATTAACATTGAAACTATCTATACAAATTATATAAATAATATCCACATTACAGAAGTAGCTTTGGTGATTAGAGGTTTTGGACTGCATATAATTAGTCAGACTATGTTGAAGGTAAAGGCACTGCTTATCAGATAAAATGCAAACATTTTAATAGGTGTCAGTTCATGTATTTGAATACAAAGGCTATTGTACAGTGCCCCTATGTGCTTAAAAGTGGTAATAGAACAAAAATGTAGAGTTTGTATTAGATATGTATACAAGAACATCTAGCTCAGGAAAGCTTAAAAATGAAGCTGGTAGGGATTTTATGGTCAAAAATGCGTTAAAACTTTACAGAGCTTATAGATCAGCTTTAGCTTAAAGCTTGCATGAAAACATGGAGCAAAAATGCCAAGGCAGAAAAAGGCAATGGTTTGCAGAATCTAATTCCTTTATCCAAAGTGAACCCTGTAATCTCTGATTCTCACTTTGTAATCTAGGGTCCTGTAATTTCTCTATTTTAGGTGGTTCTTGGAGCTCTTAACCCCTGGATTGTTCACACATTAACACCTGAAACTAGCTTTAAGCACACTTTAAGTGGGTTAAATTTATACCACTCCAGCCTAGGTTTATCTCTGATCCATGTTACACAGCTTGTGTTATACTATGGTATAGCAACTCTAGGTGTAACCACCCTAGCCCCTTCACTGGCCTGAATTGAGCCAAGCAGGGCCAAGGAGGTGATCCTCCCCCTCTATGCAACACTGGTCAGGTTGCGGTTGGAGTACTGCATCCAGTTCTGGGCGCTGCACTTCAGGAGGGATGTGGACAGCATTGAGAGGGTCTAAAGGAGCGCCACTCACATGATCCAGGGACAGCAGGGAAGACCCTGTGAGGAGAGGCTACGGGACCTTAACCTGTTCAGCCTTCACAAGAGAAGGCTGAGGGGGAACCTGGTGGCCGTCTATAAACTTTCTAGGGGGGGACCAGCAAGGATTGGGAGAGACCTTGTTCGCCGGAGCACCTCCCAGAGTAACAAGGAATAATGGCCATAAATTTTTAGAGGGTAGGTTTAGACTAGACATCCGAAGGCACTATTTCACAGTCAGGGCAGCTAGGATCTGGAACCAACTTCCAAGGGAAGTGGTGATAGCTCCTACCTTGAGGGTCTTTAAGAGAAGGCTTGATGTTTACGTCATTGTAATTTGCCTGTTCAGGATCAGACACAAATCTGAAACCTTTTAATGCTTGTAGGCAGTTGTCTTATTTAAGAATCAGACCAGTGTAGGGTAGCTGCAAGGGAGATGAAAAAAATAATTAAAAAATTGAAGGAATATATTATAATATGTAAAACAATTTACTATATTTATCGTTGATCTAAAAGAGTAATTAGAGCATCAGTGAAATTTGCACATGTTACTAAAACTATGAATTACTAGCAAAATACATGGAACAGGTAGAAATACAGAAACATTCAATGAGAATTCTCTTAGAAAAATGCATAGTAATATAAAAAGGAATAAATAAACAAACTGGTAATCAGTGGGATGGAAAAAGCTAGATAGCAGTAATGCCAAAATGGACTGCGGATCAAATAGGGATTGTTTGAGAAGCTTGGAGATGACAGAGTAGTAATAGTAATGGAGGAAGATGAAACCCGAAGAAGGACTGAGATGAGAAGAGTCTTAGAGCATTGAGACTGGGTTTGGGGAAAGGTCTAGTGAGCAATTATGCCCAACTGAATTGAGCCTTGCAGGGATTTGCAGGAATAGGGTGGGACCAGTCCGCTACTTTACTACCTTTCTGTGGGGGGACAGATGTGCTGCCAAGGAGGAACTGGTGAATGTGGCAGAGGCAAATATGGAACAACTGAGACTTTTGGGTGAGACACTGCAAAAAGAGGACTGCAGAGTGTCATAACTAGAGATCCTGGTTTTTTCTGTTTAAAAATCACAAATTCTCTGATGAAAAAAAATCACATATTTTCTAATTAAAAGCCCTAAAATCTGTGTTTTTCCTGTGATTAAAATGGATCACTGCTATATATGTAGGTATCAGCTGAACACAATGTTTTATTGATATATTTACAATTTGAAAGCAATTTGAAAGCAGGAACTGCCTCCACAGCCAGCAGGTGGGACCTGGCATGGGAAGGAGTGCTTGCCCACCATGGCCTCCAAGGTGAGGTGCAGCAGCAGCAGCATGAAGTTGGGCCCCCACTGCTGCTAGACAAGCGGAGGGGGTGCCTCACCTTGGTGGCCAGCAGTGCGGCACTCCCTCCCACACTGGGTCCTACCCACTAGGCCGTGGAAGCTTGTCTGGTTCAGCTGAAGCCCCATACCCTGCTGTGGGCACAGAAATCTTGGGGGGCATGTGCTCCCCTCATATCACCTATGCCCTCCCCGCCCTCCTGCCTCATCACTGTGTGGCTGCCACATATATATGTCCATGCACACATGCACTTGGTGCCCCCTGCCCTCTGTGTCCTATTCTCTCCAGCCCTACACAGTCCCTTGCAGACTGAAAAAGGTGTTTCTCCTTCAAAGTATAAAATCCATGATTGGATGTTTTATGCACATTATAGAGTCACCATATTCTTTGTACTTGTGTGTTGTTTGTAACTATCCTCTCCAGAGCTCCCCAAAAAAAAATAGGATTGAGTCCCAGTATTTGATTGAAACAAACAATCTGCAGTTCCTTTGTTACCTTATGTGTGAAATATGCTGGTAATGTGAAAGCTCCATTTACACAGCACCTGCTCACGCTAGCTTTGTACTTGCCTTCAGAAACATAACTCACCAGATCTTTAAAGTAAATATTTAAGTAAAAAAATAAGGAACACACATTCTGCATTTCACTTCACCCTCCAGTGAAACCACTATTTCTTATTTGATCTTAACTTCGGGCAACAATTCTCTTTGCAGAGAAAGGAAAGGACAACAAGCTCTAACTTCTGTTTCCCACGTAGATTCTGATTAAAGTTAACAGCAAAATCCAAATTGACTTCAGTGGAACTATGAGCTGCTTCCCAACTCTCTCTTAGATGCAACTTGTAAAAGGCAGAGTAAAGACCACATATATATATATTTGGAACTGATCGTTTTCTACTGACTCCTTGAAAACATGTACCACTTTTATCACAGGGACATGGATTACTGGCACAATCCACACATTGAAAAAAACAAGGGCCATGTGTAGATGAAACGAGGGGCATGTGTGCACGACATTTTAAAGTGGGTTAAATGCTTTTGCACCACTTTAATGGTGTTGGTGGCATATTGCACATTAATTCCAGCAGCTCTGGCACATTTGGCAGTGTAATGTGCCATAAACTTTTGACTTTGAGGTGCAGCAAACTAAAACACCTCCAAGGAGTTTTAGTTTGCTGACCTACAGCCATGAAGTGAAGCACCAGGCTACATGCAGCTCAGGGGCTGTGCAGGCAGCCTGTGCACACAGCCTGGCAGCAGCTCAGGAAGGCAGACTCCACTGAAGGAAAAAAAAAAAGGGGCGAGTCTGATCTCCCTTCCCCCCGCCCCTCCGAACCTGCCTGCCTGCATAAGCTGTTGCTCCCCAGGACACCCCTAGCCAGGTGCCTGTGGGTGGGTGCAACCTGCGGGGGGGGGGGAGGGGGGCTGCTGGCACTGCCACGGAGGTAAGCATCAGCCCTCCCCCCCGCAATCCAGGGACCACTCCACCCGCAGGCAGCTTGCCCTTCCCTCCCTGCCACCAGAGAGGCAGGTAAGACACAGGTGTGCACGACACAGGGGTTTACTTCGCCCTTAATTGAAGCAGTGTTTTTAAAAACCCACCACTTCAATTTAGAGCCCCGTTTTGTGTACACACACCCAAGGACTCAAACTGTTGTCCAATGCTGAAAAATGACTTTGTAAGAGGAATATATGAGTCTAGCACTTTCTCAAAAAATCAGCACAGTTGTATCTACTTGCTTGAGAAATGAAATCCGTTTCTTACTGCTTTTTTCTCCTGTGTGACCCACAGAGCCAACACAGCTAAGACCAAATGAATTGGGTAAAGGAGTACAAATAGGTTATACAAGTAAGAAGGCTGTAATAGGTGTCCCTTGAGGTGACCCTTCTGTACATTCTGTTCCTTATTGGCCAGTCACTTTCATGTGTGCAAGTGCAATATAAAGACAAAGGCGGTACTGATTTTACAGTGAGTAGGATGATGACTACAGAACCTTTTATTTGGTCAATCTGGCACCCCAGGTAGGACTCCCCTAGCTCCATTTCTCTTTTTAGAGAGACAGAGTTTTCAGAGTTAAAATAAATAGTGATTCAGACAGCGTGGCTCTCTTTCAGACTGATCTGGCCACAATATCCATGCCTTGTGTGCCAGGTAAAAATGCATAGGAGATAATTTTTGGCCACTGCTCCTCAGCTCTAGAACACCCTTCCTGTTGAAGCCTGCCCAAGCCTGAACCTGGACATTCTTCTGTTTGGGCAGACATGTAGCAATCCAAATGAGGCTGAGATGCTGTTTAGCAGATCTTCGCTTTATTTTATTTTATTTGTATGTTGTTATTTATTCTAGTTACCCCTTTAATTTGTTCTGTTTCTTTTGCTATAAGCCATCCTAAGCCTTCCTTAGGAAGGACAGCATATAATAACATCACTAACTAACTAAATTAATCTCTTATTTCATGGAGTATACAAACCCAGTCATGAGTCAGCTATTTGGGTCAAGCCTTTCTGTGCTTCCAGTGGCGCTAGATGCACTTTTTTTTTTTAAGTGGCAGATAAAAATTTTAATCTCTTCCCATGTTTCCAAAAGATGAGGCAGGAAGCATTGGCCTATATAGCTAGCCCTTAACCTAACCCTGTTTTTATTTCTGGTGATGCAGGTATGAAGGTTGAGATTTTGGGCCAGATGGAGAGATTTCACTAGAAAAATCGGAATGGATTTCATTCTCTATCTACAGATTCTCTTTCCAGCATTTTTAAGAGTATTTCTGAGATGTCAGTGACTAGAAATGCTGCAAAATAAGGCTCCAAAGAAGGCACAGTATAGAAAGCTGCATGGGATTGAACTAGATAGCCAGCCTAGCACAGTCACCTCTAACTGAGATATTTGCTTGGTGTCTGGGAATTCATCTCATGTTTTGACTACTTCGATAAATGTCAAAATAAAAATTACTATGGTTTTAATTGTTTTCTGTCAAAATATAATGCCCTGAGAGTGAGGGGATGAATACATTATGCAAACATATTAAATTAATGAACAACTTCCCATCAGCCTTATGCTTAGCCTTGTATTGTAGCCCTTTCACTGCAGTGTTAATGGTGTTGCAGCGAGAGGATATCCTGTGGTTTAGTGCTTTTCTTTCTACTTGGTTTCCACAGTTTGATGAGATACAGGCTCTGAAGCAAATTTCCTGAGAAACTTATGACTTCTGTCAGGAATAGGCCATCAGTGACTTCCATGAACCATGTTTGTGACAAAGACAAATGCTACCTGATAACACCATATCTTTTTGTATACAACATGCTCCAGAATATAATATGCACCTTGTTTTTGAATGGCAAAATGAAGAAAAATAAGATTTATTTCAGAGTTATGGCTGCATAAAGCAGGGACAGAGCCTAATATTCAGATGACTTTGCCTCCCTTTCCTGCTCACTAAAGCTGAAGCCCTAGCTGCTGCTGAAGACTGGCCTCCATGGGTGGATCTATGATTTTAAAAAGAGGTAAAGAGTCTCCAAATCTGTGCAATAGGAGGAGAAAGACCAGAATCAGCTAGAGGATAGCCAAATTGCCCTAAGAAAGGCTAGCTTGATTAGTGGATCATCAGGATCATTAAAAAGAAGAGATGACCATTAATACCTGTAGTATGAAGAACAATGAGTCATTAAGTCACCTGACTTCCTCAGCTGCTTGAATAATAATGCCATAGCTGCTGCAGTGTGGAACAGGAATCAAAGGAGGCAGAGAATCAACTTCCCTGCTTAATACAGACATCCTAATTTTTTTTTTTTTATTTTTTTTTGGCAAGGTAGGGAGCTGATTTGAGGGGAAAGGTGCATCTTGTACCTGAGAAAATATGGTAACTCTTCAAGTAAATGGTATATCATTTAAAGTTTTAGCTATCATCTTGATCAGAAATCACAATACCAAGGGCAGGAAACATCAGCATCCATAAAGAAAGGAGAATATGGATACAAATAATTGTTTTGAAGGCCAAACCATTGCCATTGCCTTCTAAAGAAATAATATTTCTCTGGAATTGTCTCTAAAGGGGAGGTTTTGGGCGAAACTGGAGTGTAAGTGATTTTAAGCATCTTCAAGATTTAACATAATATTTCTCTTACCTTATATGCTTTTGCCTCCAGAGCTTTTTTTTCCAAAGCTACTTGGCTGCTTCTTCTGATCAATCTATTAAACTGCTAGGTCTTTTGTGTCTGATATTTCAAGTCATATTTTGCACATGCAAAATGTATTCATGCAATTTTGTAAACTACTTGCCTGTGTTGTTATTGTGCACCTGCATGCTAACTGTAGGCATGCATGTGGGTGAGTAAGGGAATGTGTTGATGGGGAGTGAGTGTAAGAATGGGTGAAGGTGTGAGTGAATGGGTGTGGTTGTAGGTGAACAGTAGAGGAAGTTAGGAGGATGAGGACTGTATAAGTGTGAGGGGACATAGAAGAGGCTGAGCCTGAAAAAATAGTAAAGGGGTCAGGAGGGATAAATATTATTCTTCTGCTGTCACCCTTCTGTTGATTGTGAAGTTCTTTATTTATTCATTCTTAAAGGAGAGGAGAGTAGGAAAGGGAAAAAAGACCACCTTTCTCCACACACTTCTCACCCCCCCCCCACATCATTCACCTTTCTTTCTTGCCATTACCCTTCCTGAGGACACCAATTGAGGCTGTCATCACTGGGGGAACTAAGGCAGGAGCTGAGGTTGTGGCAAAATAATAGGTTAGAACATGGGTTGTCAACCAAGGTTATGCAGAAATGGGCTATGGGGTACACGTGGGCAGGCAGGGTTGGAGCACCGCCACACACCACCCTGTGCTGCCACCTCCCAGGAGCAGGGCCGGGGGGAGGTGCGAGGGCAGCAGCTCCCCTCTGCAGGCCGCACAAGCACTGCCCTGGACGTGGCGGGGGGGAGCTCGCATGCAGCAGCTACTGCTGCCATCCACCACCCTACACTGTCGCCACTGCTACCACGTGCAAAATCCCAGTGGAAATCTCCAAACAGGGAGGAGAGGAGCTCAAATGACAGCTTCATGCCCTCATCTTAAGGTTCTAGAATAATGAGGAAATCCCAGATGACCTCAGGAACACCATGATTGTGACAATTTTCAAGAAAGGAAAGACAAGTCTGACTGTTGAAACTACAGGGAGATTACCTTGCTGTCCACTACAGGAAAGATCATTGTGAGAACCCTCCTGAATGGTCTCCATCCACTTGCTGAAGAACTCCTCCCAGAATCTCAGTGTGGGTTTAGGACGTTAAGAGGCACAACTGACATGATCTCCACAGCTTGCCAGCTGCAGAAGAAATTCCAGAAACAACATAAGCCTCTCTACATGGCCTTATTTGACCTCACAAAAGCTTTCAACTCTGTAAGCTGAGAATTGTTGTAGAGGATCCTTCAGAAATATGGATGCCCACCAAAATTTGTCACCATTCTCCTCTGCTCCATGATGATATGCAAGTGGTGGTTCTCAGAAATGGATCTCTCACAGATCCCTTTGAGATTAAAATGGGAGTTAAGCAAGGCTGCATCATTGCTCCAATGCTCTTCTCAATATTCTTACCACAATGCTACATCTGACCACCAACAAGCTTCCAGCCAGAGTGTAACTAAACTACTGAATGGGTGAGAAGCTGTTTAACTTCAGCCGACTGAGCCAAAGCCAAGACCACCCTGACCTCCATCACTGAGCTCCACTTTGCTGATGATGCTGTAGCGGGTGCTCATTTGGAAGCAGACCTTCAGGCAATCATCAACATCTTTATCGAGGTATACAAGAAAATGGGGCTGACGCTTAACATTCAGAAGACTAAAGTCCCCCACCAACAAGCTCCTGATGAACAGTCCCCAGCTCTGGTAATCCAGTTGCAGGGTAAGACTCTGGAGAACATTGAGTGTTTCCTGTACCTTGGAAGCTATCTCTCACAGAAAGCTGACATCAACAAAGAAATCCAACATCCCTGCAAATACAGCTTTTGGATGTCTGAAGAAACAGGTGTTTGAAGATCACAACTTCAGATCCAAAACCAAGCTCATAGTTTATCAAGCAGTCATAATTCCCAACCTTGCTGTATGGAGCTGAGACATGGACAACATACAGGAGACATCTAAAGGTGTTGTAGAAGTACTGTCAATGCTGCCTGCAGATCTTCTGAATCCAGCGGGAAGACGAATGCACCAACATTAGTGTCTTCTAGGCCTGTGCGAGTCGGCAGTGATCCGATCCGGCTTCGGATCCAGCTGCTTCAGTGGCTGTGATCCAATCTGGAGCTCCAGACTGGGTTTCTGCCTCGATCCGGCTGAAGCGATTCTGAAGCTTTGGAGCCACCTCGGAGATCCGGCCATAGGGTATAATAGGGAATCAATGAAATATCTACAACTTTGTTGTTTCTTGTCCAATTTAGATTAAACTTGCAGAGTTGGTAGCATCTCCTGAGAATATGAAACCTGCCAAGTTTTAAGAAGATCGGTGCAGGGGTTTGGGAGGAACTATACCCCAAATTCTTGAAAGCCAAACTCATGTCACGGCTGTATGTTATATCACAGCGGGGTGAAACCTACAGGGGTGGTAGCTCTTACTAAGACCACAAAGCCTGCCAAGTTTCAAGGAGATAGATGCAGGGGTTTGGGGGGAACTGCCCCTCAAGCTGTGGACAAGCAAAACTCGTGCCATAGATGACACTGCATGCTGAGGCGCAGCAGGGTGACAGCTGCAGGGATGGTGGCCCCTGCTTTGATGCCTGCCAGCTGTCGAGGAGATCGGTGCAGGGGGGGTTCTGGGGCCCTGCACCCCTAGCTGCTGACAGACAAAACTGATGCCAAGACTGTCTGTCTTGGGGCGGTTGATTGTCTGTATTGAGTCTTTCCTCTCCTTAGCCTGGTTTTGTAGGTGCTAATAGATGCTCGTTAAGCCGTTATGTAGTAGCTAGGTCCTGTGTATTGAGCTGGTCCCCGAGTCCCTGGTCCTGAGTGAATCATGATTGATTGGTAACTGGTAACATAGTAGCTTAGCAGCCAGGCCTGCAGCAGTGTCTCCCACACCCCAAGCCAGAGACAGTCAGTCCCACAAGTACCCATGTCACGAGTTTTGCTTGTCTGCAGCTTGAAGGGCAGTTTCCCCCCAAACCCCTGCACCAATCTTATTGAAACTTGGCAGGCTTTGTGGCCTCAGTAGGAACTATCACTCCTGCAGTTTTCACCCTGGTATGTTGTAACGCCTAGATATGACATGAGTTTTGCTTTCAAGAATTTGGGGTACAGTTTCCCCCAAACCCCTGCACCGATCTTCTTGAAACTTGGCAGGCTTCATCCTCTCTGCAGAGTTTACCATTTCTGAAAATTTAATTTCATCCAAATTGGACAAAAAACAACAAAGTTATAGATATTTTATTGTTTCTCCATTATACCCTATGGCCGGATCTCCGAGGTGGCTCTGAAGTGCTTTGGAAGCTCTAAACCACTTCAGGAAGCCAAACAAGGCCAGTGCTTTGCCCTGGATCTGCTGCTTCAGACCCCAAAGCATCCAAAGCTTCTCCGGATCCGAAGCCTCACACAGCACTAGTGTCCTTCTGCAAGCAAACACCATGACTACTGAGGAAATGATCATCCAAAATCAACTTTGTTGAGCTGGCCATGCCATTCAGATGTCCAACTGCAGAATCCTAAAGCAAGTTTCATTCTCCCAGCTCAGCCAAGGCATATGCTCAAGAGTAGGGCAGAGAAAGTGCTTTAGGGACATCTAAAAAAAATGCAACATTGATGTCAACCATGGGAACCTAACACTCAGGACTGCCCCAAATGGAGAAGGAGTCTGCTGGAAGGATTGTTGCACTTTGAAACCTCATAACAACAGGAGATGAAAGAGTGGGAGTGGCAGAAACCAAGTGTTGTGGACCAACAAATCAAGAACCCTGTGCCACCCACCCCACATGGAAACATGTCTGAGTTTCAGTAGAGTCTGTCAATCTCAGATAGGTCTTAGCCATTTTTGGACACACAGATAAGACAATCTTGGAAGATAATCATCCTTGACTAAGAGGTGTTGTCAAAGAAGAAGATAATTCCATAAGCATAGGTTCTGGGTTCCATTTAGGGGATGGGAAGCCCAGAAGTTAAAATATTATGTTGCCTAGCCTGAAGGTTCCTTAAAGACCGAGGGTTGTGGAGATACACTCATGACTACTTATGTGGCCACAGTCAGTTGGCTGAAAAACACTGTAGAAATGTCAGTAAAACAGGTTGGGAATTTAATCTGGATGGGAGCAGAGCGGTCTAGAGTAGAGGAAGTTTTGGAATTATCTTCAGTAAAGATGACAGTCAAAAACATGAGAAGACCCAGGGATAAATGTGCCAAGAGAGAAAAGGAGACACCTAAGAATAGAGCTCTGAGAGAGACCTATAGAGAAAGAGAAGACTTGGAAAAACTTCCTCTTCATATGAATCTATGGTAAATGAAAAAAATATATTTAATAGTATTTTGGCTTAAACCTTGGGTGCTGGTCTATTTTAAGGATAATTTTAATAACCAGGCTGAAGAGAACTCTAGCTCTTGAAACTATGTTACCAAATACTTTAGGCTTACTCCTTACCTATATGCTATATTTCTCCCCACCCCAGGAAGTGCCATAGGCATTTCCTAGGGAGTAGAATGACGGTATCGCTGAGGTGTAGATTTAAAAAAAAAACTAAACTAAACCAAAAAAGGCCCAATCAAACAAAAAGCCAAGCAATGCTAACTGCTCAGAAGCAGTATGTTAACAGGAGTCTGTGGAGATCTAGTTTCTAGAAGAGATGTCTTAAAAAGAGATGTCTTTCCTCCCTGCTTCCCTCCCACATTCTCACATTTTAAATGTAAATCAGCTTGTGAAGCAGATAGGGATGATTTAGCATCAATTCTTTTGTTTGTTTTTTTTCTGTAAAATTATACCTGACTTCTCATCTATCAGCTTTATATGCATGTGATAATCCATTGCATTAATGAGAAAACGTGATTGTCCAGACTTAACATTGATTGTTTTGTATTGACAAAGCAGTCAATTTGAGACGGCTAGTGAAGTATAATTACTTCACTAAAGTGTCAGTTATCTCCTAAACGACATTAAACTAGGCCAAAACTACAAGGAATAATTTTGAATTTGCATTAATATGTTTTTAGGGAGCTATTTGGTCAGAGAAAAATTTATCTGCAAATAAGTGCATATCAAAGTTAACTGAGCTGCTTTCTTCCCTCAGCAATAAATTAAACATGGAATATCATATTTACCTGAATCTAACATGATTTAAGTTTAATATGACCTTCCCCACCCCCTAATTATTAGATTTTAGGCATGGAAGATTATAAATTTATTTTGATTTTCATGTCTAGAATCTAGTTATTGGAGAGGCCTCTTAAATCCATCTTCCCTACCACTGCTACAGGAAAAGCAGTGGTTGGGAGGCAAGCAGCCTGTCCCATACCACATATCACATGCTGAATGGTGGAAAAAAAACCTTATCTTAGTTTTGAGTAAATATGGCAATATATTTTTATTATTAATGTTATGGTAACTAAAACTTATTAGTTACATTTTAAAGTCTTGAAACATCAGAGTTACCAAGTTGAATAACAGCTTAACTGTAGCACCACAGATATAAATTATTATAGTATTGGCATTGGCAGAGAAATTTATGCATTGGATATGGTTATTTTATAGAGGAGTGGCAAGTCAGGTCCAAATTAATGGGCATCTAAGTGGGGCTTTTGAAATCCATACAGGGGTGAGACAAATGTGGCCAGGGTGTGGCATGAAAGTGTTACCACAAAGAATAAGAAAAGACAAGGTCATAAGCAAAGTAAAGATACTGGAATGGGGGGATAGAGAAAACGTGTATTTTACATGGATGGTATAAATGTATTTAGGTAGAGATAGACTTTTGATGGAAAGGATGCTAAAGCATACATCAGAGTACAGAAAAGCAATGGGGGCTAAGCAGATTGAAAAGCACCATAATGGGAGTGGGGAACTGGAGGGACTTGGAGAGGTTGGGACTTCAAAAAGAGAGAGAGAAATGAGAGTGCTAGGGATCCTGATAGATGCTGAGGGGAAAGGTAATATAGCATGGGAAAAGGGGATGGCAAGGATAGCAAATATTTTGGTTATCGTTCAGAAGGACATTGTCCTGTGCTAGAAAAGTGGTGGCAGTTAGGGCTGTGCTATTGCTGATTATTCTACATATGGGAATTGTATTCCCATTGATGTGATGGCAGATAGTAAAAGTACAGGGGAAATGTATGTTCTTCTGGAATGCCAAAACAGCTTCCCCAGGACTGAAGTAAGACTAACGGGCCTATAGTTGCCTGGGTCCTCCCTCCTCCGTTTTTTTGAAAACGGGAATCACATTGGCCTTCTTTTTCAGTCTTCTGGCACCTGGCCAAAACACCACAAGCGCTCGTAAAGCTGTGCCAGAGGCCCTGCAATGAACCCTGCCAATTCCCTCAGCACCCTGGGGTGGAGAGCTTCTGGACCTGCTGATTTGAACATGCCCAGCCCCTCCAGAAGTTCCCTAACTCAGTCCTCCCTGACCATAGGCCTGGCGGAGTTTCTCCTGAGTCTGTCCTGAATCCTGGTGGGGGAGATGTCCCAGTCCCTGCTCAGAAAAATGGAGGCAAAAAATTTGTTAAAAAGGTCTGCTTTTTCATCTGGTGCAACTACCAGATTGCCAAGCGTATCCTGCAGGCGCCCCACATTGCCTGGTGCCTTATTTTTAATCCCTACGTATTTAAAAAAGGACTTTTTGTTGTCCTTGATCCTTGTTGCTAGCCCTAGTTCTGTCTCTGTTTTAGCCTTCTTAACAGCCTCCCTACAGACTCAAGTGATGGAGGTATAATCCTGTTAGGTGATAGCCCCTCCCTTCCACTGGATGTATGCCTTCTTTTTGGCTTTCAGGTGTTCCTGAATGCCTTTGGTGAGCCAAGGGGGCTTTTGAGCACTCTTGCCCACTTTGACTCGCGTTGGGACTGTCACCCCTTGGGCTCAGAGGATCGTCTCCTTAAGGAACAACCACTCGTCTTGGACACCTAGTTCCCCTACTCTCCGGGACTGCAATGCCTCTCCTACCAATCTCCTCAACTCGTTGAAGTCAGCCCTCCTGAAGTCAAGGGCTACTGCCTTGCTGCGGGCCCTTGACACCCTGCGCTGGATGGTGAATTTCAGTAGGTGATGATCACTATTTCCCAGGTGGTCGAGAACCTGGAGTCCCCTCACCAGGTCATCACCTGTGGCCAGGACCAGGTCCAGCAGGGCATTTCGCCTGGTGGGACTGTGCACCTCCTGGGTTAGCTGGAGGTATTGGATCTCAGCAAGGAACCTATGTGAGTGGTCAGACCTGGCTGACTGCTCCTCCCAGCAAATGTCCCGGTAGTTTAGATCACCCATGACAACCACATCCCTTGACTTAACTGCCTCTGCAGGCTGACCCGAGAATTCCCAGTCCAGCTCTTCCACTTGGTTGGGTGGTCTATAGTCAACCCCCACCGTTAAGTCCCTTTCCCCATGACCCGCTTGTATTCTGCTCCAAAGCACTTCAGTCTGCCCCTCCTCTGACCCCATCCTGTCAGTTGAGGACATGTATTGCTCTTTGAACAATTATTATAAGAAATTGATGAAAGCAGGCAGGGAGAGAGACAGGATGGCATTGGTGGGAAACTTAATAGAAGGACAAGTGAAGCAGGTGTAGCATGGGTGACAGGTGCCTCCTGAGTCTAGGAGGGTATCCACAGATGGCTTCAGCAGTGGGGGTGGAGCTGGTGAGCACCTGCAGACACCACCATTGGGGACAGTCCTGTCTAGGGGGCACGTGCCCTCCCCCCCAGCCAACCCCACCCCATGCCCCCCCTACCAGTCATCTATGAGGTGTAGGGAGTGGTGGCAAGTAAACAACTAAAAGTCAAACATGCTGACCTAGCCTCAATGGTTGTAAGAAATATTTTGCCAATGAAAGTGGTGCAACCCAGATGGAGCTTGACAAGCTCATCAGAGCACCCAGGGGAGAAGTGAGCAACATGAAGAAGAAATAGTGGGATGTGTTTTGGTTCCATATGCCAAGGGAGTGTGGGAAAAGTTCCGCTGTTTTCCAAAATAAACCTGTTGTTAGCGCAGGAGATGTTACTATATGGACTCATACTAAAGGGACCAGAGGAAATATTATTAAGGACTTTATTAGCATGTGTTAAAACTAATTTATGGAAAATGAGAAACTTCTGTGTTAAGGGGCTGGCTTTCACTAAAAGAAAATGCCAGAAGCTGGGGCTGCACGAACCAAAAGACTACATCTATCAGGATAAGGAAGAGACTGGAGAAGAAGAGGTGGAGAAAAAGTGGGGGAAAAAAGACGAAACACACTTGTTTCACTGGACCAACAGAGAGGTCTGGTGGGTGGGGAAGACAGTTGTAGGTCTTTACTGAGTTAATAGTTTTTCAGAAGTTCTATATGAAGAAAGAGTTCTGTAAGGAGTTTCTTTTTTGTGGGAAGTTGGTGTATATCGTTTAAGAGTTTAATACATGCAGTTGGCAGACAAGGTTCCTTGGGTGAATCTGATATCTTTTATTAGACCAACCCAAATGGTTGGAGAATAGTTATTAAGCAAGCTTTTGGGTTCAAAAACCCTTCGTCAGGCTAAGGAAGTTTCAGCAGTTGGTGTGTGCTCTTCCTGGATGGGATGAAAAGTAAAGAAGCCAGCAGCTGGGCTGGTATGCATACAAGACAGGTAGTCAGTTAAAATATAAATTGAGTAGTCAATGGGTAAGAGAGGTGAGGTGGGGTGGGGGGGGAAGAGAGAAGGGGGATGAAAGTGGAGAGATACCTGGGGAGTCAGATGTCAGGCAGGTTATAATGTGTCATAAATCCAATGTCTATATTTAGTCCATGATTTTTAGTATCCAGGATGTTGATGAAGTGGAGTTCATAGGCTCATCTCTGGGAAGTGTTGTATAAGTTTCCTTTGAAGATCAGGACTGAGAGATTGGAGAGAGGGCGGTGTTCTTGTGAGAAATATGCCCCCACAGGTAATTGGGTATTTCTGTCTTTGATGGATTTCCGGTCTGCGTTCATTCTGGTGCGCAGTTGTTGTTTGGTCTCTCCTACGTATTTTCCATCAGGGCATTTGGTGCATTGGATGAGATATATTACATTTCTGGAGGTACAGCTGTAAGATCCAGGAATGCCGATGGCTCTGTTGTGGGGTGTAGTAATTGTGGAAGTGGTGGAGATGTGTTGGCAGGCTTTGCATTTCTTGTCATGGCACAGTCTGGATCCTTTTGGTGTGTTCTGGGCTTGAGGAAGTTTGCTTCTGGTGATGAGGTTGGCGAGGTTCGGTGCTTGTTTGAAGGCTAGGATGGGTGGCTCTGGGAAGATCTTTTTAAGAATAGGGTCTCTTTCTATTATGAGTTGCAGTTGTTTGAGGATTTTCCGTACAGGTTCAAGGGAGGGGTGATATGTCATAACCAGCGGTGTGCAATTTGTGGGGGGTTTTCTTCTGTACTGCAGCAGTTCTTCACGTGGTATCCGGGTGGCTCTTTCAAACGTGAGATCTATCTCTCTGGATGAGTGTCCTTGTTGGGTGACACATTTGTGACCTGTGGGGGCACATTTCTCACAAGAAAAGCACTCTCTCTCCAATCTCTCAGTCCTGATCCTCAAAGGAAACTTACAAAACACTTCCCAGAGACAAGCCTATGAACTCCACTTCATCAACATCCTGGATTCTAAAAATCATGGACTAAATATAGACATTGGATTTATGACACATTATAACCTGCCTGACATCCGACTCCCCAGGTATCTCTCCACTTTCATCCCCCTTCTCTCTCCCCCCCGCCCCCCCCTGCCTGTCTCTCACCCATTGACTCCTCAATCTACATTTTCACTGACTACCTGTCTTGTATGCATACCAACCCAGCTGCTGGCTTCTTTACTTTTCATCCCATCCAGAAAGAGCACACACCAACTGCTGAAACTTCCTTAGTCTGACAAAGGGTTTTTGAACCCAAAAGCTTGCTTAATAACTATTCTCCAACCATTTGGGTTGGTCTAATAAAAGATACCAGATTCACCCAAGGAACCTTGTCTGCCTATGTCCTTAGACCAACACAGCTACAACCTACACCCCTGCAACGTGGAAGATATAGAATTCAGCCGTCTGAATTGGAAACTGTACAACATGAAAAAGAAAGAAGCCAAACTCAACAGCAACATATATTTTCTAAGCCTTTGCAAGAAACATAACTTTGTTCCCCGAGGACTAAACATCCACAATCCTCTGAGTACTACACACAACTCCAAATATGCTTCACAGCTATGCAAAAGAACTTAGGAGAAAATTAGAAATCATCTACTTCACCTACTCTACTCCAAAAGAGACCAACTCAGGAAGGAAATCACCATATACTACAACAACTTAAAAGACAGAAATCCAATCATCTTCCCTAACAATATACAATGGATACAAAGAGACTATGAAAAACTTTCTACAACATTCATCCTACATAAAAAGAAGAAATGGAACAAACTACTCCAAGAACAAGCTCTCCAGCCACAAAACAACCATCAGAGGAATGACACCAACACCTTACAACATTCCAACCTCAGACTTGATAAAACTGAAAGCAGCAACCAACCCACAAATATTATCAATTTCTCCACACACACACTTACCAAAACTGAAAAATCTGTCCTTTCCAAAGGCCTAAATTTCTGTCCAGAAAGATACCCTAATAAAATACTTCAATGTGGAGAACTAGAAGAATTCTTCCAACGCCTGCGCCTCAAGGAATATTTCCACGACCAAACTGAGCCCACTCCCAAAAACAACTCATCCTCTGACAACATTCAGGAAAAGATCAACGCCAAAAAGCCCCCAAAAACATCAGATTGGACACCTCACAGTGGATGAAACTCTAATCTTGACCGCTACATTGACTGCTTCAGGGAAAGAATGAACAATGAAATAATCAGCAACACACGCCACCATAACAACCTCTCTCTACCAGAGAAAAAGGCCATAGAATCTCTAAGATGTAACCACCAAATAGTAATAAAACCAGCAGATAAAGGAGGAGCCATAGTCATCCTAAACCATGAAGACTACATAAAGGAAGCCAAGAGACAGCTCTCTGGCACCACCTACTACAAAGAACTACAAGAAGATCCTACTCCCCTTTTCACCAAAATACTCAACAATACCATCAAATCATTTCCATCAAGACTACAAGAAAAAATACAGACCTTGATCCCCCCACTACCTAACCCAGGGACTTTTTACATGTTCCCTAAAATCCACAAACAAGGGAACCCTGGCAGACCTATGATATCCAACCATGGGACCCTAACTGAAGAAATATCAGGTTTTGTTGAATCAATCCTAAAACCGCTTGTCACCCACAGAGCAAGTTTTGTACAAGACACTACAGACTTTGTACGGAAACTTAAAAACATAGACCACCTTCCCAGCAACACACTCTTAGCCACCATGGACGTTACCAGCCTATATACCAACATCCCATACCAGGATGGCATCCAAGCCTGCCTTACATATCTACAGGAACAAGATTACAACTCAGAATACAGACCCAAAGATATTACTGACCTTGTACACTTCATCCTCACACTCAACAATTTCACTTTTAATAATCAACACTTTCTCCAGATGATGGGAACAGCTATGGGCACTAAAATGGCCCCACAGTATGCCAACCTTTTTATGAGCCACCTGGAAGACGACTTCCTCAAGAACAGCACCACCAAACCCTTGCTATACTTAAGATATATTGATGACGTCTTCATCATTTGGACTGAAAACCTACAATCTCTGATTGATTTCCACCAGAAATTCATAAATCACCATCCCTCCATCCGACTTTCTCTAGAATACCCCAGCACCAACATCTCCTTTTTAGACATGATGATCAGTATCCAGAATGATAACATACAGACCACGTTATACAAGAAACCCACAGACCAACATACATATCTGTACAGAACCAGCAACCACCCTAAACACACCAAAAAAGCTGTGATGTACAGCCAAGCCCTCAGATACCACCGCATTTGTACCGAAGAGAACACCTAGGATTGCCACCTCACCAATCTTAAAAAGGCTTTCACCCAACAAGGACACTCATCCAGAGAGAGAGATCACGTTTGAAAGAGCCACCCGGATACTACGTGAAGAACTGCTGCAGTACAGAAGAAAACCCCCCACAAATCGCACACTGCTGGTTATGACATATCACCCCTCCCTTGAACCTGTACGGAAAATCCTCAAACAATTGCAACCCATACTAGAAAGAGACCCTATTCTTAAAAAGATCTTCCCAGAGCCACCCATCCTAGCCTTCAAACAAGCACCGAACCTCACTAACCTCATCACCAGAAGCAAACTTCCTCAAGCCCAGAACACACCAAAAGGATCCAGACTGTGCCATGACAAGAAATGCAAAGCCTGCCAACACATCTCCACCACCCCCACTATTGCTACACCCCACAACAGAGCCATCGGCATTCCTGGATCTTACAGCTGTACCTCCAGAAATGTAATATATCTCATCCAATGCACCAAATGCCCTTATGGAAAATACGTAGGAGAGACCAAACAACAACTGCGCACCAGAATGAACGCAGACCGGAAATCCATCAAAGACAGAAATACCCAATTACCTGTGGGGGCACATTTCTCACAAGAACACCGCCCTCTCTCCAATCTCTCAGTCCTGATCCTCAAAGGAAACTTATACAACACTTCCCAGAGACGAGCCCATGAACTCCACTTCATCAACATCCTGGATACTAAAAATCATGGACTAAATATAGACATTGGATTTATGACACATTATATCCTGCCTGACATCTGACTCCCCAAGTATCTCTCCACTTTCCCCCCCTTCCTCCCCCTGCCTGTCTCTCACCCATTGACTCCTCAATCTACATTTTCACTGACTACCTGTCTTGTATGCATACCAGCCCAGCCGCTGGCTTCTTTACTTTTCATCCCATCCAGGAAGAGCACACACCAACTGCTGAAACTTCCTTAGCCTGACAAAGGGTTTTTGAACCCGAAAGCTTGCTTAATAACTATTCTCCAACCATTTGGGTTGGTCTAATAAAAGATACCAGATTCACCCAAGGAATCTTGTCTGCCTATGTCCTTAGACCAACACGGCTACAACCTACATCCCTGCATATATGCATTTGGGTGTTTTTAGATATGTAGTTGTGTTTAATATGAAATTTTGGTAAAACAAAGATGCTAAATATGTGTGGGGGGGGAGGGGGAGAGGAGGTTCCCACCAGCATGTCTGCCCCATGCCCATGCTGAGGGCTGGCTGTATTTAATCAACTTTATAGTTTGTTTCCCTTACTCAGCACATACTACTTTTGGCAACAGTTTAATGATAGGAAATCTATTTAGTGAGATTTCCTTGTATGCAACTATAAAATAAGGAGCTTCTTTCCCCATATCAATTGCGGGGTGGGGGGACCTCATCTTTTTTGAGTAAATATGGTAAATTGAACTGTAATGTAAATTTGCTATGGAAAAATCCTAGGAACAAGATGTGTAAACACAATGCAATGCAAGGGTGTCAAACATATAGCTTGTGGACCAAATCTGACCCATAGAACTGGATCATCTTTCCCACAGACTTTGCCCTGCCCTGGGATAGAAGGAACTTTTTGCAGTGGCAGCCAAGTGTCCAAGTGACAGCCACAGTGCTGGAGCCCTAGGACCACTGTGAGAACAAGCCTGGCACCACAGCTTGTTTCATGGCAGCAGCCAAGTGACTGATATACAGCTTCTTTCCACAGTATTCTTGGCGTTCCAGCACTGTGGAGCTCACCTGGGCACTTGACTGTCACCATGGGAACAAGCCATGGTGCTGCTGGGACTCTAGCACATACTTGGCTGCCAAGCACCTAAGCAAAAGCAGTGGTGCTGGAGCCCTAGCAGCACTGCAGGAAGAAGTTCAGCACCATGACTTGTTCCTGTGGTGGTAGCCAAACACCCATAATGCTGGACTTCTCCCCTCTGTGTCCCCAGCCAAATGGGTTAAAGTGGGCACCACATGTACTGAATCCAGTACATGGGGGCCTCTGAACCTGATCTGGCCGATGGGCCTGTCCTACACTACTCATCCAGCCCCTGGGGCCCAATGAGTTTGAGACCCCTGATGCAATGGAATTAATAAATTATCCTTTGTTGCTCCTTGCTCTCATTTTTTACCCACTAGCTCAAGGTCAACCTCGGAAAAGCTTGAGGTTAGACCATTGCTAATTAAAACATAATAGCTAATACTGACCTACACTCAACCACATTTTGTATTCCAAACAAAATCTCTAGTGTTAGAGTAGTGGGACAGAAATTACATAAACCAGCATAAAGGATTGGAAGCTAGTTCAAATCTGTAACACACCAGAGGTTCAGTGCATATAAACTTGGCCAAAATCAGTTTAAGATAAATCTGGATGGATGTAGTATCAAACTTAACTGATTTAGGTTAAATGGGTTTACTGAACTTCTGTCCCCAATCCCTTCCAGATTCAAGTTAACTCTCAGTCCCCCAGCATCCCAGGATGCTTCACAACTTCCCCCACAAACCCCAACTCACAGGGTGGGTGGGCTAGCATTAGCTTAAGCTGTCTGCTTCAGCTGATCATGCAGGTGTACTCTAGCACCCCCAGCTTCTAGCCTGGGCTACTGCAGGCATGTGGCTGCATTTCTAGAATCAAAAGTGAATGTCTCTTCACTAGCTTATCGATTCAATCTACGTAGCTTAGACTAACCTGCAAAGCTTGAATCGTTTCAGGCTTGGGCTTTTTGACTGTCTGTACTTAGCCATAAAATTTCCACTGGTGGCTGTATGCCTGTCTTAAGGACTGCACATTTGATATTGCCTTGATTCGTAGGTTAAGTTTTACCCTGTTAAAGCAGGAGTCAAACATACAGCCTGTGGGCCAGATCCAACCTGTGGAGATGGATCATCCAACCCATGGGGCTTCTTGCTTAGATTGCCAGCAGTGAAGGAATTAACGCTAGACCGCGGACCCACCTTCCGATCTGGCCTTGAGGGCTTCTTAGTGCAGCTGCTAGAACTGCTGGTCCAGAGGTACCAATGAAAGAATTAACACTGCCACCAGTCAACCCCTGTCCCAGTCCTGTATTTCTCTGACCCAGCAGCTTCTGCAGCTGCTGTAAGGGATGTTGAGTGGTGTTAATTCCTTGACTGCTGGCACTGACACAGCAGCTTTGGCATCTGTGGCATTAACTCCTCCATTGCTGGCAGCTGGGGTGATAATCCATATTCAACCCATAGAGCCAAATGAGTTTGACACTCCTAAATTAAAGAAATGGTTGCCTGATTCCTTGACTAACTTAGACCATGATTCTCATTTATCCTCAATCCACCTTGCACCATTCAGGCAGTGCAGTATAGCCTTAATGTAATTTAAGGTCTATTCTTACTATCAGAATGGTGTATGGTGATTTTAGTGTAAATGAACACCCATTTTCTCCCCTCAAATGGCACTAACAGATCTATGTCCTGTGAAAGATGTGAGAGTCTGCAGTCCTTGAAGAGTACACATATAAAAAGACAAAGGCATCACAAATCCTGGAGTTTGTTCTTATGTTTAGGAAAGTTTACTTTAATATTTTTTGGCTGAATTTCAACTTTAAAATTACATGAAAGAAAAATCCTCGTTAGTCTGTCAGACAGAGGGCACATGCAAGTATTCGCTGTACCCAATCTATGATCACAAAGGTTGCTTTAAGCTGAATGTTCATAGATTGGGTCTAGCCTATGCACATGTTTGCTGCACCAGCAATGCAATCTAATTCAGGATGGGGGGGAGCAGCAGATGGCATTGGGCCGGGGTGGGGTGGTAGTCGGTCCATGGGGAGGGGGTTGGTGAGTCTGGGGAGGATTTGGCAGGATTGGAGGCAGATGGGCTTGTGGGTCTGCATGGGAGATGGAGGGAGGTTGTTGGGTCACAGCGGGACTTGTCCTTCCAATGGTGGGGGGAACAGGGGACTGAAAGTAGGGTAGGAAGAGCATATTCCCAGGGCTGGGGCAAGAGGTTGGGTTTTCCCAGCTCTGGGGCTGCTCTGTGAATGTGTGCGGACATTTACTATATTGCACTAACCCATTCCCAATCTAACTTATTTCACTTGCTAAGTTAGATCGGAGTGGCCATTTTTTGCCTGAATCAACCTCCTTGAATGTCTGTACAGATCAGCACTTGGATTGACATAACACTAGTTAGGGTTAGATCCTGCAGGTTTTGGTCAGTGCTAATTTTGCAGGAGGAACATGAACCAGATGTTATTTGGTTGTGCTCACCTACCCACAGGTAGAATTTCACAGGGCAAAGTCTAGGAGTAACTGAAGTATTTACTTAAGCAAGTCTTCTTCCCCCTCAACCTTATCCAAGTGCAAAATTAGCACTGACCAAGTCCTACAGGCTCTAACCCTAACTAGGGTTATGTCAATCCAAGTGCTGATCTGTACAAACATTCAGTCTTGTCTTCTGTATATTAAACAAGCCCAGTTCCTTCAGTTTTTCCTCATTAGTCATGTCCCCAGCCCCTTCACCATTTTGTTGCCCTCTGCTGGACTCTCTCCAATTTGTTCACATCCTTCTGTAGTTGGGGGGGGGGGCAAAACTTAACACAGTACTCCAGATGGGGCCCCATGAATGATGAATAGAGGGGAATATAGTCACTTCACTTGACCTACTGGCAACACACCTACCTGTAACACCCAGGTCCTTTTCTGCAAAGCTGCAGCCCAGCAGTCAGCCCCCAGCCTGTGCTGGTGAATGGGATTGTTCTGCCCTAAGTACAGGACTTTGCACTTGTCCTTGTTGAACCTCATGAGATTCATTTTGGCCCAATCCTCCTAGTTTGTCTAGGTCACTCTGAATCCTCGCCCTACCCTTCAGTGTATCTACTACTCCCCACAGCTTGGTGTCATCTCCAAACTTGCTAAGGATGCACTCCATGCCATCTTCCAGGTCATTGATGAAGACAAAGCAAGTCTTCTTTGTTAAAGAACAAAACTGGCCCCAGGACCAACCCCTGGGACACTCCACTTGATATCAGCTACCAACTAGATAGCAAGCCATTGATTACTACTCTCTGAGCCCAATGCTCCGGCCAGTTTTCTATCCACCTTACAGTCCATTCATCCAGCACATACTTCCTTAGCTTGCCTGTGAGAATACTGTGAGAGACCATATCAAAAGCCTTGCTAAAATCAAGGTAGACCACATCCACCAGTCTCCCTGCATCCACAGAGCCAGTCACCTCATCATATTTCATATTTCATAGATTTCATAGACATTAGGGCTGGAAGGGACCTCAGAAGATCATTGAGTCCAGCCCCCTGCCCCAGGGGCAGAAAGTCAGCTGGGGTCATAGGATCCCAGTAAGATAAACATCCAAATTTCTATTGAAGGCATTTAAAGTAGGTGCTTGAACCACCTCTGATGGCAGGCTATTCCAGACCTTGGCGGCTTAGACAGTAAAGAAGTGCTTCCTTATGTGCAGCCTGGAACGGTCTTGGAGGAGTTTATAACCATTCAATCTTGTCATCTCTTGGGGCGCTCTAGTGAACAAACATTCCCCCAGATCCTGGTGAACACCCCTTATAAACTTATAGGTGGCCACTAGATCGCCCCTGAGCCTGCGCTTTTCCAGGCTGAAGAGTCCCGTATCTCTCAGCCTCTCATCATAAGGTCTGTTTTCCTGACCTCTGATCATGCACATGGCTCTTTTCTGGACTCTCTCAAGCTTCTCCACATCCTTTTTTAAATTGTGAAGCCCAAAAATAGATATAGTACTCCAGCTGCGGCCTCACCAAGGCCGAGTACAATGGGAGAATGACATCCTGGGATTTGCTCGAGAAGCATCTATGTATGCAACCCAGTGTTTTGCTCGCTTTACTAGCAGGAGCATCACATTGAAAGCTCATATTCATCTTGTGGTCAATCATGACCCCTAAGTCCCTTTTATCTTTAGTGCTAGCCAGCATAGCACTGCCAAGCCTATAAGCATGCTGCAGGTTTTTCCTCCCATGCTGGAGAACCTTACATTTTTTGGTGTTAAACACCATCAAGTTCTCAACTGCCCATTTCCTGAACTTATCAAGGTCAGTGTGGATCACCCTCCTGTCCTCAGGTGTGGATGCTTTACCCCAGAGTTTGGTATCATCAGCAAACTTGGCCAGTCCGCTTCTGATACCAATGTCTACATCATTAATGAAGATGTTGAACAAAACAGGTCCAAGGACAGAGCCTTGAGGGACCCCACTGGTCACAGGGCACCACGACGATTGACTTCCATCAACCACCACCCTCTGGGTCTGACCACAGAGTCAGTTTCCCAGCCAGCAGATCATGGTGGACCCGAGGCCCCCGTTAGCCAGTTTTGCCAAGAGGTGATCATGGGATACCAGATCGAAGGCTTTTTTAAAGTCAAGATATACGACATCAACCTCTTCCCCTTTTTCCAGGTGATAGGTCACCTGGTAATAAAAGAAAATGAGACTGGTCAAGCAAGACCTACCCATAACAGACCCGTGCTGGCTATCCCTCAGGTTGTTGCCATCAGCCAGTCTGTTGAGAATGGTCTCTTTGATAATCTTTTCTAAGACCTTCCCTGGGATAGACGTCAGGCTGATGGGCCTGTAGTTTGCCAGATCCACTTTCCTCCCCTTCTTGAAGATAGGCACCACATTGGCCTTTTTCCAATCTTTGGGCACTTCACCAGAGTGCCAGGAATTCTCAAAGATCTGTGCCATTGGCTGATCTGTGATGCTAGCCACCTCCTTGAGTACCCTGGGATGTAAACTGTCAGGGCCAGCTGACTTGAAGGTGTCCAGCCTCTCAAGGTGTTCCTTCACAAGGTCAGCATTGATGGAGGGCAAGGAATCTCCCTCACCCGGGCCTCCCTGTTCCGTAATGGGCAGGGGCATCCCATGGGACTGATGAAAGACCGATGCAAAGTACCCATTTAGTAGGTTGGCTTTTTCCTGGGTGTTGGTCGTCAGTTGTCCCATCTGGTTTAGCAGGGATCCAATGTTGTGCTTGCTTTTCCTCCAGCTCCCTACATATCTAAACAAGGACTTTTTATTATCCTTGATACTTGTAGCTTGTTGGAGTTCCATCGCAGTCTTGGCTTTCCTGGTTCACTCCCTGCAGGTCTGGACCAGTGCTGAATATTCCTCCTTGGAGATGGATCCCATCCTCCATCCTTTGTAGGTCTTTCTTTTAAAACACAGGAGGTCCATTAGTTCCTTGCTAAGCCAAAGGGGCTGCTGTGCCCTTTTGCTGCCTTTCCTCTGAGATGGAATAGCCTTAGCTTGTGCATCTAGGATCACTCCCTTAAGCAGCAACCACTCTTCCTGTGCTCCCCTATCCTTGGGGTTGAGGTCCTTTAGGGCCTCACTGACAAGCCTCCTGAGATTGTCAAAGTCAGCTTTCCTGAAGTCAAGGACTTCTGTATTGCTGACTGACTTGCCAGCTTTTCAGCAGATCGTGAAAGTGATTAGCTCGTGGTCGCTGTCATCCAGCTTCCCTTCGATCATTAGGTCACTGATTAGGTCATCCCCAGTTGCCAGTACCAGCAGCGCTTTACCTCTCGTTGGCCCGTAGACTTCTTATAGAGCTCATCCATGCATGAGAAAAAGCTTTGCGACAGCTTGGATTTGGCCGAGTACTCTTCCCATGTGATGTCTGGGTAGTTGAAGTCTCCCTTGACAACCATGGACCTGGAGCATGAGGCCTCAGCCAATTACCTGGAGAACTCCTGGTCAAGCTCTTGATTTTGGGTGGGAGGTCTGAAGTAGACTCCCATCATTGTGTTCCCTGTGCCATGTTCCCCACGGATTTTAACCAGAGGGTCTGCAGTCCACCCTGGTCGCCAATATTGGCTTGCAGGGACGCATAGCTCTTGTTGACATAAAGAGCTACACTCCCACTCCTTTTGTCCACTCAATCCCTCCTGTACAGGGTTTAGCCGTCTATACTTGTGGCCCAGTCATGGATGGAGTCCCACCAGGTCTCCGTTATCCCTATGACATCATAGTTATTTGTGTTAAGCAGGAAGACAAGTTCCTCCTATTTATTCCCCAAGCTCCTGGCATTTGTGTACAGGCACGCAAGTGTCCCTTTGGGGGGCCTTGCCTTGCCTACAGTTTGTTCCAGGGCTGGGGCAGGGGTGGGCTCCCTTAAGTGACTTGGCCTGCTGGCTTTGCAAGGGTTGCTTAGAGGGCCAGCAGTGGCGGTAGTCCCCCCATCCCCCAGTGGTATTAGTTTAAAGCCCGGTGGAGCAGGTAAGCCAGTCTAGCTAAGAATAGCCTCTTCCCCAGCGGAGAGAGGTGGAGGCCATCCCTTCCCAGCAGCTCACTGCGTCTCTCACCAAAGAGTGGACTGTGATCATGGAAGCCAAAGCCTTCCCAATAACACCAGCACCGCAGTCTTTGGTTCACTACCTGGATCCTCCTCTTCCTCCTCAGCCCATAGCCCGAGACTGTGAGGATTGAAGAAAACACCACCTGTGCCCCCAGACCCTTTAGCCCTGCTCCCAAATCCCTGTAGCACTTAATGACCTGGCTGGCAGTGCTCCGAACAATGTCATTGGTGCCCACATGGATAAGGAGCATAGGGTAGCGGTCAGTGGGCTGGAGGAGCTTAGGAATCTTCTCCACGATGTCTTAGATATGGGCTCTTGGGAAGCAGCAAACTTCCCAGGCTAAGGGTTCAGGGCAGCAAATTGCCCCCTCAGTCCCTCTCAGAAGGAAATCAGGTTGGTCAGGCATGACTTGTCCCTGGTGAATCCACACTGACTGTTCCTAATCACCTTTTTCTTCTCCAAATGCTTAGAAATGGATTCCTTAAGGGCTGCTCTATGATTTTTCCAGGGACTGAGGTGAGGTTAACTGGTCTGTAGTTCCCTGGACCCTCCTTCTTCCCTTTCTTACTATGTTTGCCCTTTTCCAATCATCTGGGATCTTTCCTGATTATTTAAAAAATGATGTCCAATGGCTCTGTAATCACATCAGCCAACTCTCTCAGCACCCTTGGGGGTGCATCTCATCCGGCCCCATGGACTTCCACAGGTCCAGCTTTCCTAAGTAGTCACTAACCTGTTCTTTCACCACTGAGGGCTGCTCACTTCCTTTCCAAGCTGTGCCACTCAGTGCAGTAGTCTGGGAGTGGACCTTGCATGTGAAAAGAGAGGCAAAAAAGGCATTGAGCGCTTCAGCCTTTCCTGCATCCTCTGTCATACTTCTGACATACTTATAGAAACCCTTCTTATTACCCTTCACATCCCTTGCTAGCTGGAACTCCAGTTGCACTTTGACCTTCTTGACTTTATCCCTGCATGCCCAAGCAATGCTCTTATATTCTTTCCTAGTTATTTGTTTTCACTTCTTACAAGCTTCCTTCTTGTGATTTAGTTTACTGAAGAGTTCCCTGCTAAGGCAAGCTGGTCCTCTGCCATACTTGCTAGTCTTCTGGCACATCAGGATGGTTTGTTCCTGCACTATCAGTAAGGCTTCCTTAAAGTAGAGCCAGCTCTCTTGGACTCTTCTCCTCCTCAGACTGGCTTCCCAGGAGATCCTGCCCATGTGTTCCCTGAGTGAGTCATTCTGCTTTTCTGAAGTCCATAGTCCTTACTCTCCTGCTCTCCATCCTTACTTTCATCAGGATCCTGAATTCAAACATCTCATGGCCACTGCTGCCCAAGTTGCCATCCACTACTACATTCCCCATCATTTCTTCCCTGTTTGTGAGCAGCAGGTCAAGAAGAGCATGGCCCCTAGTTGGCTACTTCAGCATTTGCACCAAGCAGTTGTCCGCTATACTCTCCAAAAACTTTCTGGATTGGCTGTGCTCTGCTGTATTGCCCCTGTATTTCCCCCCAGCAGATGTCAGGGTGATTGAAGTACCCCATGAGAACCAGGGCCTGTGATTGGAAATCTTCTGCTAGCTGTTTAAAGAAGGTCTCAGCCACCACTTCCTCCTGGTCTGGTGGTTTATAGCAGACTCCCACCACGACATCACCCTTGTTGCTTTCCTCTCTGACCCTAACCCAGAGACTTTCAACAGGTCTATCACCAACTTCAAACAGGAGCTCTAAGCAATCATATGGCTCTTCTACATAAAGTGCAACTCCTCCTCCTCTTCTTCCTGCCTGTCCTTGTTGAACAGTTTATACCCATCCATGACAGTGCTGCAGTCATGTGAGATATCCTACCAAGTCTCTGTTATTCCAGAGACTTCTATATATAGGAGATATAGCTATATATATAAATATATAGTTATAGATATATTATATCTGTAATGACATTTGGGGCAAAGTGCCCATGTGAGAGGATGTTCTGACCAGTGCCTGAATGTAAAGTTTTCAGTCGGTTATAAATAGATGAATAGAAGGACCAGAACTGAATTGCTTTTACCTTCAGTGGGCCAGCTATGTTGGATGCATTTAGTTTGTCATTATGTTTTTAGATAGTGTGGACTGTGGTTTTTACATGACAGTATTAAGGAAAAGTAACATGGTGATTGTGATATGAAAGGAAGGAAACACAGTATGATGTTGCCCTAGAAAGTATTGCTTGGTTGCATTTATTACCAGTAAAACTAATGCTAACTGTACACATGAGGGGCTGGCAGAGAGCCCTTGCCATTGGTCCCTCCAGACAAAATGCTCTGGAGAAAGATAAAATTTCTCCCATTCCACTGCCTCATTTTGCAGAGCTGAAAGATGGAGATTTGTCAGGGGACATTTAAAAAAAATTGAAAGCTTAAGGGTAAAACTATCTATAATTGGACTAGATAAGTGGCTCTGTTTTTAGCCTGGCCTCTGCCATATGAGACTTGTACTGGATACTCCTGTTCAGGCTGACAATTTTGAGGTCAGAAGCAGCTGAGAGCCAAGTGAAGAATGCCACAGCACTAGGGCTAGGGACAGAAATTACACATAAACTGGTTTAAGTGATCAGAAACCAGTTCAAATCTGTAACACAACAGAAGTTCAGTGCACTTAAGCCACTCTCAAAATGGCCAAAACTGGTTTAAGATAAACCTAGTTGGATGTAAAATCAGACTGAACTGATTTAGGTCAAACCAGTTTATGGTACTTGTGTCCCAGACACCTTCCTAGTTCAAGTTAACTCACAGGCCCCCAGCATCACAGGATGCTTTTCAGTTCTGTGCTGGGCTGGGCTGTCTGCTGCAGCGGAACAGGGTTGGTCCTGACTCTCTGATCCCTAGCCAGAGCACTCTCACTTGCCTTGCTGGCTGAGAAGGGGGTGGGGGGAAAACTGACTGTGGACCCCCGCTGGGCTCTGCATGGCAGGAGTGGATCAGCCCCTGACAGGCATTTCCCCACTCAAGCAGAGGGGTAGGCATGGCCAGCCCCCAGGCTGGATCTGCAGAACAAAGCAGAGGGGAGGAGAGTTTAAACCCCCTCTCCACACAGGACCCCAGCAGGGGTCCACCTGGCATGGTGGAGCAGCCCCTGACAGGTTTTTCCCCCACTTGCCACTCCAGCGGAGGATGGGGAGGGTGGCAGGGCATGGCCAGATGTCCCCCACCCACACAGGACCTCAGCTGGGTCTGCTGGGCAGACCAAGGCTGTGGTCGAATGCAGGATGGTGTGGGAGTTTAACGCCCCCTCCCCTCCCCTCTGCCTCAATATGCCAGCTCAGCCCCGCATCTGGCCATGCCCCCCTCCTCTCCCTTCCACTGGCGTGGTGAGTGGGGGAAAGCCTGTCAGAACCTGATGGGATACCATGTGGCTAGGGGAGGTGGGTTTTAAATCCCTCTCCCTATGCCTCCACCATGCCCCCCTCCTCCCTCCACTGGAGCGGGAAGCAGGGGAAAAACCTGGCAGAGGCTGCTTCCCCACCTCTCCCTCTCCAGGCACACCCCATCTGGGGTTCATGCAGGCTGGGGGGGGGTTTAAACCCCCCCATCATACTCAGCAGTCTGGCTGGGGCCTGGCCACACTTCCAACCCTCAGCTCAAGCAGGGAGGAGGAAAAGCCTTGGAGGGCTTTTCTCCCAGCTTCCCTCCAGCCTTCTTGCCACTCCCAAAGAGAAGGGAAGGGAAGGGAAGGTGTGCTCTAGCACCCCCCAGCTTCTGGCCTGAGCCACCACAGGCATGTGGCTGCATTTCTGGGATCAAAAGTGAATGTCTGTTCCATAGGCAACTGGTAGGAGGTGCACGGGGGTGTTCATGCCCCTGACACTGATGCTGTCAGTAGGGCTGGTGCCCCCCCAACAGGGTCGCCACCATCAGCGGCTTCTGCGGGTGCCCCCTCCAGATTCAGGAGGCACCAGTCACTCATGGTCTGTTCACTTGCTTCTCAGTTCGGTCTATACAGTTTAAACTAACTTGCAAAGTTTGAATCAATTCAGCTTCAGACTTTTTGATTGTCTGTACTTAGCCTAGAGGATCTTCTTCATAATAGCGAGTTGCAGTTATAATGGCCAGAGTGGTCAGTGGCAAGGATGCTGGGGATGGTTTTTGAAGGAATTCCATCCATGTACTACCTTCTGTCAAGGAAGGCATCTGCAAGAAGAGAAAAAGCATTAGGCACTTTTGGGTTCTGTAATTTATAGTTTATAGAATCATAGAAAATTTGGGTTGAAAGGGCCGTCAGGAAATCATCTAGTCCAACCCTCCGCTGAAAGCAGGACTATCCCCAACTAGATCATCCCAGCCAAGGCTTTGTCTAGCCATGTCTTAAAAACCTCCAAGGATGGAGATTCCACAACCTCTCTGGGTAACCTGTTCCAGTGTTTTACTACTTTCCTAGTGAGAAAGCTTTTCCTAATATTTAACCTCAACTTCTGTTGCTGTGAATTGAGACGGTTACTCCTTATTCTGTCATGTGCCACCACCAAGAGCAGTCTAGCGCCTTCCTCTTTGGAAGTCCCCTTCAGGTAGTTGAAAGCTGCTATTAAATCCCCCCTCAGTCATCTCTTCTGTACTCTCAATAAGCCCAACTGCCTCAGCCTCTCCTCATAAGTCATGGGTCCCAAGCCCCCTAACTATTTTCATTGTAGGTATATTATTACAATGTGGCTTGTACAACCAATGTATGAAAATAAATTTTTATCTCAAAGAATTTTAATTTGGGGAGCTACATGACCCATGAGAAAACTTAAGCATCTGCTAAACGATCACTAGTATGACCCTGCTTCACCACTCAGCATGTGCTGAGCCCCTACTTTGTCTCTCCTGAAATTTTTAAAGCTCTTGCTGAAATTTGTTCAGCTGCTAAATTTTACTTCTTCCCAGTCCAAGCCAAATACCCTAGTGAAACAAAAACAAATATGATTCAAACAATGCCCAGTCCATAAAATTGACCAAACCTTGGTCTTGCTTATAATTTTCTAATAATTATTATTCACTTCTAGCCACCTTGGTCATTTTGTACTTTTTCTCCTTTCCAGTATATATGTAGGCAAGTACTGGTAATATTTAATCTCCATATTATGGGCTTTCTCATATTGTATTCAAATATTTCCCTCTATCCCAACTGATACCATTTACCAGAAAATTACAGTGAATTGCTGTCTTTTGGCCTCATCTGTTACAGGGTGCTCTGCCTAAAATTGCACACATAACACCATACTCATTTTTATCTACCATGTATTAACTACATTGTCTGTCTGAAAATTCTGTAATTATTTGTTGACCTGCTGAGATGCATATTACCTTCTTATTCCTCATTATGTATCAAGTCTTCTCTCTGACAGTGCTGCAATACATACAGCAGTCACAGATGGCATAGATTTCTGCAAGCTGTGCATGTTCTGTAGACACACACACAATCTGTGGGGTAAATTAATTTAAAATGTTGACTGTAGGATTCTCAAGTTTATAATTTCTTTTTCCCTAGAGGAGGATCTCTTTGATTCCCCCATTAATCTACACATACCCTACTTGAAAAGAAGTTGTAGGTAGATTAGCAATAACTAACCAATGTTAAACTGCAAACTCTACCTATATCTAGCTAACCTCAGCCTAGCCAAAACGTCAGGTTTTCTTCATAATTTAAGCAAACCCTCAGATGACCTGATCCATCCATCGATGTCCAAAAAGAATTAATTTCAGTGCCCTCCTGAGCTTAGCAAAACCAGTTCTGGATCAGCAAGTAGGGATGGCTGTGAATCAACAGGAAGTGTTATTCCCCCAAGGTTTCTTCCTATGATTATGCTGCACTCCAGTTCAGTTTTGTTACTCCTGAATAGTCAAAAGAGTTGGACATAATTTCCTTTTAAAATATGCATACTTTTTCTGCAATGGAGTCTGCTTTTTAAAACTAGTTATCTTGTAAGAATGGTATAACCATGGATAAGTATTCTCTTATGATTCAGTTTGGTATGTCCTATATATTCGCCACCTAGATGTAACATTTTTTGAATTTGCACATCCCAGACATTTAACAGAGATACAGTAAGAGTTGAATAGAAAGTTAAATGAAATAATGGTATTTTTGCTGGTGTAAAATGGTAGAGCCATTTGAAAACACACAGTTTGGAAAAGTGATAAATTATTCAAGAAAAACCTTCACCAACCAGAACGACAGATTTGTATTGTATCTCTTGATTTCTCTTTGTAAACACAAATGACCTTTTGGTGGAAAATGTCAGCTTTGTCCCTTTCCAAATACTGATGAATAGCCATCTAGTACGAATCTTATTTTTGATGTTTTGAGATGTAGGACCAGATCCAGATGCATGATACACCATGCATCTAAACAGGCTGTGGATAGAATTTTGAATCCTAACTCTACAAAAGCAATCCCCTGCTCCAGTGGAACAAAAGTTGTTAGGCAACTAAATCCATTTAGTAATTACATTTTACACTGGAGAGGCCCTGGGGAGCTTAAACAGTCTTCCATGAGGTTCAGGAGTACCTGTTCTGAACAGCTAGATGCCTAACATTTGTTGCAACCCAGATATGAGGCAGAAAAGTATATAAACTATGTCCAGTTTTCGACATCACATTGTAAGAAGAATGTAGGGAAACTGAAGAGGGTCCAGAGACAAGTGGTGAAGATGATAAAAAGTTTCAAAAGCAAGGTGAGGAAAGGCTGAAGGAACTAAGTATATTTAGCTTAGAAAGAAAAGATTGGGGAGTGCGGCATGTTAGCAGTTTTCATATTACATAGTTCCCTACAAAGAAGATGGAGAAACCTTGTTTACTTCTCTCACAGAGGGCAGGAAATTAAGCAAAGGATTTAACTGCAGTAATGCAGATTTAGATGAAATTTTAAGGAAAGACTTCCTAACTGTAAGAACAGTAGGACAGTAGAACAAGCTGCCCAGAGAATTGTGAAATCTTCATTGGTCTACTTCAAGCAGAGGTATAACTAGATGCTTGCACACTCTGGGAAGCAGCAGCACATGGGGTAGCATTGTTGAGCCCCAGCTCAAGTCTGGGTTCGTGCCCGGTATGCAAAGGCCAATAAAGATACCAGGGGTGAAAGTATAAAGAAGATTTATTGCTAGCAATAAAAGGTGCAAGCGGAATAATTTCACAGAACAAGCACACCAGATTTCTAATTCTAAGCCCCTTTTATACAGGGATTTTAGACCTTCATAAGCATCCTTGTTTGCTAATTGGCTATAAAGGAGTGACGCAAGGAGTTCTTTACTGAGCATGTCTCTATACCTGTGTTTTAGCTATGTATCTCATTAACATACATGTATGTTTCATTAGCATACCTCTTCCCCACCTAGGGGCGTGATTTTTAGTATTTTAATGAGCTCTTTGACCCAGTACTCTGATTCTGCTTTTGTTTTCAAGCCTCCTTTGTCTAAGACTGTCTCCTCCTTATCATTGCAGATGGGCATTCGTCACATAACATTTACTTTTGCTTGGGCTTTGCATAGTAGTTTCTAGGTCAAACCTCACATTCCCCTCTCTGGAGCATTTTTAATTATTTTTATTATAATTGCTCCATTCAATTTGATTTAACACAAATCTAGTATCCTCAGCTTTCTTTGTTTGCAGAATCATTTGATTCACCTTAGGCCTGAAGATAGATGTGATGAAAACAGGTATACATTGGATACAGAAACAAACCATAATCCCTATAAAACAAAACAACCATACTAAATAACTGTTTCAACCATCCAAAATTGGGAAGCCAGGAAGTTAACCAGGAAAAGTCTAAGCCAGATGATTCTTTCAACGTCTGTGCCAATTGTTGTAAGGCACCAATTTTGTCTTCAGTTAGCACAGAATTATCAGTGAGGTTGAAACAGCCCATTCCTTTTAAAGTTTCACACCCAAGATTGTGTCGTAACAAGAGATAATCAATAGCGGCTCTATTCTCTAAGACAGCGTCCCTTAATTGTTTTTGTTCAGCATTCAAGGCTGAGAGCGCTTGGGATGTAGCGTTTAGTCCTTTTGCTAAAACACAGGCCACTGCATTAAGATTTCTGCTATTACTTACAGCAAGACCCGGAACCCCCACCATAGATGCAGCTAATGCTATGTATTCTGCCTTAGATAATAGTCCAGGGGAATCATTCTCGTCACAATCAGCAGTGAGAGTAGTGTATGCTCGTTTAAACCTCCCACCAAGAGGGGTTTGTTCAGCGTGCATTAGGTCAGATTTCCTTGGAAGAGCTGCAGTTACCCGAGCAATGGTGCATGGTCCCCCAGTAGCATTCACTGGGAGGTATGAATATATCATTCTCCCGCAGGCTAGAAACCATCCTTGGGGAAGGACGGTATGTGTGTGTGCATAGGATATTTGACTGGTCTTACTACAGAGGATTTTTTTAATTTGGTTCAATTTAAAGCAATTAGTAGTACAATTAACCATTAGGAAACATTCGGAAGCATTAGCTGTTGCCTGAACTCGTACGGAAAACATATTTCTGCTTTTCTCTTTTACAACAGTCCCCCGCTTATATATATCCTGATATGTACTTTCCTTCTCTACATCTTTCAGCATAGTATAATTTTGTAAAATTTTCAAAGGGGTTGGTACTGCGATTAAGCATGAGGTAAAAACCAGGTGAGCATTGATCCCTCCCGCTAAGCAGAAGTCCGTTCTATTTAATATTTCCCGGGCCAGATAAATCCAGACATTTTCCTGAGGGTCAAATTTTTGTTGTAAAATATTTTCCCCTCCTATGAGTAGGAGTGGACAGATCAGGGCGCCCCACAATAAAACCTTGAACAATTTCATAATAAGGCTTGTAAAACTTGATCAAAAATTCACAAATTATTTAAAGTTCCTTTCTTTTGAATAGAAATTTTAAGTCTCTTATTGGCTCCACCTTCCACTGTTCTCTGCCTCCGGTCCCGGAGTCTGCAGGGGTTCCTTCTTGTTCCGGTCCAGCCACCGGCTTTAGGCGACTGGAATGTATCCAAGTCTTGATTCCTTCGAGCTTTGCTGCCGTCGAGGTCGTTAAAAGTACCCTATATGGGCCCTTCCATCTGGCTCGAAGTGGTTCCTCGTTCCAATCTTTCACAAGGGCGTAACTCCCAGGTAATAATCAATTTTCCGGGGCAGGAGACTGGTCCTGTGTCTGCAGCACGTCCCGTACCTGCTGATGGATGGAAGACAAAACAGAAACCAAGGACCATACATATTCTCTAATCATTCCCTCCCCTAAAACATGTAACTGTTGTTCGGTACCCATGGGCAGACTCAGAGGGTAAGGCTTACCATACATTATCTCAAATGGGCTTAATCCCAATTTAGAATGTGGTGCGACCCTTACTCGTAACAGGGCCAGGGGTAGGGCCTCTGGCCATTTGAGTCGAGCTTCTTGGCAAATCTTTGCAAGGTGTCTTTTTAAGGTCTGATTCATACGTTCCACCTTTCCACTGGACTGGGGTCTCCAAGGGGTGTGTAAATGCCAGCTGATTTCCAGGAACTCAGAAACCTTCTGAGTAATTTGTGCAATGAAATTTGGGCCATTGTCTGACCCTATTCCTTTTGGAAGTCCGAAGCGAGGTATGATTTCTCGTAGGAGTGCCTTGACCACCTCTCGGGCTTGGGCAGTCCGACATGGGAAGCACTCAACCCAATTAGAGAAAGTGTCCACAAAGACAAGGAGATATCTCATCCCTTGTTGCCGGGGCAACTCAGTAAAATCCACCTGCCATTCTTCTCCTGGCCCATTGCCTATTCTCTGATGTCCTGAAGTTTCTTTTCTCCCTCCTTTTGGGTTATTTCTCTGGCAGACCTCACATGTCTCTGATACCTTCTTGGCAGCCTCTCTTAATCCCACTCCAGTTATATAGTGACTGATCCACCTTACCAGGGCCCTGGGTCCGTAGTGGGTGCCATGATGAGCGCTTTTCACTATCACATGAACCCAGGCAGCTGGGATGATAATGCTGCCATCCTTTGCTAGTAGCCACCCGTGCTCCCCCTTCTTTGCTTGAAACTCTTTTATCAATTGTTTGTCTCTTTCCCCATACTGTGGTGTCACAGGCTGGTATAAGTCTGGGAGGAGAGATAACAGATTACTTACTTCGGGCAGCAAGTCTGTCTGAGGTCTTTTAGCTGCTTTCTTTGCTGTAGTGTCAGCAAATCGATTACCTTTTGTGGAGGGGTTGTTTTCTTTTTGATGTGCTTTACAATGCATTACCGCTACCTCCTTTGGTTCCCAGACTGCCTTGAGGAGAGCTTTTATTTGCTTGCTATGCTTAATGCCTGCTCCTTTAGAATCAAGTAGACCCCGCTCTTTCCATAGCGCTCCGTGAGCATGTAAAACAAGGAAAACATATTTAGAGTCAGTATAAATATTGACAGTTTTGTTGGCCGACAATTGCAAAGCCCGAGTCATAGCAATGAGTTCAGCCTTTTGAGCTGAAACAGATGGGTTTAAAGGTCCTGCTTCTATCACATTCTGTGTAGTCACGATAGCGTATCCGGATTTTCGAATTCCATTCTCCATACTCGAGCTGCCATCAGTGTAGAACTCCAGGTCAGCTTCTTCAAGAGGTCTGTCTCTCAAATTTGGTCTTGAAGAATAAACAGCTTCCAATGTTTGCAGGCAATCATGCACAAGATCTGGTGTGTCACCCATAGAGGGCAACAGTGTTGCTGGATTTACAGTGCGAGAAATGGCCAATTTTATTTCAAGCTTATCTAGGAGGATGGCCTGATATCGAGCCATTCGTCCCGGGGTTAACCAGTTCCCTCCTTTCTGCTCCAGGACTGTAAGCACTGAGTGAGGCACATGTACAGTCATTTCATGGCCTACGGTTAACTTTTCAGCTTCTCGTATTAGCAGACAAGTGGCAGCAACAGCCCGGAGACAAGCAGGCCATCCTCATGACACAAAGTCTAATTTTTTAGAAAGATATGCCACTGGTCGTTGCCAGCTACCCAATTTCTGTGTTAAGACTCCCACGGCTACCCGCCCCCGGTCATGCACAAAAAGGGAAAAAGGCTTACTCATGTCCGGTAGTCCTAAGGCGGGTGCTTCAATGAGAGCCTGCTTTAACTGGCAGAATGCTTGCTCACACTCTTCAGTCCATTCGAGCACCTTTTCGTCACCTTGTGTAGCTCCATACAGAGGTTTTGCAATAACCCCAAAATTTGGAATCCAAATCCTGGAAAACCTACTGTACCTAAGAATCCCCGTAGTTGTTTCTTTGTTATTGGGGGCGCTAGCCGGCATATAGCTTCTTTTCTTTCAGGCAACAGGGCTCTCTGACCAGGCTGTAATTCAAATCCCAAGTATGTTACCTTCTGGGACATGGGCTGCATTTTACTTCTGGATACCCGGTATCCTTCCTGTCCTAGAAAATTAAGGAGGTAAATTGTTCCTTCCAGGCAGCTTGCTTCAGTGGTGGCTGTTAAAAGCAAGTCATCCACATATTGCAAAAGAGCACAGGACAGAGGCAGTTTTACCCTACGTAAATCCTTGCTTAATGCAGTGCCAAACAGGGTTGGGCTGTTTTTAAACCCTTGGGGTAAGACAGTCCAGCAAAACTGAGTCTTAATGCTAGTATCTGGATCTTCCCATTCAAATGCAAATATTTCCTGAGATCCCTTCTCCACCGGTATACAGAAGAAAGCATCTTTTAAATCAATAACTGTAAACCAGTTATGATCTGGGTTCAAAGCAGATAGCAAGGTGTACGGATTAGGCACTACCGGGTATATACTCACAACCACTTTATTTACAGCTCTCAAGTCTTGGACGAAACAATATTCATTACTCTTAGGCTTCTTCACAGTCAAGATGGGTGTGTTAAAAGCTGATGTACATTCACAGAGAAGGCCATACTCCAGGAACCGTTCAACTAACGGCTTCAGTCCTTTCCTGGCTTCCATCCACATTGGATATTGTTTCACACATGGAGGCTGAGCCCCTGGCAAAAGTTGAATCTTCACAGGGTCAGCATTTTTAGCCTTCCCGGCTCAGTGACGTGCCCATACCCATGGAACAACAGCATCGAGCAGGGTTTGAGGAATATCCGGTGTACTTTCCTCTTGGAGAAGGCCGAGAAGGCAAGCCTGCAAATGCCACCCCTTTTCAGGAGGCACTGTTAAAAACATTTGCCCATCCTGGAACGACAACGTAGCTTGCAGTTTACAGAGGAGGTCTCTCCCTAAAAGGGGAACAGGGCAGTCTGGCATGTACAAGAATTGATGTGTAACTTCGGCCTGCCCAAGATTACAGGTCATTGGCTGTAGGAAGGGTCGTGTTACTGCCTTCCCTGTAACCCCTACCACCGGCACAGTCTTTTTACTTAAAGGTTTCAGTTTTTGAGTTAAGACAGAATGGGCAGCACCTGTATCGATGAGAAAATCTACCAATTCATCTCTGTCCCCTAGTTGCATTTTAACCAGAGGCTCGTCAGGGGACACTGGGATCTGGGTTATCTTTCCCTCCTGGGCCTCCGGTCCCCTTCAATCTGAATCCCTTCCAAAAGCGAACAATCCACTGCTCTCCTCATTTTTCTTTTCACCTTCCCCAACTTTCCGATAGGGGCATTCCCGCTTCCAATGTCCTTTTTGTTTGCAATAGGCACACTGATCTTTCTCTAATGGACCCCGTCTCTGAGGCTGTCTCCAGGATTCCTCATCTCTAGGTTTTCCCGTGATTGCAGCTGCCACTAGGGCTGCCTGCATTTTCATCTTTCTCTCCTCTTTCTTGTCCTGTTGCTTTTCCTGAACGCTTTCTCAGTTAGTAAATACTTGGTAAGCAATGTCTACTAGTTGGGAAATAGGCATACCTGTTGCTCCGTCTGATTTCTGCAATTTCTTTCTAATGTCTGGTGCACTCTGACCTATAAAGATCATATTTACCATGCGAGCGTTGGATGCATCCTCCGGGTCCTCATGAGTGTATTGCCTGAAAGTAGTGTAAATTCTTTCCAAAAAAGCACTCGGGGTCTCATTAGTCTCCTGTCGAACCTCATACACCTTATTGAGATTCTGAGGTTTTTTCACAGCATCTCTCAGTCCTCGGAGGATATATTCTCGATAGGTACGGATGGAGGTCATATCTTGGTCTGGTTTCCAATCTGGCTCCTGGATGGGGACATGATCGTCTCTATTTCCTTGCAGGTTCCCTGCAGTAATTTCCTTTTCCACGTACTCATGAGCTTTGTTCACTACCATTCTCCTTTCCTCTGGTGTCAACAGGATATCTAAAAGAGACTGAACATCTGCCCAGGTTGGGTTATGGGTCTTGAAAATCGTTTTAAACAGGTTTCGTACCTTTTCAGGATTCTCTCTCAAACTGGGGTTATTGTTCCTCCAATTATACAAATCTGATGTAGTGAAAGGAACGTGCACAAAGGTTCAACGGTAGGTTGGCTCACCGTCATCTTCGAGAGGCCTGGGTACCACTTGTTCTCTTAGGGAAAATACCCCATTTCCCTTCCCACGGCCAGGATCAGATTCCCTGTGATGTTTTCCCTTAACCCCAGAGTCTGCTCCTAACTGTACTCTCCACCCACCTCCCGGGGTTATATCAGGAGAAGTCGGGGATTCTGGAGATTGCCAAGCACCTGACGGCCATGGTTGGTGCTATTCCAGATCCCTGGGTCAGGGAGTATTCTCAACCTCCGCCTCGGGGGGGGGGGGGAAGAAGCAGGAAGAACAGATGCCAACGAGGAATCAGATGAATCAGGAGGAGGAGGGGGAAGAAGAAGAGAATAAAGTAAAGGCAGCGGGGTGGGGGAGCCTCCGGCTCCGGACAGTCCAGGACAGGATTTGCAGTTGGTCAAGCCACAGCCATCTCACAGATCCCAACCCCCTCCCCCAATCCACATTCCTCCAAAATCTTTCTATCTCTACAAAGAGACATAAACGCTTGCGCATACATCAATTCCTCCCATTTACCATTCTGCCGGCAGAACAAAATCAATTGTAAGATGGTATTATAATTAACACTTCCCTCCCAAGGCCAATGTTCTTGATCATCTAGCTGATAGCGTGGCCACGCAGTTTCACAGAAGAATTTAGCTTTCTTCTTAGTCATAGGATCCCCACCAAACTCTGCCCAATGTCCCAATACACAAGAGAGTGGGGTACATTTCCTAACCTTACTGTTAATAGTACCCATCTCAGGGCTGCCTTCCCGGTTCTGACCGTCCGACTTACCTGGGATCCAGGGATCTGTTCTTAGTCCTTGTCCTCATAGGGGAAAAAATCACTGGTCTTGGACTCGGGCCAGACAGAATACTTACAGAAATAATCCCAGGCAGACGTACTGACGGTAGGCCTTATGCCCTTTCTACCCTCTCACCCAGGTGCCTGTTACTGATACTTTCACTCTGTGGCGTTGCACCGTTAGGCTACTGCCGCCTCAGTGATCCAGCTCCTCCTGAAACAAAAGTCTCACCGGGAAAAGAGATCCTGGGGCGCGCCTGACATTTGATAAGGAAGAGCAAATCAGCTGGTCGTCAGTTAGTCCGGGCAAAGCTTATCTAAGGCAGTCCTATCTGGGTCGCCAAAAACTGTTGAGCCCCAGCTCAAGTCTGGGTTCGTACCCGGTATGCAAAGGCCAATAAAGATACCAGGGGTGAAAGTATAAAGAAGATTTATTGCTAGCAATAAAAGGTGCAAGCAGAATAATTTCACAGAACAAGCACACCAGATTTCTAATTCTAATCCCCTTTTATACAGGGATTTTAGACCTTCATAAGCATCCTTGTTTGCTAATTGGCTATAAAGGAGTGACGCAAGGAGTTCTTTACTGAGCATGTCTCTATACCTGTGTTTTAGCTATGTATCTCATTAACATACATGTATGTTTCATTAGCATACCTCTTCCCCACCTAGGGGCGTGATTTTTAGTATTTTAATGAGCTCTTTGACCCAGTACTCTGATTCTGCTTTTGTTTTCAAGCCTCCTTTATCTAAGACTGTCTCCTCCTTATCATTGCAGATGGGCATTCGTCACATAACATTCACTTTTGCTTGGGCTTTGCATAGTAGTTTCTAGGTCAAGCCTCACAGCATCAGTGGCTGAGCTGCTAGTAGTGCAGCAGTGGCCAGGCCAGGAGCACGGCTGCTGCTATTTTTGCACCTTCTTCCCCAGGGCTGGTGCCCTGGAAGGATTTCCAACCCAATAACTTAATTTACTTTATTACTGATAATCTGCAAACTTTTTACTGATGACAAAACTTTTTTACTGACTCTCCCCTTTCCTCCCAGCCCCACAGCTCCAGCCCTATCCTTCCTGGCTTAGTTATGACCAGGAGACTCAACAGCAGCACTTGCTAGGGTGAGAAGGAGCTACAGAGGCCCTAGTGGGTCAGAAAGCCCTGATATATGGTTCACTGCAGGGATCTAAGCAGCACTCCCATTTAGGGTCCCTGTAGACATGCAGGAAATGCTGCTCTGATGTACTGTAATTACAACGCTTCAGAGCAGACTTGATTAATCAAGTCATCATCTTGTGTATTCAGCGTCCCCATGGTTCAAAATAGCGGTGGGGGAACTCGATATGCTTAGCGGTGGGGGGACTTTTGAAAAAAGTCTCTTGATATGCTTATGCAATGCCAACAGTTGAAAGCTGCATGTACCAAATGTAAGTTAGGTACACTTAGAGAAGAAGCAGCTTTCAAGTCAGTAGGAGACTCCAAAATAAAAATAACATGGTAACTTGCTGCAGTTCATAGGCTGGTAGGAAGTGCCTAAAGAGTGGGCAGATCCAAAACAACAGATACGCCTTGTGTTTTTCAGCATTGTGGACATCTAGAATAAAAGGCTATGTTGGGTATATAATCTTTTCAGTAAAGGAAAGAGAGTGAACTGTTCAGTTTTGTTTTGGAAGGGGGTTGTTTGGTTTTTTGTTTTTTAAAAACATGCTCTGAATAGTGCTTTATCATAGACACATCTACGGCCTTTATTATGTAGTACCCGTCTGCTGTACAATCTTATTCTATAGAACTTTTCAGCACCACAGTGAGGTGGAAAACAGATGGGACTGAGGTATGAAGGCATTAAATCAAGGGTTGAGGTATGAAGGCATTAAATCAGGGGTTGTCAGCCAAGGATACGCATACCCCCGGAGGTACTTGGCATGGAGCTAGGGGGTATGTGCGGGTGGGCAGGGATGGAGCACCACCACCCATCACCCCATGCCGCCACCTCCCAAGAGCAGGGCTGGAGTGGGACCGGGGAGCTCACATGTGGCGGCCACAACCTCCATCCACCACCCTCTGCCGCCACGTGCAAGCCCCCCTCCTGCTCTGCGTCTGACTGCTGCCACGCTCCCTCCCCCCTCCCCCCCACCCCACTCAACCTTTCAAAAAAGGTTGAAAACGCCTGCATTAAATAATGGCCTCAGTCACTGAGGAAGTCAGTGACAGAGCAGGGAATGGGCTAGTGCCCAAGCCACCCTTCCTCTACAGCTGCTCTCTCAGCTCTGTAGAAGTGAGCTGGTGATTTATGCCATGTTTTAAAGGTGAATGTAAAATATTGTTCAGCTCAGGTAGCAGCTGATGGCTGGGTTTAGAAAAGCATCATGCCTCACTATTCAGTCTGTCACTATTCCAGTAAAATGAGACAAACGCTCCAAATCATTTTTGGGCTTACTGAACCATTCAAACCTTTATTTCTTTAATGAAAGTTTTAGATTTTGTCATCTCTTACATCCCTATTCAAGAAAGACCTCCTGGACCCTCTATTCTAGCACAGTTTAAAATGCTGATCAGAACAGCTGCTGTACTCAGAGGTACCATAGCCAAAACAATTGCTGCTTATTTTCACATTTTTCCAGATATTTATAATTCTTTTACCAAACCAGATAAAAATTAATCTAGTGATGTCAGCTTTGCTGATGCAGATTCTCCTCACTGGCTGGCTGACATTTTTCTAGCTCATATTATGATAATGAGTATCACTTAAAGGTCACTTAAGCACTATTTTAAAAAATTCTACAGTCCACACTAGCCTTTTGCACAAGGATGAATGTGGAAAGCATGATGCTTGAAGTCCCTGCCAACACTATGATTCTAGTTTAGTAGTTCTCAACCCTTTTGGACCCAAGACACCCCTCACTGGACTTGAGGCACCCCTTCATAACTCATGTAAATTAAGCAGATTCAAAAACTAATTTAGATATTACAATGCTTACCTCCTTACAGAAGGGTTGGGGGATCCTCCAGGGAGGCAAGGCTGAGCCTGTGCTTATGTGCTCAGCTTATCTGCTTATCTCCTCTTACCTCAGACCTCAAAGCATCCTTCAAAGGATCTGGTAGTGCCACAGGGTGCAACAAACCCTGGTTGAGAATCACTGTTCTAGTCTTAAGTGTGCTTGTGTTGGTATTTTGTGTTACTATATATGCTATCAATTAAGTTGTGTACATATTTCTTCCCAGAAAAAACATAGCTATTGATTTTGATGTGAGTAAGACTATCAACATATTTTCTTTTAAAACAATTTTAATAAATTATCCAGCATTTTTTAAATAAACTAGATACTAGAATTTTGTAATTTGTTTCTAACAATTCTGTTCTTCACCCATCCTTCACTTGTGACAGAGGGACTATCAGTCATTTCTTATAACTGAAGCTCTATCTTGTCAAATGTAATTCTACAGTGTGCTATCTGTTTAAGTATAGACCCATTTTGCACTTTTTATGTATCTATTATTTATAAAAATAAACAAGAATGCATCCATCTTTTCAATTTTAAGGGCATTTTCCACGATGTTGCAAAAACAGTAGTGCTTCCCATATGTAATGCCCCAGCCTTATCTTCTTAGTTAGGAAATTAAGAAGGCATTTTTATTGAATAGAAAAACTCCATCTTATCTGACCGTATCAACTGGTGCAGGCAAGTGGCTTTTTCAGTACTGGAACAAGACCAGAAGTTGGGTAAAAGCTAGCTAGCTAGCTGGCTGCAACTTAACCTGAGGTAATTCTTAATATAGAAGCTTTGCGAATTGTTATCAGCTGTAAGATGTTCAGGCAGCTACAGTTGCCAAAACACTGCTTTGGCACTTGACCTTAGCAAAAGGGGGTAATCGTCCATTTCAGATGTTGGACCTGGGTCCTATTGTTCCAACTTTTGTCATTTGTTGGTTAATATTCCAATAGAAGTATGTAGCAATGATGTTCACAAGCATTGCTTTACTGAGACCACTTTATTTACACAAAATATTTTTCCAGCCTTGTTTTCTTTTTATCAGTCTGTAAGTATGGAATGAGGAGGGGTTGATTGGGATTTCTATATTATATAGATGGAGCATTACTGACCCCTATAGTTTAGGCTGCCTAACATGTATGCAACTATAAGAATTTATATCAGCTCCCTGAAACTTTCATTGTTTGGGATAAGCCCTCTGCCTGAGTATGGCATTTTTTTTCTTTTAAACATAAGCAAAAAAAAGTTGAACTGTTTTTTGAGACAATGGATGCTGGCAAGATGAGAGCCAATATTACCAGCCAATATTAAGAATATTTATGATAAGCAGCTAGCTCATCAGTTGGAAATGAGGGGAGAAAAAGACCTTGGTTTATTATAGTTGGTCAAATAATAACTCTGAGCCATCAATATGATCCGGTCATGAAAATGGCAAATACATGTAAGGATTGTATCAGGTAAGGTATTTCCCATAAAGGGAAACAATAATTAATACCATCAAACATACCACAGGTAAGACCTCATATAGTATTCTGGTCACCCATTTCTAGAAAGGCAACTTAAACAGGTGCTAAAAAGGGCTACTTGGGTGAGCAGAGAAACAGGCACTCTATCTTATCAGAGGATAATTCATCTAAATCTGAGTGGAATTTCATGTCACTAAAAAAAGGCATTTCCCCAGCCCAAGGACTTTTCTCCTGCCAAATTTCAAAGACCATTAGATGTTAAAGCTCCTCAAAAATATCACAGCAATCTTCCATTAATAGGGTAATGGAAAGTGTGGTAATCTAAATATGAGGGGGGGGGTATGCCTGCATAAAGGAGATGTAAAATTTTATCAAATTGATATCCTCTACTTATTCACACCAATGGAATTCATACCAACTTTGCAAAACCTAAGGAACTACACAAGGTGAAGAACCATGGTGAAACAGATCCTGTATATCTATAAAATATGATGAAATTTCATAAAATAGGTGTTAGATTTTTGAGATATAATTGCACTTAAAATGATGAATCAATCTTGAGGCAGTTTAAGAGCGATTCCCTGTATGGGAAGTACTGCTTGAGTCAGAAATATCTCTGAAAACAGAATAAAAAGTGTGATCACTGTGCAGTCACATAACTATACCTGACATGTCTGTATCTTCAGAGACTCCTAGGACCCTAACTATAATGTTGGGTGTTTGTTTCTTCTTAACTGGGTTATTATTGGCATTACTTGCCAACATTTCAGAGATCTTTTCCATAGTTCCACTAATTCATAGAATTGATTTGCTTTAACTCATCAACCATTGTTCATTCTCATGATGTCACAACTAGACATTTCATCGTTCTCATAATTTTTCTACATTATTTGATGCTGCTTCCTGTGGTATCTGAAGAATAGCAGCTTAATGCCTTCACAGAAAAGCCTGTAAGGTGGTGTTTTATACAGAACAGCAATTGTAAGAGGAAAAAAGCAGCTCTATGATAGAGGACATTCAGAAGGAAAGAAAGAAAAGGGAAGTAGTAAGAAAGGAGTAGTTAAGCAGTTTTTACTCCAGGGAGAAGGCAAATTGACCAATTGTTAGGGAGGTTAGTCTAAATAATAATCATATAAAGAAAGGATTATTCATGTAAATTTGAATCAGGAGGGAATAAGAATGGGAATAAGGTTTAAATAGAAATGCAAATCGATCTATACAAAAATAAATGACAAATTGTTAGCAAAGAATCATAATGGCACTTTGAGTTTCTACAAATGAAACACATTTTTAATGGATTTCTTTCTTTCATTATTTTTAATCAGTGACTTCCTGGAATTTGGGGAAGAAATAGTTTCCTAATGCATAAAGAATTATGTGCACAAAAAGAGACAGATCAGATCATCAGTAGGAATAAATCTCTCCTGACGTACCAAACAGACAGACTTGTGACACCAGTGCTAAGGGAGCATTTAATTAGTTGTGAGAAAGTAGCAGCATCCTGGACAGCTCGAGGGGCAATGGTCACATACCCAAGGCCAGCAGTGGTTTATAGTGCATGCAGCATTTGCATATAATACGCATAAGGCTCAGGTGGAAATGACATGGAATAGGGATTATAACTTCTAATTATATACTATTTGAGACAATACATTCATGTAACCTTTTTTGAAGTTTTATAAATGGGTCACAGCAGACCATGGACTATATTAGGGGCCCAATCTTATAGGGTTCCCAGAGACTCCTCCATAGATTAGTAAAGATTAAAGAAAACCATTCTACCCAATGGGATTTAGTGCTCAGTCTAGAAGATACCATTAAGCATTTCTGTGATGCTTAGTTTCAGTTCTCAGACTGTGGATTTGTGTCTCCAGAGATCATATGCAGACAAGGTTCTTTGGGTAGATGTGATACCTTTTATTAAACCAACTAAATAGTTGGAAATTTTTTTCTTTGCAAGCTTTCAGACACAAACACCCTTCTTCAGGCACAGACAAAGTTTGTTGTCTCCAGAGATAACATCCTTGTTAACAGCAGTATATGGAGATTAGAGATAATAGGCTGATTACCCAGCCTTCAGCCCTCTTGTCTCTCTGCAAGTTTGTATACACATAGTCAAGCCCTTACCTGTCTCTAAAAGTGCAAAGTTTCAAGAAGTTAAATGAATAAAGGATATCAAACAACAAGAATGCACTTTTTAGAAAACAGTGATTAAACAGAGGCTCCCTGACCAGTGATTTAAACCGATTTGATTTAAATCAAATCCACTCTGGAACAAAGTCCAGGGATGAGCTGAGTCAAGAAGCTAGGAGATGAAAGAGGTCACATCTACACATGCAATTAATGCATAACAATAAACTCCAGGGCTTATTGTGCTGGAGTTTATTCATCCCAGGGTGTTTGAATGTGCACCTGGGACTACAGCATGTTGAGCTGGGTAGGAGCAGCCCTGGCTGGCAGAAGGTTCAGAGGGTCAGCCTGCCAGGGCAGGGCTGCTCTGACCCAGCTCAGTGTGCTTCAGAGGGGCTGGCTGGGGCATGAGGGTGTCCACTGTGGGGCTGGCTGGCAGGTAGCCACCACACTGAAGCACCTTCATGCCCCAGCCAGCCACATAGCTGTTTACATGTGTGCTGCTGCAGAGTAAAAAATCTCCGCAACAGGATAGTACTTGTACCTGTATTTACAAGTACTATCCTGCTGTATAGTTTATTAGTTTACTCCAGCCTGATAGCCCTGCATATGTAGATGTGGAGCATTTCCTGACGAGCTAATTAGCCTACTCCACAGTAAACATCTCCTGTAGACATGCCCACAGACAGCAAAGTCCAGGAGGAAGCCAGAGGACACAACAAACCAGTCTCGGATCACATTGAGTCATGCTACCCAAAGGCTTCCTGTTTTGGGTCAGGGATTTATATGCAGGAAGTAGAAGATCAGCTGATCCCAGATGGCTATTCCAGTCACAGGGAGTAGGTAGAAGGTTAGGTCCTACTGAAGGCTTCATACCAGCTTTGACCAGACAGAGTGACAGGCTGAGATGAGTGGCCGTGCTCCCCAGGTTTGAGGCTGCAGTTTGATAGGCTGTGTAGATGCAGTCCAACACTCTCTTTGAGGCCATGGACAAATGACATAGAACTGAAACTGTCCACACAGTTACACTCCAGCGTCTTGTGCCTCCAGTGTGACTAATGTCAGAACTTCCCTCAGATCTTTACGTTTTTGGCACTCTGAATTTCTGAAGTGAGTGAAGAATATCAAAAGCGACAGCTTAATACCGAATGTCTAATCATTGCATTTGGTGACTATTGTATCTCATTTATTGTTTCAAGATGGTGAAGTTCTAAGCCTAATGTTATGGCACATGGTAAATTTAGTCAGCTTTTCTTCAACAGCAGTTTTACACCCCAGTTTAGCATAATCTATCATTTAGACTCACTGGTCTGAGTGTCATTGAAAGGACTTATCTAATTAATTTTGAAAATCTCACTTGCACTCATCAGATCCATTAAAGCCACTGAGGATTCACAAATATTTGAGATAACTGAAAACTTCCTAGAACTAAGTTATGAACCACGAAGCTCTTCATTGCCATTCAGAAAGCAATGTAGAGAAATGTTTTAAAGGGCAGAAAAGGGCTAGATTGGTCTTATTAATATCACACCATTGCCTAATAAGTGTACCAAACTACTACTAAATTTAAACATTGTATGTTCACCTTATACTCATGTTTTAAGTATAGGCAGGAAGAATTTTAAAAGATTAGTCACATAATTGAACTTTACATGAGACACTTTAATATGGTAGCAAAACTTGGCACAAACACAAACTAGTAGAACAATACAATAAAACTGTAATTTTTTTTTCCAAGGGTATGAATTTCAAAGCTGTACTTCATTCTACTTGCCTTACATGCCCTTTTATACAGTACGATTAAAGATCAAGAAAGAAGAACAACCGTATCTAGCTTGATGTAAGAGGAATTCCACAGAGAAAATGAGCTGTTGTAAACTTAAAATTAGACTGGTCTTGCTTGCTAGAATCTGTCCTTTCAAATTAGTTCTGAAATGCTTTCAGAGAACAGAGGAGCTTTGCTTAGGTACAGAACATTTTTAAATCTGTTCAGTGCTTCAAGCCAATAAATAGAAGGCTTTTGTCCCTAGAATTTTTATTTTACTGATCAGTACTCTTCATACACATAAATTGTACTTGGGTAACAGATATGCCAGACATAATGGCTGTATTTGAAGTAAACTCTTGATTTATGGCTAAAGCATTTGCTCTTCTTAAGGATATGGATGCTTTTCTCAGTCACCAGAGATTAAAGAGATCTTTGGTGATATATTTTACTGGACCAAATTGGTTTTAAAACACCCTTGGCTTCCTGCATATTTCCTGGCCCGTTGTGGCTACAACAACACTCTAACTGCAACCAAATTCAGTATACCATGGGTGTAAAATTGGGATCTCCCAAGAGTCTTGAACCAAATTTGTTCCTAGCAGGACTTCAGCAAAACTCCCCATAATTATGCTTAATTATGGATGTTTTCTCTGCTAACCACAGCTCAGATAATCTCCTCCTCTCACGAGGAAATCTTTGTGATGATCTTTTTGCAGAGAGCTTCCTTCATGAGAAATGGAAAGAGGGACAAGGCAGAAGAGGCTTTTGAGGGCCCATCACAGACTAGTTGATACAAAGGGGTTTCTGGGTGGTCAAAGTCATCCTTGCTGAGTCCTTGTGCCTCTTCACATGTTCTGATCTTGGTCTGCCTCCTTCCACCCCTGTCCAGAGGCTCTGTGCTGCTGTCTCTGACATCAGGAAGCCCAGGAGCACCACAGCACAGCACTCTCTGCCCACCCAGCAGCAGCAGGGACAGTGGTGGCACAGAGTTGTGCCCCCCGCTGCTGCCAAGTGGGCAGGGGGCACCTAGCCATGGCAGTGCGGCCAGTGTGGGGCTCCCAGGGGGAGGGCAGCAGGGCAAGGAGCCCCAAGCCCACAGTCCGCATCCTATAATGAGAAGATAATTGCCCAAAGGCCTTCTTCCTTGACATACAACTTATCCACATAACAGTTTGTCTTACAGGAATGAAAACTGGCATCTAAAATAGTTGCGCTTAGCTAATGCATCTGCTCAGGTCTCCCATAATTCCATACACACCAGAGCTGCCCAATATCAGCCTCAGGCTTGCAAGATATTTATTTGGTTCCTGAGCAGCAATGTGAACTACTTATGAGCACACATTAAGTCTTATAATGAAATAACAAAATGGATGCCATTAATAATTATTGCAAGTAAAAATATAAATGCAGATAGCCTCAGTTAACACACAGAAAAGCAGTAGCAGGGTAGTCAAGGCTCTTTTAAATATTATTAGTTAATTTGGGGGAGGGGGAAGGAAGGAATAGGTTCCCAGATGTACATTTCTCTCCAAGTCCTCAAACACAAGCTATGTCTAAATTTTGAAGATTCTTTCTGCATAATGTATCCAAGGTATTAGGACCTTCTCTGTCCATCTACTAAGCTATAACTCTCATCCAGGCTCTCATTATCAAGATGTTGAGTGGGTAAGGTAACTAGTAGGGTGAAAGTGCTAGACTTTAGGAAAGCTGATTTCAATGAACTCAGGCGATTAGTCAAGGACGCACAGCAGAGTAGGAGTTTTGAAGTGATGGGAGCCCAAGAAGCGTGGCTGTGCCTTAAGGAATTGATCCTTCAGGCACAAAGGGAGAAAATCTCGATGCGAGGAAAAAGAGGGAAAGGGGCCAGGAGGCTTCCTTGGCTGACCAGAGAAATCCAGGGCAGCTTACAGGCCAAAAAGGGAGCACATAAAAAGTGGAAACAGGGAGAGATCACCAAAGAGGAGTATACCTCCTCTGCTGACGCTTGTAGGGAGGCAGTTAGACGGGCCAAAGCTACCATGGAGCTGAGGATGGCATCCCAAGTAAAGGATAACAAGAAATTGTTTTTTAGATATATAGGGAGTAAAAGGAAGGCCCAGGGAGGAATAGGACCCCTGCTAAATGGGCAGAAATAATTGGTGACGGACAGGGGGGACAAGGCTGAACTCCTCAATGAGTTCTTTGCCTCAGTGTTCCTAAGAGAGGGGCACAACAAGTCTCTCACTGGGATTGTAGAGAGGCAGCAGCAGGGCACCAGACTACCATGCGTAGACCCTGAGATGGTGCAGAGTCACTTGGAAGAACTGGATGCCTTTAAGTCGGCAGGCCCGGATGAGCTCCATCCGAGGGTACTGAAGGCACTGGCCAACATCATTGCACAGCCACTGGCAGGAATATTTGAACGCTCGTGGCGCACGGGCCAAGTCCCGGAGGAATGGAAAAGGGCCAATGTGGTCCCCATTTTCAAGAAGGGGAGGAAGGAGGACCCGGGCAACTATAGGCCAGTCAGTCTCACCTCCATCCTTGGCAAAGTCTTTGAAAAAATTATCAAGGCTCACATTTGCGAGAGCCCAGCAGGACAAATTATGCTGAGGGGAAACCAGCACGGGTTCGTAGCAGGCAGATCATGCCTGATTAATCTAGTCTCTTTTTATGACCAGGTTACGAAATGCCTGGACACAGGAGGAGGGGTGGATGTCGTATACTTAAAATTCAGGAAGGACTTCGATACGGTATCCCACCCCATACTGGTGAACAAGTTAAGAGGCTGTGATGTGGATGACTGCACAGTCCGGTGGGTGGCGAATTGGCTAGAGGGTCGCACCCAGAGAGTCGTGGTGGATGGGTCGGTTTCAACCTGGAAGGGTGTGGGCAGTGGGGTCCCGCAGGGCTCGGTCCTTGGACCGATACTCTTTAATGTCTTCATCAGCGACTTGGACGAGGGAGTGAAGTGTACTCTGTCCAAGTTTGCAGATGACGCAAAGCTATGGGGAGAAGTGGACACGCCGGAGGGCAGGGAACAGCTGCAAGCAGACCTGGATAGGTTGGACAAGTGGGCAGAAAACAACAGAATGCAGTTCAACAAGGAGAAATGCTAAGTGCTGCACCTAGGGAGGAAAAATGTCCAGCACACCTACTGCCTAGGAAATGACCTGCTGGGTGGCACGGAAGTGGAAAGGGATCTTGGAGTCCTAGTGGACTCCAAGATGAACATGAGTCGGCAGTGTGACGAAGCCATCAGAAAAGCTAATGGCACTTTAGCGTGCATCAGCATGACGAACAGGTCCAAGGAGGTGATACTTCCCCTCTATCGGGCGCTGGTCAGACCACAGTTGGAGTACTGCGTACAATTCTGGGCACCGCACTTCAAGAGGGATGCAGATAACCTGGAGAGGGTCCAGAGAAGGACCACTTGTATGGTTAAGGGCTTGCAGACCAAGTCCTACAAGGAGAGACTAGAAAACCTGGACCTTTTCAGCCTCCGCAAGAGAAGGTTGAGAGGCGACCTTGTGGCTGCCTATAAGTTCATCACGGGGGCACAGAAGGGAATTGGTGAGGTTTTATTCACCAAGGCGCCCCCGGGGGTTACAAGAAATAATGGCCACAAGCTAGCAGAGAGCAGATTTAGACTGGACATTAGGAAGAACTTTTTCACAGTTAGAGTGGCCAAGGTCTGGAATGGGCTCCCAAGGGAGGTGGTGCTCTCCCCTACCCTGGGGGTCTTCAAGAGGAGGTTGGATATGCATCTAGCTGGGGTCATCTAGACCCAACACTCTTTCCTGCCTATGCAGGGGGTCGGACTCGATGATCTATTGAGGTCCCTTCCAACCCTAACGTCTATGAATCTATGAATCTCTCATCTCTTACTGCTATGTCCTATTATCTGGCTGTAACGCATGCAATCTTCCCCTGATCACATCCATCCAGAAAGCTGCTGCTGCAATAGTTTTCCTTTAATTGTTACTTTGACCTTTGTAATCCTCTGTTTGCTCCACCATCTTGATCCCATCTTCACTTTCAAATTCCTTCACTGCCTATCCTTATCCTCCCTACCATCTTTCATTCAGTATTGAAGGATTGATTCCTGCATCTGCTCAACCCATCATACCAGCTTTCATCATTCACTTCTGAGATTTCTAAATGACCCACCTTTGTGCTTTCTCTTTTCACAGATGAGAGGAGCACTCCATAAACAGTTGCAAAACATATATTTCATGTCACTCCTTAGGACTCTTTCTTGCCATGATGGTTACAAAAAGATTGAAAACAACTAAATGGTTGGTGTGCTACATCTTCTGCTTATCACACTGATGAAAGTTGTCTTATTAATTCTTTGTGCTCTCCTCTAAAGCTGTATTATCTTGTCTCTCATACTTAGATTATAAGCTCTCTGGGGCAGGGATGTGTTTTCCTTCCCTGTTTGTAAGGCACATAACACAATGGTATCTTGATCCTTGACTAGGACTCCAAGGTGCATCTTTGTCATAAGTCCTCGTAATCAAGGACAACAGTACCATAAAGGAGGCAGCTGAGTCCTCATTTCTGTCTGCCACCTCCTCATCATAGCATTGGTGACAGGGGAGGGGGGGAATACAGATAGTCAGAACTTGATATCTGGGCCTAGCCACTCATCCACTCCTTGGAACTGGAGTGGCCAGCCAGGCTCAGATGACCCTGTACCCTTTCCTATAAAACCCCCTGATCCAGAAGAGGAAGTGCCTAGGTAACAAGGCTCAACTTCGTATCTGGGTTGTTTCACCCTCAGCTTGTGCCTTTACTGACTTTCTGATGGATTCTCTGGCTACCCAACCTGGCTTGTCTATGGACTCTGAATCTGACCTGACCCTTTGGCTCCCTAACTCAACTCTGGTTTGGTCTCCTAGATATCTAACCCAACTGGCCTCCTGACCCTGTCCTCTGTCCAACCCTCTAGATCTAAATCAGGTCCCTAAATGGATCTTCTGGCTTCTGGCTCCCTTACACCTGCACTCTGCATGCTCCCTCAGATCTTGTTTGCTTCTTCTGACCCTGAGTGACTCCCCTTACCTGGCTACCTGCAGCCTGGAATGATACTACATGTGATGAACATGTTTTGTCATGCTATTTGCAGTACTGCTTAATATGGGAACTGGTCTGCTGCTGCTGACACATCCTGCACCTTTCATGACATTTCTTATAAAAAACGCCTTTATCTTCCCTTCCTTGGCACTCCATTGCTGCCTATTTACAGCTAAAGGCTTGAAAGAGTTAGCTAGTGGAGTGTCCTTGAGAGGCTTTCTTGGGCAGCTGTTAAAAAAAAAAATAGTACGGTGAACTCTACATACCCTGATCCTACTCTGAGATAGGAAAGGTGCCTGAGACAGGGAGTGAACCCATCTTCACTGAAGTGATGGCAGTGAACTAAGGAGGCAAGGTATAACTTGGGTATAAAACAGGGCATAAATGGACAATTCCATTTAATTAAGAGAGGCTGAAGAGAGAGTTGGTGGGTTTTATTTCCTTTTCATGAAAGACTTAGGGCAAGAAAGCCTGGGTATTTCCTGGAACCCTTTAGAAAGAGCCTACTTGGATACTTACTGCCATGAAGGGCTTGTGCTAAGAACGTTCCTTGGGTGCTGAATTATGTGGTCCTCCAAGTGGCAGTTTTTTGGGCTTAATACAGTATCTTTGCTTTCTTCGTACGCGGTGTATAAACTGAAATCTGGAGCAGAAGTGTATGCTCGGAGATGAGCTAGTGAAATGTTCAGGCTTTGGGTTCTTTCTTAAATTATGCTCGCAGTTAATTATTCTTGCACAGACTTTAGGCATAGAATAATCCTTTTGTTGCATTTATAATCTGCAGGCATCTCTGAGTTGTTCCATCAACTTCCCTAATATCAGTATATATCAGGCTTTTTTAAATTCAGGCTTGACAATTCTTCCCCCACACACAATGAGAGTGACTACCTTAAGATAAGGTAGTCGTTGGCTTTGTTGGCTCAACAATCTGATAAAATAATAATCCTCTAAAATAGAGAGTTTGGCAGCTACACAGCTCTTGGGCTTGACAGTTGTTTTGTTGTTTTGGGAAAATCATTTGGCAAAGAACATACAGGTTTTTTGGTCTTTTTGTTCCATCCACAGACTGAAGGGTGGAGAGCTGGATTCTGCATTGGCAGTTTCTTGCAGACAAAACCAGCAGCTTCTAAAAAGGAAAGCACACATCAGTTTAAAATGTACTAGCCTTGTTCTTTGAGCAGTGTCTGCATCTGTGTGTTCTGACTAACTACAGTGCATTTCCTGGAACCAGGAAGCAGATTCTCTGTGGTTTGAGGATCAAATGAAGTCAGATTTCTGGTTGGCTGGGTAATTGATTTAACTTTAATCAACTGTGGCATGAGGTTTTACAGGAACTTCTGCATTGGTAATGTTAACGGTTAAAAGCATGAGGACTACGTTTTTGCAGGAATAAACAAAAGGATTATTCTGACCTATAAAGACTAACGGAAGAGAAGAACAGGAATACTTCTGGCATAATAAGCAGCTGTTCTTATCTGTGTACATCTTGAATTTTCTGACTGCATCAAGGTTGTTGGTGACCCTCAGGGCCAATCAGGGGACATGGAGGGTGAGTCTCTGGGGCCTGATTGGTGAGGAAAGGGAATCCCAAGTCCTCCAATCATCTTTTACCCCTTCAAAGCCCCTGGGCCAAATTATTGCCAGATTGGTGAGAAAAGGGAATCCCAAGTCCTCCAATCATCTTTTGCCCTTTCAAAACCCCTGGGCTAAGTCAAAGCCAGCTAGCCCGTCACACAAATGAAAAGGAATTTTTTAAAACCAATTTTACATGCAAGTATGGCTTGACAATGTCATTCAGGATGACGATGGTTTTTATTTTAGGCTGCAGAATAGAGTTTCCAGCTGGACATTCTGTAAAATGGAGCAATTAGAACTTTTATCTCATCTCTCTTTCTCTTTTAGATTGAAGATGGCATTGCTTTTACCTGGCCATTATGTTCTACTTTCATTTTTTAATCTCTCATTTTATCAGTGTGGTCATGGCATATATTTTCTGATGTCCAAAACAAGTTTTAACGTAAAAAAATAAGATTTAGTACTTCTTAGGAAGCTGCAGTACCCCCTTTTTTATCCACTTTGGCTGGAACATGAAGGCCAAAGCTATATCTTAAGCCACAGTACACTTTTGAATTAGAAGTTGTCTATCTCAGTAAAATACCATATGAATTGTAGAATCATAGAAAATTAGGGCTGGAAGGAATCTCGTGAGGTCATCTTGTCCAACAAGACATGCATCTCCATGTCTTGTTCTAATTTCTTTCTTTTCAATGGCATTGTATATTTTTTTCTTTTACTTTCCAGCCTAGGCAGAGGATGGATATAATAATTATAAATACATGAGAAATAAAGTGTTTAAACCACCCCCCTCTCCATTAGAGGAGCACGAATGTTAGATGTTTCATTTTTCTTCCCTACCAACTCCAGCATGGAATAGGAGCCTTTAATTTCAGTACACACTAGTAGGGGCTAGAACTGTGAAGTATTTGTACCACTGAGGGAGACGGGTCTCTGGAAATATTATATCTGATTAGCTGGAGTGGAATAATTCCATATGCCATCTCATAAGGATTCCCAGGTAGCTGGAAATGAAAATTCTGTGTTTCCTTTGGGATACTGAGAAACAAATATTCAGTACCTAAATTAATAACAGAAACTTGTAGATTAATTTATTGCTCCAGAACTGTTTCACAGGTGAAAAACACTACTTGCTTTCCCAAAACCTTTCTAAATGGCATTTGTTTCAGATATCAGGATGTTCAGACTATGCTGTTTTCCCAATTTTAAATTGCTTTGGCTGTTACCTTCATAGCAATCTGTGTCATTGGGAACTATTCTAGAAAACAGTTTTTAATTGTCCTCATTTTCCCTTTGCCATTTTTAGATTTCTGAAATCAACACAGATGCTTGTGCCTTGTCTGAAGATCCAGAAACCAATAAAAAGAGGTGTAATTTTCATGCTTTTTCCTTTGAACAGTAGACAGTGTAGAAATTAAAGTTCCAGGTGGTATGCATTCTGGCTTGTAGTCTGCACGTGAACCTCTAAAGGTAGCCTCTGCAACCCATGGCAGGGGATGGATGCACAGGTATCTGCATTGTATCCTACATAGCCCACCATGTGGGCATAGTTCAAATTGTTTCTACAAAAATGCAGATCAAATCCTCACTTGGTCCTTCCCACAGGTTAGTTTCTGGGAAAGAAATGACAACCATCCAGGTAAGGTATTTTCTTTTTAAGTCTCAAGTAAAGTCTCTGCATCTCATTGCATATCTCTGTGATAAAGAATTTTTTTATCACATAATTTCTCAGTATAATAAACTATGTTCAAATGCTGGTAGTGGTGATATATTATGTGACATTACAGATGAAAAATTGAAACCAAATTGTATGACATTCCACTGAAAGACATACATAAGGTATTCTAGAAAATCAAGATATGATTCCCATTAACATACATACTGGGGCTGTGCAAAGCTTCAGGTGCTGATTTGATTTGGAGGAGATTCAGCCTGATTTGGCAGCCAAATCTCCTAATCTAAATCGACTCGGGAGACCAATAAAAAGGTCTGAATCAATTCAGAAAAGATTCAGAGAGCTTCAGAGATTCAGAGTCCCCACTTGCTGCCACAGAGCTGGACTTACTCCATGCCAGTAAGTAGGGGGCAGGGGGCAGGGTGTGTGGGCTGGAAGAGGGGAGAAGGATCATGGGGGGACTGCACCAGGTCCTATCCCCTACCTATTTCCCCAGCACCCCTGAGCACACCCTGACCCTCACCCACTCTCCCAGCCCCATCAATTGCTGCCCCACCTGGCCCCAGCTCCCAGTTCTTTAAATGAAAAATGTCCTGCACTCATTGGCTGCTGCCAGGCAGGGGGGGCAATCCCCGCTGCCCCACGCTGTGTTGGGGACTCTGCCATGAACCCCCATCCCCCACCCACTCTCCCAGCCCCCCCATGGCTGCCCTGCCTGGCCCCAGCTCCCAGTTCTGGAAGAAAAAAAAAAAAAAGTCCTGCACTCACCAGATGCTGCAGCAGCTGTCAGGGCTTCTGGGGGCTCATTGACAGAGCTGGGAGAGTGGGCGGGGGATGGGGCCTGTTTGATTTGGAGATTCAGTGGCGGCCAAATCTCTGAATCAGATTCAGTCAAATCTATTTGGGACAGTGATTCAAATCACCAAATCAAATCACTGTCCCCCGAATTGGCTGAATCCGAAGCAAATACTAGCTGCTTCACACAGGCCTAATAAATACCCTTTATGTAACTCTTGTGATGTAAAAACACTATAAAATAAGCATAAATGTAACTTACACCCTGTAAGGCAGGGGAGGGCAAAATACACCAGGCACTTTCATCCAGCCTGTGGGCACCCACCAATAAATTGTACCCTGCCCAGTCCTGTCCACGAGAATGGGAACAAGGAAAGCATCCATGTACACAGCACCCCACCCCCCCAGCGTACCCTATTGTGCCTCGCTCCCACCCTTGTGGGCAGAAGGGCCCGGCCCCGCCAGCACACAGTTTTCCCCCAGAGGGGCCTGCTTAGTTTGTCCAGAGTGCTGCTCACTCTGGGCAGCAGGTAGGGAAGGGGCTGGGGCAGGGGCAGGGGCAGGGGCAGGGGCAGGGAGGAGCTGCAGCTGGGTGGGGGAGGGAGCATGGGGCTGGGGCTGGCAACAGTGCAAAGCCTGCACCCCAAGGGGTAGTAGGAACATGGAGCTCGGCTAGGCAGGGTGTGGGTCTGAGGGAGGGTTGAGGGTGTGGGGACCCCCCACCCACTCCCCCACATGGCATGCAGCCCCCACTGCCAGCTGCAGCAGCAGGCAGGGATACTTGTGCTCTGTGCAGGTGCTGGTGCCCAGCAGTGTGCAGCTCTGGCCAGTGCTGCACATAGGGGTGAGGAGCACAACTTGCCCAACCGGCCTCTATCGCGGGGGCTCTGCACAGTAGATGTGCAGCTCCTGCACTCATGTAGCACCAAAGGAAGCCCTGTGCTGGAGCTAGCTGCCTTCGCCACCCCTTCCCATGCAGGTCCTGGGATTCCATGGGGAAGTAGGAGCCGGGGCTCCCCTCTGCTTCTGTTGGAGTCTCAGGACCTGCGTGGGAGGGGGCGGGGAAGGCAACCGTCTCCAGTGTTGATCTTCCTCCAGTGCCATGCAAGTGCAGGAGCTGCATGCATGCCACACAGAGCCCCTGCAATAGAGGCAGGCTGGGCAGGCTGCACTCCTTGCCCCCATGTGCAGCACTGGCCAGAGCTATGCATTGCTGGGTGCCAGCACCTGCACAGAGCACGAGTGCCCCAAACCCCACCACACACACAAACACAACCACATCTCACACACAATATACAAGAGTAAGACTTTATTTTTGAGTTATTGTGCAATCCTCTCTATATACAGTACACAAACACAAATCATGACAAATATTTTTTGTAATAAAATTAAAATATGTTATAGAAGGTGTTTGACTTTTAGTGTAAGATTTGATTTTCTTCTGGTTCCAAGATGGCAACCCTCCCCTCCCAAAAGGAATATTTCCAGGAGTATTTCCAGGGGGCCCTGCTGTAAGGCCTAATTACACTGAAAGAGAGATGTTGGAAATGTCCTAATATAAATGAAAATAAGGTCTCTAATTCAAAATAGGGCCTGCCAGGCAGTTCCATCTGGTCTGTGGGTGCCCACCAGTTAATTGTACCCCGCTCATCCTGTGTGCCTTGTTCCTATCCTGGTGCACGGAAGGACCTGACTCAGGCCAGCCAACATGTAGCTTCTGGTGGGGGGGGCAGAGGGGCAGGGGGGAGTACTGCCATCACTGGTCCAGCCACTGGGAGACCTGTTTGGCTTCCCTGGCCTCCAGAAGCTCCTCCTTGTCTCCCTGGTGCAGCACTTGCTCTGAGCAGCAGCTAGGGAAATGGTGGAGCTGTGGGGGGCTGCAACTGGGTGGGGGCCAGGAGCATGGGTCTGGGGATGGCAGGAGCCTATGCCCAGGGGGGCGACGGGAGTGCAAAGCTCAGGTGGGCAGGGTGTGGGTGTGAGGGAGGGTATGTGCCATGGGGGAAAATGTGTATGGATCCCCATAGGCCCCCACCCTGCCCCCACAACCCTCCCACATACACATATCCCATAACATACCCTACATCCCTCACACACAAAACCACACTTATCACAAACCCCACACCACCTACAGTCACACCCCCACATCCCACCATACACACACCCACAGCCAAGCACACCCCACACACTCTACCCCCACACAAATTACAAGAGTAGCACTTTATTTTTGACCTATTATGCAGTTACCTCTATATACACTACACAAACACAAATCATGACAAAAATATTTTTTGTAATAAAATTAAGATACATTATAGTAGATGTTTGGCTTCTAGTATATGATTTTTTTTTTTTTTTCTGGTTCAGATGGCAACTCTCCCTTCCCAAAAGGAGCACTTTTGGGGACAAGAGAAGGGACTTCCGGTGGCAAAGGTCAGGGGTTAGGGGCAGGACTTCTGGTCCCAAGGTGTTGACCAGGGGCCAGAGCACCTGTCAAGGGGTGGGACTACCCTCACAGCCCTCAACAGCTCACCAAAACTCATTAAACGGCCCTCCAACCAAAATAATTGCTCACCCCAGCTCTATACCCTAAAGGAAAATGCAATAGTGTATATAGAAATTCTTGACAGACCTTTTCACTAGTCTTTGCTGGAAGTCTTTTCTTGCAAGACAAATAGACCTAAGATTTGGTATCTTCAGCAAATGTAACTGAGGTGTGGACACATTATTAAGGGATATTTTATTTCATGATCAACTTTGTAATAAAGTGTGGAGTGAATAGCTATCTCAGAAGGCATTATTACAACATCTGTCTTATTGATGGCAGGGGAGCAATTTGCATTGAGTAAACTGTTACCCCAGGATAAAGTTGACTATAGGCGTGTCCCCCATGAGCAGCAGTGTGCATTTCCCTGGAGACAAATAGCAGTGGCATGTATTTGTATGGATGCTAGTTGTCCCCAGGCATGCCCATAGTACATGGGAAATTGCCCTGAGTAGGGTAGGGTAGGGTAGGGTAGGGTAGGGTAGGGGAGGTCTTGGGGGCCTCCTGGGGCTGCAGCATTGGCGATCCAGGTGTGCAGAGCCTGACTGGCAGCTGGAGTGTGCTCTGGTCAGCCAGGCTCCAGTTTAAGTGGTGCACACTGCATCCTCATGCACCACACCACTTTTTTTGGTGAAACTTTTTTTGACACCAAGATCTTCATCATGCATGTGCGGTGTGTGTGGTTTGCAGTGCTGTCAATGGGTTTGCGGTGCCACAAACTGCACATGGTAATGCACCCTATGGGAGGGGTAAATTTACCCTAGGTTGCTGTGATATATTGGTATAAGACTGTATGTAATTTATAGGGACCTAGCAAATACACGGTCCCCAGCAGCTAATTATATGGCTGTAACATGGCCCAGGCCCCCAATTTCACAGCCATATCATGGCCAGGGCCACCATTTTGAAAGCGAAGCAAAAAGGGCCTCCCCCACACCTCTGATTGGCTGAGGGGTGCTGCAAGTCCTACCCCTCCCAGGCATTGATTGAAAGCCTTAGCTGAACCTGTCTGGCTTGTTAATTTGGTAACTATCACCCTCTTCAAGAGGGGGAGGGCAATAATTACTGAGTAAACAGTTTTGGTGGCTTTCTCCTGATCCCCCCACTCCCTTTCTAGAGACAGAAACTTTCCCCACTTCTCCCCCCTTGCTTCAGAAGACCAGCAACCTGCCTTTTTTTTCCTCTTAGCTTCCTTCCCCCTCCCTCTGCCCTTCTAGGAGACAGCTTTTTCACTGGCTCTTTGCCAGTGTTTTTAACATAGCCGGTTCATTATAAAATTATCAGTCATGGATTCAAATATTGAGAGAGTCTTGACAATCCAAGATTTTAAAAGTGAATATATTGAAGGTGAAGAGTTGCTTTCTGATTTTCCAGGATGCAGTTAAGTAATATTTGCCATCTTTTCTCTAGAACAATGAAAGCTGGAAATGTTCTTAAAGAAATAAAATGAGATTCTCACATAGTCAAATGCATGAAAATCTGGGGTTACAATACCAGATATTGCATGACTCACAATCCTTTTGAAAGTTAGCAGCATTGTGGATTTCCCAGGTGAGTACAACATAATGAAAATGACATGAGTCATAGTGACAAGAGAAACAGCATTTGGTTCCATCCCATTTGCATTTGGAAGTTTTGCAGCTGTAAGTGCTGGAACTTTTTTTATAATAGCTTAGATTCTGCAGGCATCTGTTTGACAGCTGACTTTCTCCCTTATCACTAGCTAGATTTTTCCAACCCTATCTTACAATATGTGTATTTTCTAGAGTGTTCCTCCAAGGCTCATCAGAAATAAATGTTTTATTTATGCTGTCTTTCCTGCGTCATATTTAGCCTTCCCTGATTTGCTAAACTTTTGCTCACAATCTTATATTTCTAATCACATGGAAGAGTTTAATGCTTTGTAGTCACTGAGAAACCATGGATGAAAAGAGTGGACACTACAGCTGAGAATCAAGACATTTAGATTATTCAGCCAGCTCTGTTATTGACTGTGGTGTGACTATGAACAATTCATTTCATCATCCCATGCCTTAATTTCCCCATCTGTAAAATGTAGGTAGCAATACTTACCCCCATTGTGAAGTGTAGGACTGGGTTCTATGGACGAAAACCTCTATATGAGCCAAACAGTATTTCAGGATTTAATCTGTACATGTATGAAACTCATAGTTCTGGTTGAGTTGTCTTTCTTTCTTTTTTTAAGAAATGAACATAAATCCTGGCTAATCTCCTATTTCTTATGTCCCATCATTATTGCAGCATCTCTGATTCTGGGTATTGTTTGGGGAAGATTGTGCTAAGCTTCCAAGAGTCTTTATAAATTATTTAGATTTGAACATGTCACAGTAAGTAATAAAAGCAAGTAAAGAATTCTCCACTGTTGTAATGGATCTTGGAGTACATAGGCAGAGTAGTTTGTGCTCCCTCTGCTGGCCACATACTAGCAGTTAACTGTCAAAGCACTACTGTTACAAGGTTGATACTACCAAGAAGTTTGGGTACGATGGAGTGGTATATTGAAGTATAGGTAGCAAAATGACATCTGATCTTGAGAAAAGCTTTTCATGCTTCAGGGAAAAGCTATCTGTGAATATAAACAGAGGCTGAGGAGCGAGATCTTTCTCACAGTTACTGGCATTTGGAACAGTGTGCCAAAAAATACTCAGGAATGGATGTTGCTTTCGTTGTGTTTCAGTGTGTCTAGGTAGACAATTTCCCAGAGTATAACAGCAATTGCAGTGGTAGATCTGCAGTATGCCAGGTACATGATAATGGAGTTCTGAATATTTGTGGCCTACAAGAAGGTTTTTAGTCCCTACAGGCCTTTTTCCTATAAGCCACTAATAGATTGTAATTTGCTTTTCTGGAAATTGGTAATGCTAACTTTCTCTCACTCTGCACAGGCCCTTAAGAATACCAGTGGACACATACATCCTTCTAAAGTGTAATCTAACAAAATTGATTCCAGCTCTTAATGAAAAGATATGGACCTTCAATTAAAGCAGATCTTCAGCATGATAATTACCTAAATTTTGTAGAGCAAATCAGGAAAAAGTTATTCATTTTTCTCCCATACCACATGAGACATTCATAGATCCCAAGTTATGAATATATGCCATCCTCTTAAAACAATAGCAGTTTTCTTTTGTACTCCTGTATAGTCTTCTTTTGTACTCCACATAGTCTTCTATGTGTTCGGAGTTTCACCTACCAGTAGCAGGGATTTTTACAATCTTTCACCCGGAGATTCCCTTGTAATTGTTGTAAGTATGTCTTGGATTCCGTTCAGAATGGAAAAGGCCAGAGGAAAAATAACTTCCACATTTTTAGAGGCCTAGGCCAAACCAGAGGTGCGGGACTCCTCCGAATATGGATCTGTCTATTCTGGGTATGTATCCCTCTGTTGCCATAATTTGGGGCACCTCACACTTTTAGTGTATTAATCATCAAGTGCATCTTGTACTTTTTCTCTCTCTCATGAGTTAGAGAATACTATTATCCCTGCTTTACAAAAGGCACAGAGAAATAAGTGACTCTCTGAAGCACATACGGGAAGACTGTAGCAAAGCAAGGAACTGAATTGCTGTTATGCTGTGAAAGTTACTTGTGCAGGAGCCTGTAGCAAGACAAATGTAATGAAACAACGCCAACTTTCATCCAAGGTGAAAGTAGGAGTGATTTATTTCACCTGTATTCTTGTAGACTTATGCACACACAGCAGTTAGAGTATAACTGTTGGTATGTGCTCCCAAACATCAGCTTTTCTTCCCCTTTTGAAGTGCCTCACATGAATGTTTGTCCATGCCCTAAGCCTCTGAAGTCCCATGCTAACACCTTAACAAGTGGGCCATGAACCCTCTTCATTCCTTGATATGGAAACAGAGCTCTGTTGTCTCTGAAGCTTGGTAGCACTTCTCACTCAGACATTTTGAGAGGTCCTTTGCCTGGTCCAGAATCTGTACAAGGATAGAGAGTGGAGTGTGAATAGGTAGAGGCAGAAGAGGAATGGCTGAGAAGTGAGAGAAGCATGTCAACACCCCCTCTGCCCCATGGAAAACTTCCAAATACTAATATAGATCCAGGATCTTCCCTCTTTCTATCACACCAACACCTCAATCCTTTGGGAATCATACCACAGTGAAGCGATTCTGCTGTTAATAATTCTCAAAACATACCTCTATCTATTGTTTTGTAGATTTAGTGGGAAGGTGTTTCCAAAAAAATGGGTTTTTATTAAACTCTCCAAGGTGGTACATATGTTGCTATCTTTATGAATCAGATGTTTTCTGGGATTCTTCACAAATCCAGACACCTGTAGTGACCTACCTGATTATAATTTTTTTACTAGCAGAAATTGGGAGCCTGTTGCATAAATTTTGTTTGCAATACTTGGGGTATAAAATAGTATAAAAATAGTATAATTCCTATTAGAATCTACTCCATGATAATGAGAAGATTCTGTTTTAAACAGTTTCTGTTTAGAAGTCTCCTTCAATGATACTCTAAAGTACTGCCTTTCATTTTTTTTCTCTCTTATGCTACTAAACTTATAAATGGCAATTTTGTCCTTTAGGTCTTCAATTTAACCCTAGAGCAGTGGTTCTCAATCCCTGGGCTGTGGCCTGGTGCCAGGCCATGGTGGGTCAGCTGCCAGTCTTCGGCACAGTTGGCTGCTGGACTGGAAGTGACTGCAGACTGGCAAACCATGGCTCCCATAGCCATGCAGAGACACTGTGGCTCCTTCTGCAGGGCCCATGGCAGCACAGGGTTTGGTCCACCCCCTGATCCAGGGGGTAGGGGTATTTTTACCTGTCTTCCAGCTAGAAATTCCTGCCACTGTTGGCTGTGACTGCTGGGCCGTGGTTATGCCAAGCCATAGCATAAAAACTTTGGGAACCCCTGCCCTAAAGATTTTTAAACTGATTTACAAATAGAGTTGCTGTATGTCTGCCCAGCTGATGATGAAAGAATTGTTAAAGATCTTTGTATCCCATAACAATGTGGGACAGAGCACTGTAATACATATAATTGCTTTTACAATTCCTTTTCTAATTAAGGAAATTGTCCACATTTAAACAACTGCCCCCATTCTGAAGCTAACGCACCTATTTCTCACAGCTGATGATAAATTTATTATACTGTCAGATCATTATGCTAGGGTGCACATAGAGAGATTTGTGCATGTGCAGAAGAATGTAGGCTATAAACTGTGTTCCCTCGATTTTATAAAATGGTATAATTTAAAGTTACTACTTCAAATTTCCTGAAACCAGGTATCTGCTGCCTAAGACGATACTTAACTACCACATAGTCTTCAACGTATATCTGTTTCTGTCAGACATTGGAGGACTTTGTTGCTAGGTAGAGAATGTTTTAATTTACTGGAATTTTACAAGTTGCTGGACACAAGGTGGCACTGCAGACATATATTATTTTTGCAGCATTTTCCAATGTATTGTTAAAAGCTTACGTCAGATTTTTGGAGAGGACAAGTATAGAAAAGATTCAACTGTTTAAATTTGGAATGTTTGTAATAAGGTAGAAGACAGCATTTTTTCCTTAACATAGTTGTTTTCAAAAATTAGAATTAACCTACGTATGGCAAAATAAACAGGAGACAATAACAAGAAAATAACTTATTGGGTGCATCTACATATGTGCTTTAATGCACATTAGCCTTTTTTAATACGTGTTAAAGTGTCATAAAAAAACTCATGCTCTTTAGCTTATTTTAATGCGCATTAGCCAATATGCATTTTTCTAGTACCTCACAATGGAAGACATTTGTACACATGAAAAGTGCCTGGAACTGCAACACTAGCAGTTGTATAAATGGCGAAACTGAGAAAATGGCAGTGGCGCAGTTTTGAACTAAAACACATCAGAGGTACTTCAGTTCAAAAGCACACCGCCGCCATTTTCTGTGCACTGATGCACATTTCACCACTTATACAACTGCATGTAACACAGTGCAGTTCGCCTCAGCTCGCATGTGAAGCAGGCTCAATTAATCAAGTCTGCTTGGAGGTGGCAGATCTCCAGTGCATTGCAGGGCAGAAAAGTATGTGTATAAATGCCCGGAGGTACTAGGTTTAATACACATTGCCTAAAGCACATTCATGAACATGCAGACATGCCCACTGATCACCAAATCTCTAGCTATTATTTGTGTAAACAGAAGACTGGTAAAAAGCTTAATTCAAACTTCATGCCATTGTCCCTTTTTTTACCCTCTGTGAAGAGCGTAATACTTTCATTGCCATGTCATGATACCTTGTAAAAACAAACTCTGAGCAATTTTTTTCTCTTGTGGCAGATATATAAATTGTCATATTCAAGTAGGTAGATGCCTTCTCCCCCACACCTAAACGTGGCTTCTTGGAAGTGTCACTAGTGTTTGTTAAAGCTGGCCAATTGAAAGCGTGGGAAACCGTAACACCAGGGCTGACCTATTAACAGTCATGAGTCGGGCCTCTCAAAACCCTGAAACTGACTTAAAACACACACACACACACACACACACACACACGACTCTTTCTGTTTTGCCACTGGTTTTGAAACCTCTATAGTTAAGGTTTAAAAGACAGTGACAGCAGCATCTTTCAAGGTATAAAGCTTTTTTCTGTAATTACTGTTTGGTTTCTCATGCAGTCATTTGACTCCAGTAGCTTTGGACTTTGAGGCTAAGTACAGACAGTCAAAAAGCCTGAGGCTGAATCAGTTTAATCTTCAATCTGCATAGACTGAACCAACAAGCAAGTGAGCGGACATTCACTTTTGATTCTGGAAATGTAGCCACATGCTGCAGTGGCTCATGCCAAAAGCTGGAGGACACTAGAGCACACCCCCCTGCTCAGCTGGAGCAGACAGTTTAGGCTAAGGCTGGTCCACCTACCCTGAGAGGTGGGGAGGGAGTTGCGAGGGAGGTGCAAAGTATCTTGGGATGCTGGGGGACTATAAGTGAACTTGAATCTTGAGGAGATCTGGGACAGAAGTTCAATAAACCAATTTAACCTAAATCAGTTAAGTCTGATACTACATCCATCCAGGTTTATCTTAAACCGGTTTCAGCCACGTTGAAAGCAGTTTATGCGCACTGAATTTCTGTTATGTTACAGATTTGAACTGGTTTCTGATCACCTATACCAATTTATATGTAATTTGTGTCCCTGGTCTGAGAGAAAAGCAAACACTGTGAGGCTTGTTATAAAGCACTGGGAGGTAGTAACAGTGATTAATATCTTTGTACATTGAATGAGCAAAGCACTAGCAGCAAGCAGCATTGTAAGTTTTTCCACTCTGCCAAATCTCTGGCCTGGCCTGATGACCCCTAGGGTATTATAGGGTAGATTGATTTTTTTTCATATACTATTAGTCCTATCAGTTTCTACTACGGGCAACAGCACAGGTGCTGACTGTGATGCAGACAAGTTGCCAAGTACTGTCAGTTACCATAATCTTCAGTGAGGTTTCAGTGGAAGATGAGAGCTTTCTTGCAGGAGGCATTCAGCAGCTCCTACAGCTTAGATTTTGAAAGGTACTGAGAAGCTTTTCTGCCACTCCTAACTCCATCATGTAGGCACCGCTGGCACCCTCAAAACCATCACTCAGCCTTTGCTTAATCCTGTAGGTTAATCCCAAATTTCCATGTATGGGTATGTGTAAAGAGTCTAAATGCTGATGCTGCCCCAGAGCTAAAAAGGCACCCAAGACCCAAGCTCAAGCTGAAGTCCCAGAAGTCATGAAGCAGGAGTCTTAAACCAGGCATTGCCCTGCCTATTTTGCCAGAAGGCTTTGATGTCAGAAGTGTGATCAGAGCACACCTGCAGACAAGCAGCTGGGCACACAAAGGAGAGCTCCATGCACGTGTTTCTACCAGAGTGATTACAACACACAGCTGGTAAGAAGGAATTCAAGACCTCCTTGTTTTACCTCATTTGGAGCTGGGGCTTGAACTGCTATCTGCAAAGACCTATTGGGTTTTTTGTGGTTCCCCCCCAAATCATTCCTGTTCAAGTTGTTCTACTCAGTGGATGCATTTACAAGAGACACTTACAGCAGAGCTGGCTCATTGGCTCCACAGTAAATGTCTTAGCGTCTACACATACACCTCTTTTAGGGTACACAAAACCAACTCCACAGTAAGGTAGTGCTTGTAAATGCAAGTACTACCCTGCTTCAGAGTTTTTTTGTGCACAGCAGTGCACATGTAGACGCAGTGCAGGGGCTGCCTGCCAGCTAGCCCCACACTGAAGTACCCTCATGCCCCAGCCAGCCCCTCCACAGCACACTGAACTCTGGGCTGGCAGGCTGAACCCCCCAGACCCTCTGCCAACTGGGGCTGCTCCAACCCAGCTCAGTGTGCTGTGGCCCAGGCTTACACTTAAGTGGCATGCCCAGGAGCTTCTCAGGAGCTTCCCATGAGCAGTGAGCTCCAGAACTTATTGCTGCACATTAATGGCACATGTAGACTTGCCCAGTATAAATGAAATATGCATGGATCAGAGAAGGATGGAGTTTCAGTGGGTTTAAACCATTCACCTGAGATGTAGGGTCAAGTCCCTCCACTAATAAGTGTTTATTTATTTATGCAAAGTAGAGCAGCTACAACAGATGAAGTCAAAAGAGTTCCATCCTAAAATCATTGAGTGATCAGGGCACTCACCAGAGAGGTTGGAGACCTGGTTTAAAATCTCTGCTTTGGAGCAGGGACTTTAACCTCAGTCTCCCACACCCCATGTAACCAGGTTCACCATGCAGAAATACCCATCAGTACCCTCCATCTCTGTTCCTCCACCTCTTTTGTCATAAGTGTACGCTGAGCACATCCACAGAATCAGGTCCCAGTACCAAAACTGTTGAAGGATGCCATTTTAAGAATCCCACTTTGGAGGTTTTCATCTTGAGTATTATTCGTGAGCAACTTGCTAGTTGTGAGGGAGTGTCAGCACAGAAGCAGCTGCTGTATTCCTGTTGTCAAAAAGTTGAGGTCTTAACAGGGTTAAACAACAGTTTTGAACATGTCATTGGTGCCTAAATGATATGGGACACCTATACACGAGTGCAGGGGCTGCTCTGACATGCTGCAATTCTAGCGTGTCAGAGCAGACTTGATTAATCAAGTCTGCTGGAGTGTAGCAATTACCATGCTCCACAGCCTTCTATGTTTCATGTATCAGTGTCCCCATGATTAAAAATGGTGGTGGGAGCACTTGAACAAAAGCTCATCAAACGGACCTCTTGGAGCTGCTTCAGCTAAAGTGCCTCCCCCCCTCCCTCTCCCGGAGCATGTGTAAAAGTATCCTTAGGCACTTAAAGAGGCACCTAAGTGACTAGGAATTCTTATTCATGCTTTTCATATGTATCTGCCCAATGTCACTTGCTTCAAAGAACTGAAAAGATCTTTACTTTCTAAGCAAGATATGAACTTTGGCATGATTTATAGTTGAAGGTTTTTATATTTTTCCAAACTAATTTTTAAGTGCAGGAAGAACAGAACTAAAAATAACCTATTTTCTTGCATACAGCTCATCCCAGAATATAATATGCACCTTAGTTTTTGAAAGGCAGATATAAGGAAAAAATATATTTTCTTATAGTAAGTAATTGAGCAGCAGCTCTGAGGGAGCTGGGCCTACTCATTGTTCTGTTCTTTGTGGAACAATGAAAATTTTACTTCCTGTTTTAACGGGGAAGTGGCAGAAACTGTTCTTCCCATATTTCTCATCTATATGCACACTTCAGTTTCCAGCAGCTACTTTTTGGGGTAAAGAACTGACCTGCATCCCTGATACTGTTGAATTGGACCTTTTTACCATATGTGCAAATTAAGTCTAGAGGAATTGATATATATTTATTAAAATTTTACCTGGGAAATCCACAGTGAGATGAATCATATGGCTAACATCCCAAGGTGACAGTTCCTTCAACAACATCTTATTCAGAATTCAATAAAGATATGTATTTCTATTGTCTTACTTGTATACTATACAAATCAGAAGTATATTTTCATAATTCACTGATCCTACATTGTTGCTGAAGGTCTAATTTTCCTAGGAGCAATAGTAATCATTAAGGTAATTGAACAGGTCCCGTAGTTTGCAGTGATTTCAAAGATGTTATGCTCAGTACAACCCCCATACGACATAAAGTAGACATGATTAAGCATTCCAGATAGAGTCCATGAGTCAGCAGCCATAAGAAGACCGAGGTATAATGCAACGACATGCCTAGAGCAGCTGCCACACACAGAGGCAAAGCAACTTCCAGTTGCTATCATGCTGCATACACAATTTTGTGGCTTTTTTTCCTCTCCATGCCTCTTCACAAGTCAGCACCCAGGGCTGCTGCCCCAGTTGCCTTGCCCTCGTCACGCCACCATAAGACAATACAGAACTATTGAATAATACTAAGTAACATTTGTAATTTTCTTGTTTCAAACTATCACAGATAAAATGCCTGCTGTGAGCTCATTATGAAAATAAATGGTGCTAGTGGGGACAATAACAACAACAATAAAAATGGTTGGAAATATGGAATTAGGACGTTCACCCCTGAGATCTGGGCCAGCACATGAAATGACGGCTACTTCAGTTGTACTGAAGTACTGGTCCTCTGGCCTTAGGTGACTCTCCTGAAAAGCTCTACAGGAAACTGAAAGAAGAAACAGACAAAATCAAAAATATATGCAGCTTGCTAGTGATAAATGTAGTTACTCATGGCCTCTTTTAACAGAGGGAAAGAACAATACAATGAAGACTGAAAATAATTTCACAAGAGCAAAAAATCTTTTTTTAAAGAAATAATTGAAATTGTTAGTCAGTCTCCTCTAGCTGTTTAAGGAGCAGAGCTTGATGCATTCACACTCAGACAAGTAATATCCAGTCTTCAGGGATAGACACAATATTCACTGGCAATGCTGGACACTGCTTTCTGGCAGCTGCCCATCTTGGATAAATAAGAAGCTATTTCTATCCTGGATAAAGAGCTTTTCAGGTGAACAACTCCTCATGAGATGGAGGAAGAATTAAGAAGAGGTTGGTACAATGAGGATTTATTAAGGTACCCAAACTATCTTCTTGAATTAGTTGCAGAGTTGTGAATAGGAACTAATTGCCTGACCCCAAGCCCTTAGTCCACTGAGTACATAATACTGCCTCCCTAACACATGCCTAAGTTATCCAGTTCCATTTAATGTATGACCTTGACCAATAGTATATGAAGAAGGCAGGGTACATTATCAGTAATACATGAACAGCTCATCCTGTAGTCAAGATGGCTAATATTCTGTACCCTGACATGTCTGGATCTTCTTCCCTAATAATGGTCTAAAGATTACCATCCCAAACTACAACTTAAAGAGACCTTTATTTGTAAATTGATCTGCTTCTTTGGTCCTTTAATACTTTTTAAATTTTGGTATCAGTTACTACACCAGACATCTGATAGCTATTATTTTATAATGCTTAGCATAATATTGACCTTTTATAGGAAAAGACTCCACCTGCTGCATATCTACCATCATGACACCCACTGTGGTCCAAACTGCCACACCAGTACCGTATGATGGAGACACTCCTAGTGTGAGGAATGGAGGTTGTCATTACCAGCAAACAAGTTCCTTATCACAGATTCTACAATCTGCCCACCTGGCTTCAATCTGCCATGCCATCAGTGGGCCTTACTGAATATGGCAAGGTCTGTGTGCAGCCATCCTCCACCATTGGGGTCTTCACAACAATTCAGACAGTAGCTGTGGCAAAACACACGCCATGTCACATATTGTTGATGGCTGTCCACTATATTCAGTGGCAGGCTACAGGCACTGCACATGGCCACTGAGAACACTATTGCATGGTTTGGTGATTAAGCACATGCTACCTGACTGACTATAGGAAAAGATTCTGCATAGCTTAAATATTAATTACATATTTAAAGAAATACTTGCATGCATAGGTCTTGTGTAACTGATATAATGCACATGCACAAATGAGCCATAATAAGGTTGTAGTTGCAACCTTAATTCTGAGATTTCCAATGCCTTGAGTGCTTGAATGTGTATCCTTAACATTTTTTTAAGTAATATTTATAAAGCCTTATTTATCTGACTTGAAAGGCAGCCACTACTGATGTGGACTGTAGCCACTGTGTTTAATGGCAAACAGCAACCTAGGTATTATTCACAGCAGAAAGTGAAGAATACTGTATTTACTTGAAACTGCCAGGGGAATTTTGTTAGGCAGAATGTAATTACCAACATTGACATTTGGCCAGGACATTTTTAAAAATATTTAACATTCATTTAGTACTGGATTAAATATAGGTCAGGAAGTGGCTAAATGGAAATCTTTTATAGGAAGGAGGGTCAGAATAAAAAGAACGCTATGTGTACGTGACAGTCCTCTGCATCCAGGGGTGGAGTGTGCCAAACCCAAACAAAGTCAGTGACAATCTTTTCATTTGGAAAAGGATCCATGAATCAGGCCCTTATTTTCTTGTTATTGTTATCATTGTTTTGGAGCATCCTATATGCAGTATGTGCAATATGCTGCAGCGAGTGCTAAAATGTTGACACCATCTTTGTTATTTCCCAGTATCTTCATGTGTATTTGAAACTCTTACAAAATCCATGATTATATATGGATGAGAGAATAAGAGAAGCTTTATCTGATGTTGTGGTATTGTAAGCCAGATTTTTTTAGCCAAATCTCCAGTTTGTGAGAACTGGTATAACTCTTGATTTAAATAGATCTCTGTCAGTTTATACCAACTGATATTGTGACTGTGGTGGTCTATCTCTTTAAAGGCTGCATTGTGTGAATCTTTTTGTGCCTTTCTGTAAACTTATGTTTTACATACTTTTTGCTATTGCTTGATATTTCCTTTTCATAGAGTACATGGAAATCAAAGAAAGGGACAGTTGGAAGGGACCTCTAGAGGTCAAGTCCAACTACCTGCCTTATGTAGGAGCATTCCTATCCAAACCATCCTACACAAATCCATTGAAAACTTATTAGCAAAAATTCAGTCAACCCTGATGCAATCACAAGACACAACACCCTGACCTGCCACAGATAAAGCAGGAGGACTACAGCAGCCAGCATCTGCTGCTGAGAAGATTGTTAAAAGATATTTAAGAGATCCAAGGAATATTATATCAATCTTCCTTTAGTGCTACTTTACTGCTATTATTATTTATATACCTGCTAAAATTGGTAGATACTTCAAAGATCAAATGCAAAAAATATAGTCCATGCCTCACAATATTTACAAACCAAGTTATTTTAATATTCTGAAAAGAAAATGCTAAAACATAGATGAAAAAATCTCCTAACAGAGTGACTGACCATTTTTGCTAGGAAAATTAAGAATCTAAATTTTTCATAGCTTCATTTTAGCTGAGTTCAATATTTAGATTCCTATTCCAGAAATACTCATTTAAACTTGGCTATGTGCTATATTGGATTGTGGTATGTTATTTGAGATATAACCCCTCAAAAATAAATTCCTTTAAGCTAGCCACTAACTGATAGGGGTTAGGAAGGAACTCCCTCTGAAGTCAGGTTTCTCTGCTTTGTCCATTATGAACCTTGCTGCACTTTCCTTTGAAACATATTTCACTGATCAGCATCAGAGATAGGATGCACTCCTGAGCTGTTAGGAGCATAGGCACTGCTTTGTAATACATCCACACTACAGTGGAAGAAAGGAGAGATGCAAGCATTTCTAGGGTCTTCACTACAATGCTCTTACCTTCTACAAATCCCTCTCATCCACAGGGGTTGAAGTGAGAACCATTTTTCTCACTCTGCATGGGTCCTCCATGCAAAACTAAGCATATGCTTAAGTGCTCAGTTGGAACCAATGCACAACACCTTTCAGCATATACCCATTATGGCTTAAAGTGTAGCAGTTCCCTTCCTGTGGTCTTGAAATAGTCTTCTGTTCTCTTTCTTCTGGCCCAGACTGTCTACTGTCAGACAGATGTGCTTGATACTCATGAGTCCCTACAGTAATTCTCTGTACCAGAGACTGGGCAGGGTTTGCTGCTAACAGTGTCTATTTCCTTAGCACCTGAGCTCATTGCATAGAAAAGCTAGTGGCAAAGCAGAAGAGAAGCAATGGGACAGAAGCAAGGTGAGTCAAATCAGGCACAAACCTTGGCTGCAAAGATGCAACCTTCCCATTTCTCAGTGATGGATACATGTTCACCAGTGTAATTGGCTCTGCTGTAAGTCAGAATTTAGCCTTTTTAAAACAGGAACTTTTGCCTTGGCAATAGAATGAAAAATAATCATTTTCTCAGAAATTCATAGCTGCCTATGCTCTGCACTTCCCAAGGAAAGGGCCTTTTGTATTTAACGCAGCGGCACGGCTATTTTTTTTACCTGTTCAGTGGAGGGGGAGCACATTACCCTGGAGAGCACATCAATTACTTCATAACGCAGTGTGCATGTGTACCTGTGCATCTGCATCCTTCTTCCTCTTTTTCTCTTGTTACCCTGCTCCATTATACTGTTTTACTGCACACTGTTCCTTTTTCTCTGTAATTTTTCTTGTAGTTCCATCTCATGTTATGTATTTTCCTTTTTTTTGCTTGACTGGGCAAAGCTCTCTGGCATCAGCAAGTTTGATGTTCATACATAATTTCCTAACTGCCCCTATTCGTGTCCTGCTCTGGGAATGAAATGAAATGGGCCATGCTCACCAGCAGATCAAACTGTTTAGCAGAGGCAACATACAGAGCACAGCCAGTGCCTTTTTTCCAAAGCCTTTCTTTGTGACGGCACTCCTCAGCTGTTAATTAATCATATCTCTTCACAGTGAAGAGTGTTTTGGATGCAATTCTGTGCCTAAGCACCCTCATCAACTGCAGGCTGTAGTCTTTGGGAAATCTAAGTGCAAATCTGCTTGCATTAACATCGGTTAGATTTTTGGTTGGAAGAACAGTGAGTGTGCAAGGAATAGTGCTGTGACCTACAAACAGGTAGAATTCTATCTCTGGGGTGCAAGAGAAGAGTGCATATCGCTCTAGAACGGGAATGTCTTTGTCCTATGTTATTTGCTCAAGAGTCCTCTCCACTCAGCAGCAAATGGAACAATCCAGGTTATTGTTTCTCTATTTTTTTTACAGTATTTTGAATTTCACTGTTTCTTATATTTGTATATTCAAATTATAGTTCTACAGACAAGCTCTCACCATATTTTTGGTGATCTTTGGAGCAAAATTAATAAAGAAAATATTTAAATATTTACCATTAAAAATATAAATTATTGGGAATTTGGATGGGAGATTAATTTTATTTACTGTAGACATCCATCAACTACCAGGAGCAACATCATACTCATTAGCTTTAATTAAAAACTGCCAGTGAATATTAGTACATAATGATGCTGTTTAACTGCTCAAACATTTGGGGGAGAGAGATAATATTTTTCACTTAGTAAAAAAGGGATTGGCTGTTCCTGTCTACATCAGAATAATTGGTTTCATCTGTATGAAAACAAGGCTCAGAACTTATTAATATGTATTAGTCTTTTTTATTATACATTTTTGTTAGCAAAGTCCCTTAGCATTTACAATTTTAAAGGTAAAAAACAGTGACACAAGTGGTTAAGATTCTTGCAAAAAGTAAAACAGGAAGATATCTTCCAGCATGCTAAAGAAGCCACTGCAGAAAGATTCTGGAGGCAATTTGACTTGAATGGATATTGAAAGGATAGAAGTCACATTCTTAAAAATATTACTTGTGTTACTAATGAGATTTTAGAGCACCAACCCTCAACCCAGGTGCTGTGGTACCTTGAGTGCTGTAACATCCTTTTAAGGATGCTGCAGGGTGCAACACAGTATTAGCACTGCTAGGTGTATGAACATCTACACATGGTTCACAAGAGAAACCTAGAGATTTTAAATAGAAATCCATAGTGTCAAAAATATTTTGACTTGATGTGCACCTTCTAAGTTCCTAGCAATGGAATCATAGAAAATTAGGGTTGGAAAGGACCTCAGGAGGTCATCTAGTCCAACCCCTTGCTTAAAGCAGGACCAGCCCCAACTAGATCATCCCATCCAAGGCTTTGTCTAGCTGAGTCTTAAAAACCTCCAAGAATAGAGATTCCACCACCTCTCTGGGTAACCTGTTCATAGACTTCATAGGTATTAAGGCTGGAAGGGACCTTGGAAGATCATCCAGTCCAGCCCCCTGCCCCAGGGGCAGGAAATCAGCTAGGGTCATAGGATCCCAGCAAGATAAACATCCACATTTCTCTTGAAGGTGTTCAAAGTAGGTGCTTGAACCACCTCCGGCGTCAGTCTATTCCAAACCTTGGGGGCTCGGACTTTAAAGAAGTCCTTTTTTATGTCCAGCCTGAAACGGTCATGGAGAAGTTTGTAACCATTTAATCTTGTGATCCCTTGGGGCACTCTGGTTAACAGATGTTCCCCCAGATCCTGGTGAGCACCCCTGATAAACTTATAGGCAGCCACCAAATCACCCCTGAGCCTGCACTTTTCCAGGCTGAAGAGTCCTATAGCTCTCAGCCTTTCATCATAAGGTCTGTTTCCCTGACCTCTGATCATGCATGTGGCTCTCCTCTGGACTCTCTCATGCTTCTCCACATCCTTTTTGAATTGTGCAGCCTAAAACTGGATGCAGTACTCCTGCTGTGGCCTCACCAAGGCCAAGTACAACAGGATAATGACGTCCTGGGATTTGCTTGAGAAGCATCTATGGATACAAGCCAGCATTTTGCTTGCTTTACCAGCCACAGCATCACATTGAAGGCTCATGTCATCTTGTGGTCAGTCATGACGCCCAAGTCCCTTTCATCCATAGCATTATGCATCGTAGCACTGCCGAGTCTATAAGCATACTGCAGGTTTTTGTTTCCAAGGTGGAGAACCTTGCATTTTTCAGTGTTAAACACCATCAGGTTCCAATCTGCACATTTCCTGAGCCTGTCAAGGTCAGCCTGGATCACCCTCCTGTCCTCAGGTGTGGAGGCTTTACCCCAAAGTTTGGTGTTGTCGGTTAACTTGGCCAGTCCACTTCTAATACCGATGTCCATATCATCAATGAAGATGTTGAAGCATGTTGGTCCAAGGACAGAGCCTTGAGGGACCCCACTGGTTACAGCGCAGCACAACGATTGACTTCCGTCAACCACCACCCTCTGGGTCTGACCGTGGAGCCAATTCCTCAGCCAGCAGATCGTGGTGAAGCTGAGGCTGCAGTTGGACAGTTTTGCTAAGAGGTGATCATGGGATACCAGATCAAAGGCTTTTTTTAAATCAAGATATACAACATCAATCTCTTCTCCCTTGTCCAGGTGATAGGTAACCTGGTTGTAAAAGGAAATAAGATTGGTCAAGAAAGACCAACCCACAACAAACCCACCTGACACAGGAGGTGTATGGTCCCACTAGGGGGAATCCACCTGACACAGGAGGTGTATGGTCCCACTAGGGGGAATGCCATACTGGATCTGGTATTGGCAACGGGAGATGACATGATAGGGGACCTCCAGATCGGTAGCTATCTGGGAGACAGTGATCACCTTATGATAGAATTCAACATAAGACGGCGAGTGGGTAAGGTAACTAGTAGGGTGAAAGTGCTAGACTTTAGGAAAGCTGATCTCATTGCACTCAGGCGATTAGTCAAGGAAGCTCTGCAGAGTAGGAGTTTTGAGGTGATGGGAGCCCAAGAAGAGTGGCTGTGCCTAAAGGAAATGATCCTTTGGGCACAAAGCAAGACGATCCCCGAGCGAGGCAAAAGAGGGAAAGGGGCCAGGAGGCTTCCATGGCTGACCAGAGAAATCCAGGGCAGCCTAAGGGCCAAAAGGGGAGCACATAAAAAGTAGAAACAGGGTGAGATCACTAAAGATGAATATACCTCCTCTGCTCGTGCTTGTAGGGAGGCAGTTAGGCGGGCCAAAGCTACCATGGAGCTGAGGATGGCAACCCAAGTAAAGGACAACAAGAAATTGTTTTTTAGATACATAGGGAGTAAAAGGAAGGCCCAGGGAGGAATAGGACCCCTGCTAAATGGGCAGAAGCAATTGGTGACAGATAGAGGGGACAAGGCTGAACTCCTCAACGAGTTCTTTGCCTCAGTGTTCCTAAGCAAGGGGCACGACAAGTCTCTCACTGGGGTTGTAGAGAGGCAGCAGCAAGGCGCCAGACTTCCATGCGTAGATCCTGAGGTGGTGCAGAGTCACTTGGAAGAACTGGATGCCTTTAAGTCGGCAGGCCCGGATGGGCTCCATCCGAGGGTGCTGAAGGCACTGGCCGACGTCATTGCAGAGCCACTGGCGGGAATATTCGAATGCTCGTGGCGCACGGGCCAAGTCCCGGGGGACTGGAAAAGGGCTAACGTGGTCCCCATTTTCAAAAAGGGGAGGAAGGAGGACCCGGGCAACTATAGACCTGTCAGTCTCACCTCCATCCTTGGTAAAGTCTTTGAAAAAATTATCAAGGCTCACATTTGTGAGAGCCCGGCAGGACAAATTATGCTGAGGGGAAACCAGCATGGGTGTGTGGCGGGCAGATCGTGCCTGACCAACCTAGTCTCTTTCTATGACCAGGTTACGAAACGCCTGGACACAGGAGGAGGGGTGGATGTCGTATACCTGGACTTCAGGAAGGCCTTCGATACGGTATCCCACCCCATACTGGTGAACAAATTAAGAGGCTGTGATGTGGATGACTGCACAGTCCGATGGGTGGCGAATTGGCTAGAGGGTCGCACCCAAAGAGTCGTGGTAGATGGGTCGGTCTCGACCTGGAAGGGTGTGGGCAGTGGGGTCCCGCAGGGTTCGGTCCTTGGACCGATATTCTTTAATGTCTTCATCAGCAACTTGGACGTGGGAGTGAAATGTACTCTGTCCAAGTTTGCAGATGACACAAAGCTATGGGGAGAAGTGGACATGCCGGAGGGCAGGGAACAGCTGCAGGCAGACCTGGATAGGCTGGACAAGTGGGCAGAAAACAACAGGATGCAGTTCAACAAGGAGAAATGCAAAGTGCTGCACCTAGGGAGGAAAAATGTCCAGCACACCTACAGCCTAGGGAATGACCTGCTGGGTGGCACAGAGGTGGAAAGGGATCTTGGAGTCCTAGTGGACTCCAAGTTGAACATGAGCCGGCAGTGTGACGAAGCCATCAGAAAAGCCAATGGCACTTTATCGTGCATCAGCAGATGCATGACAAATAGGTCCAGGGAGGTGATACTTCCCCTCTATAGGGCGTTGGTCAGACCGCAGTTGGAGTACTGCGTGCAATTCTGGGCGCCACACTTCAAGAAGGATGCGGATAACCTGGAGAGGGTACAGCGAAGGGCAACTCGTATGGTCAAGGGCCTGCAGACCAAGCCCTACGAGGAGAGACTAGAGAAACTGGACCTTTTCAGCCTCCGCAAGAGAAGGTTGAGAGGCGACCTTGTGGCTGCCTATAAGTTCATCACGGGGGCACAGAAGGGAATTGGTGAGGATTTATTCACCAAGGCGCCCCCGGGGGTTACAAGAAACAATGGCCACAAGCTAGCAGAGAGCAGATTTAGACTGGACATTAGGAAGAACTTCTTCACAGTTCGAGTGGCCAAGGTCTGGAATGGGCTCCCAAGGGAGGTGGTGCTCTCCCCTACCCTGGGGGTCTTCAAGAGGAGGTTAGACGAGTATCTAGCTGGGGTCATTTAGACCCAGCACTCTTTCCTGCTTAGGCAGGGGGTCGGACTTGATGATCTATTGAGGTCCCTTCCGACCCTAACATCTATGAATCTATGAAACCTGTGCTGGCTATCCCTCAGGATGCTGCCATTGGCCAGTCTGTTAAGAATGGTCTCTTTGATAATCTTTTCTAAGACCTTCCCTGGGATAGAGGTCAGGCTGATGGGCTTGTAGTTTGCCGGATCCACTTTCCTCCCTTTCTTGAAGATAGGCACCACATTGGCCTTCTTCCAATCTTCAGGCACTTCACCAGAGCACCAGGAGTTCTCATAGATCCGTGCCGGGGCTGAGCTATGAAGCTTGCCAGCATCTTGAGTACCCTAGGGTGCAAACAGTCAGGGCCGGCTGACTTGAAGTTGTCTAGCCTCTCAAGGTGTTCCTTCACAAGGTCAGCATTGATGGAGGGTAAGGAATCACCCTCACCCAGGTGTTCCCAACCTGTAATGGGCAGGGGCGTCCCTTGGGACTGGTGAAAAACTGACACAAAGTACCCATTTAGCAAGTTGGCTTTTTCCTGGGCATCGGTTGTCAGCTGTCCCATCTGGTTTAGCAAGGGTCCAATCTAAAAAAGGACTTTTTATAGTCCTTGATGCTTGTAGCTAGTTGGAGTTCAGTCGCAGCTTTGGCTTTTCTGGTTCGCTCCCTACAGGTCCGGACCAGTGCAGAATATTCCTCCTTGGAGTTGGATCCAGTCCTCCATCCTTTGTAGGTCTTTCTTTTTAGCCGCAGAGTATAGCCTGTATCCTATCATCAAGCGTGACCATGCTTCCCCATAACTTGCTGTTGTCTGCGAACTTGGCCAGTGAGCTCTTCATCCCTACATCCAAATCACTGATAAAGATGTTGAAAAGTACTGGACGAAACATAGACCCCTGTGGGACACCACTGGCCACTTCTCACCAGGACAACACAGATCCGTTCATTAGGACTCTCTGTGTCTTACCCCACCCCCAGCGTCATACCCACCTAACTGTCTCACAGTTAAGCCCACAATCCCCCAATTTTGCCGTGAGAACATCTTGGGATACCAGATCAAAGGCTTTATGGAAGTCAAGGTATACAATGTCAACCTCTTCTCTGTTATCTAGGTGGTGAGTTACCTGATTGTAAAAGGAGATGAGGTTGGTGAGGCAAGACCTGCCCACGACAAAGCCATGCTTCATTACGAATCCTACCTTCTACAAGCCTATCGCATATAGACTCCTTGATGAATTTTTTCCAGGATTTTCCCCAGGATAGAAATTAGGCTAACTGGCCTGTAGTTACCTGGGTCTTCCCTCTTCCCCTTCTTGAAGATGGGCACAACATTGGCCATCTTCCAGTCCTCAGGGACCTCTCCAGAGTGCCATGAGTTTTGGAAGAGTTTCGCCAGGGGTTCTGCGATGACTTTAGCTGGCTCCTTCAGCACCCTCAGATAGAGTTCATCTGGTCCTGCTGACTTATATATCTAATTTCTTTAATTGATCACACACCAGTTCTACTGCAATAGTAGGAAGGCAGTCATTCCCGCCTTGTTCATTGTGTACCCTATCTGACATGATTTTCCCCTTGGCCCAGTGAAATACCGAGGGAAAGTAATCATTCAGGAGTTCAGTTTTCTCCTGAGTGCCAGTAACCAGCTGTCCTGAGTTGCTGAGCAATGGCTACACACTCCCATTTGTTTTCCTCCTGTTCCCTACATACCTAACGAAAGACTTCTTGTTGTCCTTGATTCCTGTTGCTAATTTAAGTTCAGTCACAGCCTTAGCCTTTCTAATTTGTTCCCTACAAGTGTGGCCTGTTGTTGTATAGTCCTCCTTGGGGCCTGTCCCAAGCTTCCATTGTTTGTACACCTCTTTCTTAGGAGGACCCTGAGTTCCCTGTTTAGCCAAGAGGGCTTCCTAGCCCTTCTGGTACCTTTCCTCTACATGGGAATGGAATTACTTTGTGCTTCAAGGATCATGTCCTTAAGAAACAACCACTCTTCATGCACTCCTTTGGCCTTTGGCCCCTGGTCCCACAGCACTACCCCTACTAGTGACCTGAGCTTGTTGAAATTTGCATTTTTGAAGTCCAAAGCTTCAGTCCTGCTATCTGAGTTGTCTGCCTTGCAATGGACAGTGAACATGATGGTTTCATGATCGTTGTTGCCCAGGCTATCCTCTATATTTAGGTCAGTCACCAGGTCAACTCCTTTGGCCAGGACCAAGCCTAGGAGAGCATTACCTCTGGTTGGCCTATGTAACTCCTAAGCCAGGAAGATCTCTTGGGTGCAGGTCAGGAAGGAATGTACCTACAGTTAGGTCTCTCTCACCATGCCCCCACCCCTGCAGCTTGACCCAAAGGGTTTCAAGCTGTTTTTCTTTGGAGACAATGTCAGCCTCCAAGGAGGTGTATTGTTCCTTCACATAGAGAGCTACACCTCCACCTTTCTTCCCTACCCGATCCCTTCTATGCAGGGTGTAGCCCTCTATGGCTACTCTCCAGTCATGTGAGGAGTCTCCGTAATCCCTACTAAGCCATAATGCCCACTGGAGAGTAGGAGGGATAGCTCCTCCTGCTTGTTCCCTATGCTCCTGGCATTAGTGTACAGGCACCTGAGTTCTCCTATTGAGGCCCTCGGTTTCCTGTCATGCTGAAGGAGAATTATTCCCTCAGCTCCTGCAAGAGTAGTTAAACAAGTTGAAACATCTTATTTAGATACCTAATCATAGATTTCAGTATCTAATATTCTGCTTCTCTATTTGTGATTCTTGCCATAAGGTCCTTATATATATTGTCAACCATTTGTACTTTGGTGCTTTAAACTGTTCAGCTCCATCAACTACTGTTTCCTTGTGTGACAGGTCTGGGCTTCAGTCCCTGCCTCTTCCTGTCCATATACCCAAACCTACTCCACCTCCTGTTTCTCAACAGCCACAGCTTTATGACAATCAGTATGTAGTCAAAGGGAGGCTGCCCTTGAGACCAGGGTAGTCCTCTCTTGGTGCCTTAGAACTATTATTGTGCTCCTTGCTGCCCCCATAGATACACCCACACCTTGCTGATTCATCTGCCCCTTTGTAGGGACACTCTCTCTCTCCCTCCAGAAAATCTACACTGGGCTTCTCAGGCCACCACCCCTGTTCAGGCTCTTTTCAGATTCAGCTAGCTACTTACCTGAATGGGCTGCCTGGCTTCCCCTGCTTTGCAGCCTTTCCTGGCTCCTTAGCCACTTTTGGCATCCAAGCTTGAGTCCCTTTTGAGCTGCCTGCTGCATCCCCTTTCCCCTCCAAGTCCCAAATGTTCAGCTCCCAGAAGACAGCTAATGATTATTGCTCCTCCCCTCTCCTCTCCCTCTTGCATGCAGGTAATAGGGTCTGGATTCCCTATTACACCTTATGAAGTGGGAAGCAACTTTCTATCACCCTTCCCACACCCATTTCTGGAAAAAGGGGGTGCCTATACATGAGCAGTGAGGCTGCTCCAACGCGCTGTAATTATATTTAATGAGCTTTCGTTAAAATGGCCCCACAGCCATTTTAAAGCCCAGAGGCGCTGATACATGAAACACTCTGGGTGCTTTAATTAGAGCAGCTCTCCGAAATGCTGTAATTAAATTGCCCCCCAACACGACTCCCAGAGCACGTGTATAACTGCCCAAGGAGGGCAGGGGTCCAATGAGGGGCTCAAGTTCTCAACTCAAGTATACATTATTTGTAACTTTTGAGAGAGCCCAGAAACATAAGTGGTTGGAGGAAAGCTCATTACATAGCTCAAAACTGTGCAGTTCCTTCAGCCTAACAAAATAAGGAATGCTCAAAATTAGCTTCCAGATCAATAATCATTAGCTATGTTTTCTCTAAGATATCCACTGAAGCTGTCACTCCTCCATCCCAAAATCAATTCTGAGAGACATTAGAATCATTTAAAATAATTGGAACTCTTGTGGCTGGGGGAGCTGTGTTAGCCTTTGGGGCAAATTTAAATTCTCCATAAAGTTTAATGGCCTAGAAATTGTTTGCATCCAAAAAGCTGTTACAAGATTATAGTTAATTTTGGTCATAAGCCAGTTAGATAGACGTGAGGTTGGAAAAGATAGAGAGGGTCTAGTTATAGACTCATAGATGCTAGGGTCGGAAGGGACCTCAATAGATCATCAAGTCCAACCCCCTGCATAGGCAGGAAAGAGTGCTGGGTTCAGATGACCCCAGCTAGATGCTCATCTAACCTCCTCTTGAAGACCCCCAGGCTATGGGAGAGCACCACCTCCCTTGGGAGCCCATTCCAGACCTTGGCCACTCTAACTGTGAAGAAGTTCTTCCTAATGTCCAGTCTAAATCTGCTCTCTGCTAGCTTGTGGCCATTGTTTCTTGTAGCCCCCGGGGGCGCCTTGGTGAATAAATCCTCACCAATTCCCTTCTGTGCCCCCGTGATGAACGTATAGGCAGCCACAAGATCGCCTCTCAACCTTCTCTTGCGGAGGCTGAAGAGGTCCAGGTGCCCCAGTATCTCCTCATAGGGCTTGGCCTGCAAGCCCTTGACCATACGAGTGGCCCTTCTCTGGACCCTCTCCAGGTTATCCACATCCCTCTTGAAGTGCGGTGCCCAAAACTGCATGCAGTATTCCAACTGCGGTCTGACCAGTGCCCAATAGAGGGGAAGTATCACCTCCTTGGAGCTGTTCGTCATGCATCTGCTGATGCACGCTAAAGTGTCATTAGCTTTTCTGATGGCTTTCGTCACACTGCCGACTCATGTTCATCTTGGAGTCCACTAGGACTCCAAGATCCCTTTCCGCTTCCGTTCCACCAAGCAGGTCATTCCCTAGGCTATAGGTGTGCTGGACATTTTTCCTCCCTAGGTGCAGCACTTTGCATTTCTCCTTGTTGAATTGCATTCTGTTGTTTTGTGCCCATATGTCCAACCTGTCCAGCTCTGCTTGTAGTTGTTCCCTGCCCTCCAGTGAGTCCACTTCTCCCCACAGTTTTGTGTCATCCGCAAACTTGGACAGAGTACACTGCACTCCCTCGTCCAAGTCTCTGATGAAGATATTGAAGAATATCGGTCCAAGGACCGAGCCCTGCGGGACCCCACTGCCCACATCCTTCCAGGTTGATACCGACCCATCCACTATGAATCTCTGGGTGCGACCCTCTAGCCAATTCGCCACCCACCAGACTGTGTAGTCATCCAAGTCACAGCCTCTTAACTTGTTCACCAGTATGGGATGGGATACCGTATCAAAGGCCTTCCTGAAGTCTAAGTACACAACATCAACCCCTACTCCTGTGTCCAGGCGTTTTGTAACCTGGTCATAAAAAGAGACTAGATTAGTCAGGCATGATCTACCTGCTACGAACCCGTGCTGGCTTCCCCTCAGCATAATTTGTCCTGCCGGGCTCTCGCAAATGTGAGCCTTGATAATTTTTTCAAAGACTTTGCCTAGGATGGAGGTGAGACTGACTGGCCTATAGTTGCCTGGGTCCTCCTTCCTCCCCTTCTTGAAAATGGGGACCACATTGGCCCTTTTCCAGTCCTCCGGGACCTGGCCCCTGTGCCACGAGTGTTCAAATATTCCCGCCAGTGGCTGTGCAGTGACGTCAGCCAGTGCCTTCAGTACCCTCAGATGGAGCTCATCTGGGCCTGCCGATTTAAAGGCATCCAATTCCTCCAAGTGCCATCTCAGAGTCTATGCATGGCAGTCTGGCGCCTTGCTGCTGCCTCTCTACAATCCCAGTGAGAGCCTTGTCCTGCCCCTCACTTAGGAACACTGAGGCAAAGAACTCGTTGAGGAGTTCGGCCTTGTCCCCCCTGTCCGTCACCAATTGCTTCTGCCCATTTAGCAGGGGTCCTATTCCACCCTGGGCCTTCCTTTTACTCCCTATATATCTAAAAAACAATTTTTTGTTAGCCTTTACTTGGGATGCCATCCTCAGCTCCATGGTAGCTTTGGCCCGTAAGAATTGTGGACCTTAAGAATTGTTTCACCTTAAGAATTGTGGACCTGGTTATAAAGCTTTGATTATAAGGCAAGGCTGTAGGGAGCCACTTACATGTGTGGAATGTAAATATAAACTTCTGTTTACAGAAATAACAATAGTACTTTTCATTTTCTTGGTGGTGAAGGTGAAAGCAGACCTTGAAACTTCTGTATCACTGTGAAAAATCTCCTTGCTGAAATACATAAAGTTACCATCTTGTTCTCCATTGGCAATGCATAGGGGGTGCATGGGGGTGCGTGTGCAACCCCTGAGAGCACCAGTGTACCCCCGACCAGCCGTACTCACCACTTAGGCGATGGGCAGGGGGGGTAGGTGGGAGCACCGGTGCTCCCCCTGTAGGGGCCGGCCGATCACTGTGATCACTCCTGGAAGCAGCTACAGTGATCACAGAGATCAGCTGCAGTGGTTGGCCGTCATGGGACCACTCATGGAGGGACTCCCCCACAGTCGGCGGGATTGCTCATGGGGAACCCCTCCCCCCCAGTTGGCAGGACTGGTCACAGGGGGGGCACATGGGCCCCCTGACTAAGGCGGCACTAGTTGCCCATGTTGTTCTCCTTCAAACCTCTTCCCAAAATTTTTCCATACCATGTTGCCTACAAATTAGATGGGAATGGGCATGTCTGAATATCCAATTACAGCTCTTGAATAAACTGCGGAGCTTATTGCTCCAAAGTTAATTGCCCCCAGGCATGACATTTGAATGTGTGCTCTACAGTTTATTCAGTTCTGCAGTTTATTCAGGTGCAGCACGTGGAGCCCAGGCATAGCAGCCCTGGCTGGCAGGGGGCCCTGGGGTTCAGCCTGCCAGCCCAGGGCTGCTCTGCCCAGGCTCAATGTGCTATGGAGGGGCTGGCTAGGGCACAAAGGTACTCCAGTGTGGGGCTGGCTGGCAGGTAGCCCCTGCACTAAAGCACCCTCCTGCCCCAGCCATCTGGGTCAGAGTCTATATGTCCACTGCTGCAGAGTAGTATTTATAAATACTACCCTCCTGCAGCGTTAATTAGTCTCCAGCACTCCAATAAGGGCATCCATATAAACACAGACATTTTCTGTGGAGCTAATTAGTCAGCTCCACAGTAACATTCTCATGTAGATGCTCCCAGTAAGGCATAAATGCTTAATAGTGGAAGAATTTATCCAGGGATATAGTGGAAGTCATTAAACAAGGCTGGTTTTCTTCCTAAAATGAGGCTTCATTTCATGTTTTGGTCTTGATACAAGAATCATTTGCTGGAATTCCATGGCCTGTGTCATATACAGGATGATATCAGACAAAGAGCCAAGTCTATGAGAGCAGATGCTCAACATGATGCATTCCTTTGTTAGTATGTATAGTATAATAACTTTGAATGCCACATCTAATCAATTCCAAAATGTCTGGGTATGTTCTAAAGGAATCGGGACTCATGGTAAAGATGATAACTTTTATTAGACCAACTAAAAAAAAAATTCTTTTCTGGGTATGTTCTAAGCATCCACAGGCAGAATGCTTCTAATTTGAGGAAAAGCTGAAAAATCAAAACGGGGGGAGGGCACACATTCTTCTCTTTATGTTTATTAGATCCATGTGAAATAGTCCTGCAAATATCTGTAGAACAAAGAACTAGTTGATAGCAGATTCAAGAAGAGCAATACCACATTCCCAGCCATTTCTCCTAATAGATGGTAACATACTGATAGCCTGAATGATTTATTTGCCAGAGTGAAAGAAGGCATATAATAATGTTGGGGTATGAGGAAGGCTGGAGTAAACTGGCAAACCCTGGCTTCTGGGGAAGGAGGAACTAGAATTATGGAAAATTCCAGGGATGAAAGACTGGATCAGGGGATTGCATGGAGTACCTGAAACAGTGGGGATGGGACATAGCACAGTAGGAACTCACATTTGGCCTATATCAATTATGAAGTGTATGGATGCTTCCCAAGTCTGTTAGTCCCTCTGGCCATAAAATCCTTGAATCTATAAAAACAGTGCTATCTGAGAATAGCTGGTAGGGAAGAGTGGGGAGGAAAGTGTGGAAGGGACACAGGAATCAATTGATCACTGGTCAACTAACCAAAAACACCTTGCCAAATTCACCCTTTTGCCAAGTAATGTATTAAATTAAAAGGGAGTGAGAGAATGAGCTGAGATGAAAAAATATGGCCCAGCATCCACCTGCCTGCAGTAGAGTCCACCCCTCAGATCACAGGGTAGTCAGCACAGAGACTGCTAGGGGATGTGGGGCAGGAACAGAAGCCCCCATAGGAACAGCCATGTTCACTTGCTGGGTGCCAACCTCCCATACTTGTCTGCTGGGGCAGGTATGGGAGGTTGGCACTCAGCAATTGAAGTAGCAGGTGCTTACCTACTTCGCACAGGGGCTGGGAACAATGGCATTCTTGAAAGGATCTTGGTGCATTGCAGGCTGTTCCAGCACCCCAGCTGAGAATCACTTCCATAGGGAAATAGAAATTGCTGCCTAAGAAAGTTGCAAAGGGATGCAGAGGGGTGGATTGGATGACCTTTGGCAGATCCTTCCAATCGTTTGCTTATATAATTTTGAAACTCTGTCCATCTTGATCTGGCCTGGGCAAAGTGGTGCTGTTTCCAAATTCTTCTCAGTTTGGCATCACAGAGACCCAAGAACCTGCCATTGCTCCTAGATCTGTGTTGCTCATCTAAACAACTTAATGTAAAGCTGAGAAAAAAGCAAAGATGGCTAATATAAAAACAAATGCAATGATACTGTAATGCTGAATACCATAAGTGAACCTAGATTACAACTAGCTTTTCAGCAAAACTAATTATTGTTTGAGTTGTTTATTTGAGAGTCCTTTGAGAGAAGCAGATTATTTCAATTACAGTGTTTCTTTGATATGATTTAGCTATTTTTATGGGAGATAAATTATTCTTTGCTAGTTATCTCTTTGAACACTGTACTTTGAAAAAGCCTAATATAAAATTAATGGGGCTAGTAATGTGTGCCTCAGACAGGAGTTTGGGAATTCATTTACTTACTGAAATGCTAATTAGTTTCTATTGAATAATACTTCATGCCAGGAGTAAAAATAGCAGGATTTCTAAATCTCCCACAATACAGGGAATATATGTGCCACAAGTAAATTCATTTCCAAAGTCCTGGGTAGAGTAGAGTATGTTAGTCTTAAAACTGTTTTGGGCATTTCTACAAGTTTATTAATGTACTGTAATTATTGCACAGTAAGTTAGTACCTGTAATAACATACTAACTTAATGTGCATCAGTTGGTGCTACTGCACATTAGTGCAGATGAATGCTTTTTAGGTAACACTTAATACCCATTGGACTAATGTACTGTGCATTAGTGCATTAGCACACTTTTTGCCAGCTGCTAATGTGCAGTAATTAGTCCAATGGGTATTAAGCATCACATGTAGACACACCCAGTTGGCATGTCTACATGTGTTGCTATGGCAACGTTGTTACTGTGCCATGATTTAGTACTTTCTTTTGGAAGGAAGTAACAGCCTGTACTGTGCTGTATGCACGACACAGTTATTTTTAGCAGCTATTTCACCGTAGCAGCACGCTATAACAGGGGAGTATGTGACTACAGCGACATAGCTTCTGGTCATGTGTACATTCCTGCAGACATTACATCACTGTAGCACATTGCTACGGTGACGTAGCATCATGTGTGTAGTAAAAATGCTTTGCTAAGTAACATGTACACCTTAGGGACTGCATTCAAATATTGCTAATCTCACATTCAAATTGTTGTTTCTCTTGAATAGGATGGGTATCTTCTGCATTTTATTGCTTTTGATTAATATAAAATGGTAGGGACTTTTCTTAATCTATTCGTAAAGCAAATTGAAAATTGCAACCTCACATTTCATGATCTTTTTAGAAAATATAAATGCTTCAGGCCTGAGGCTCACCTAAATTGCATTCAGTTAAAAACTCAAGAGGGATGGGAATGTCTGGGAATCCAGCATGCTGAGTTAATCTGTGATCCCCATGGTAAACTAAAGCAACCACAGTTCTGTTCTAACTTTTGCTGATGGCAACAGTCATCAAGGAGATGTTCAGAACCCAGAAACAGCTGGAGATAAATGTTCTGCAGGCATTATAAACACTAGTAAAGTGGTAACATTTTAACTAGAGCTAGGTAAAAAAAATCCCAACCAGGACCAGTTTTCTGTTAAAAATTACTGATACAGTGAAATTGAAACATAGTATGAGAATATTGATTCCTGTCTCCCTCTGTCTCTTTTGAAACTTATCCACCAACCTCACTTCAGTAGGTTGAGGTGTTTTGTTTCAGCTTTTGTATCAGCTTTTATGTTAATAGTAAGAATACTTTGTCCTTTCATAACAGACTATTTAATCTATATCCTCAGTCAATTTAGTCTCCAAATCCTCTAAAAAATGTTGATGTGTTTGCTGTACTCCATGTCTTTAAGCTCTAAGCCCCTTGCTCCTTCATTTATCCAGTATTAATTCTTGGTTCCTTTTTTTACTCTATGATCTTCCTCTGCTGTTGTCCTGTTTCATGAACTGTGCCATTCTAATTCTAGGTCCGAATTAATTCTCTCCCAGGACCAAACATTGTTCAATCTTAGGCTTCTCCTAATTCTTTAGATAACAACAGTCCATAAAACAGTTGATTCTGGAAAAACTAAAAGGTGGAGGGAATTTAATGACCTTAGCTGGAGATAAAGGATCCCATGGGAGAAAGAATAGCATCTGAAACTATTTTACTATATGAAATGAGTTGTAGACTCCATGTGGCTTTCTAGTTAAAGCATTAGTAGGCCTGGCAGAATTCAATTTTAACTTTTTAATAATTTTGATGGATAACATCTATGTTTATTATTAAGCATTTATTTCAATTTTTATTGATTTACATTTTCAGGATTGTGCAAAATTAGGAGGCAGACAGTTTATTAATGACAGAATACAATTTATTAATGACAGCTTCCTCATCCAATTTGTCATTTCCTCTTCCTTTGTTCCCAGTCCCCTGGGGTTTCTGGGAGTTGTAGTCTAAGCTACAGTCAGCATGGTTCTGTAGGACTGCCCCTCTTCTCCCTCTCCTCCCCCACCAGCATTACATACTTCATCAGCCATCATTTTTTTTACATCCCCTTTTTATAAATTTTGATTATTAACAATGGAAATATTTTTCATCAGTCTGTATGAGGTAAAGTTGACATTTATCAACATTTACCAATAAAAATCAAATCCTGCCAGGCCTAAGCCTAAGCATAAGGCAGGGTGGGGAGGTACGTTATCAACTAATTCATTCAGAAAGATATAAGCTATGGGTGTGCAAAACGGGCCGTATTTGATTCAGATTTGGATTCGGCCCAAATCGGGGACAGTGATTCTATTAATTGATTCAGGTCACTGTCCCAATTCAGTTCAGCCAAATCTGAATCTGAAGATTCGATGCTGATTCAGAGAACCAGCAATTTGGCCATAGACACAGCTTTAAGTGTTTTTTCTACATACCTCAAGGTGCCAGGAGCAGCTCGTAAACACTGCGATGGTGGAACGGATGGAACGTCCCATAGGAGCGTGGGGGGTCCCTCCATATGCTCAGCGGTGAACCCAAAAGTGGACCAGAAGGTGGGCCCCCCCCATGCCCCCTCCCAGCTCGGTGATCAGCCATGGGGGTACCCCAGGTACCTCCCCAGGCCCAGGGGGCACCAGTTGCTGAGCCAGGGGGGAAGGGGCAGGGGGGCCCCAGCATGCTCCCCAGTGGACCCAGAAATGGACCAGAAGTGCTTCTGGTCCACTTCTGGGTCTACTGCCAAGCACGCTAGGGACCACCCCATGCTCCTGTGGGATGCTCCATCCTCCCCAGCATCTCAGCATTCACGAGCTGCCTGGTGCCTTCAGGTACGTAGAAAAATATTTAAAGCTGTTTCTATGCCCAAATCATTGAATCTTTCTGAATCTCTCCAAATCAGTTTGGAGGGTTCCAATTCAATTCAGAGAGATTAAAGGGTCTCCTGATTTGATTCAGATTCAGAGATTCGGCCACTGAATTGGGGCAAATCTCCGCTAAATCGAATCAGCGACCAAAGCTTGGCACAGCCCTAATATAAGTTATTGTGGGACATAAGAGAGAGAAAATCTTGGTAGTGGGATTAGACTCCAGAGTCTTTGTTGAGATCATATATAATACAGTCCGGTCTGTGAGTGATGGAATGTCCAGGGAAGTTACAGTATTCTGCCACAGGCTTTTGTATCTGTCTGTAATGCATGTCAAATCTGTGTCCATTATGTTTTTTTACAAAGGGATTGCCCCATCTCTCCAATGTAGACAGCAGTGTAGACAGAGGAGAAGTGTAAGCAGGTGATAACATATATGGCACTGGCAGAGGAATAAGTGAATGAATAAGTGAATGAAACCTGTTATAATCTGTGTTGCTTGGTCCAGTGATGATATGGTCTGTGTGGATGAGAGGGCAGAGCTGGCATCTGGGTCTGGAGCAAGGTCTGGTGCCTTGGTGGGGCTAGGAGTTAGTTTGATCAGTTGCTGGAGTAATGTCATTTGAAGTTAAAGCATGAAAGAACTGTGCCAAGTAGCCTTCCCTTTTGTCTCCTTGCAAAGATACCCCATCCCATGGGTGCCTTTCTTGCCCATAACCTCAAATAAAATGTCACAGGTCAATGAATCAGTATGACCAGTTGTCATGAAGTCCCATTCCTCCCCCTCCCCCAACCCCTCAGTTTTCTATTAAAAATTCTTTTGGAAGCAGGGTCCTAAGCATAAGACTTGTACAAATGTCACTCTTCCAAGCTAGGGACAGAAATTACACATAAACCAGTATAAGTTACTGCTCTATAACACAATGGGGTGCGTCCCAATGAGCATGTTGTTTGCAGTGCCTCAAAGCAATTTCAGGTGCCACAAACTGCATGTGGCATATGTGTACCCACTCACCACACTTCTAATTAGCAGTCCAGTGGATTTTTTTTGACACTGGGAGATTCTGGTATTAAAAAATAAACTGCCACTGAAAAAAGTTGTACAGCACACGCAGCAGCAGTGTGTGCTACCAGAAAGGAAGCTTGGCCTGTCAGATCTATGCTTTGGATGCCAACCAGGCTCTGAGCCGCCAACTCAGTCCTGCTGCTGCCTCAAAAGGCCCCCAGTACTCCAGATAAGGTTGGTAGGGCCAGCACAGGTTCTGGCCTCAGCCTCCCCTACCTCACTCAGGCCACTTTGCTGCGTGCCAGAGAACACATGCAGGACGTGCCCAGGGACAAATAGCAGTGGCACAAATATATGCTGCTGCTATTTGTCTCTTGGGAAATGCATGCCCCTGCACATGCGCATTCGTCAGTACGTGCCCCAGAATTTCAGTGCACATAAACCACTTTCAAAATGGCCCAAATCAGTTTAAGATAAAACTAGATAGATGTAGTATCAGATTTAACTTAATTCAGTTTATTAAACTTCTGTCCCAGATCCTCTCCAGATTCAAGTAACGCACAATCCCCCAGCATCCTGGGATGCATTGCACCTCCCCAGCAATCCTCCCTTGCAAGGTAGGTGGACTAGATTTGGCCAAAGCTGTCTTCTCCAGCTAAGCAGTGAGGCATGCTCTAGTGCCCCCCGGCTTCTGGTCTGAGCCACTGCCTGCAGGCATGTGGCTGCATTTCCAGAATCAAGTGAATGTCTGTTAACTTGCTTATCAGTTCAATCTGCACAGCTTAGATTAACCTGTGAAAATTGAATCAATTCAGCCTTGGTTTTTTGACAGTCTGTATTTAACCCCAAAGTTTAACTCAGCAGTTCAGTGGAGAAGGTAACGTTTTTATTGCTAGTGAACATGAGGGACAGACAGCCCATGCTGCAAGGATGAAATGGGCAAATAAAGATCTGTTTATTGTTTCCTGAATTAGAGGTTTGCTGGTAGGTTAGCTTTAGATAAAAAAAAGGCAGGAGACAAGTCTAGAGCCCACTCATTTATTGTTCACAGCCAACAGGCATCCTAGTAGTTCTCTGGCTGTCTGTGACAGTATGACAACAAATTTTATCTGTATATGGGGAAAAAGTATCAGAATCAGGCAATCAGCTGGTCCTTTCTGGCTTTGTTTCTTGCACACTATCCCTTTGATCAGCTCATGTTTGTTTGTTTTCAGTGTGTATATACATCTTCTGATTTGGCTGGTTCAAATTCTTCTCATCTTACTAGTTAGTCTGTAAGGTGCCACCATGCCCAGCCTTCTGCCTGACTTCAGACTACCACAGCTGACTACATTTCTTTGTTTTCTTCAGACCCTGAGAACCATAAAGGGCCATCTCTTCCATGGTCTCTGAACGCACCAATTAGCTGGGCTTCGTGTCCTTGTAAAAATTATGACTTTCGGAAGGGTGGGAAGTCTTTATCACTTTCCTTTCCTATCACCATCTGTTTTCTTACTTTATGGTCTTCTTTAGCAAGGCTACTTTTTGTTTTTGTAACTTATGTAAGAAACTTAACAAAGGCATACCTCTATAATGTGTGCCAATCTAGTACAACTGGATACATCAATCACTACTTTTGCCAACATTCTCCTGCTAAAGCTACTTACTGTATGCTGTGTTTAATTGATTTATTTCAAGGTCCTCTTGCAGGCTGTTTCCTGCTAAATCTGTCTTTTAATCTAGATAGCAGGTTCCATGCCTTGTTTATCTGGGCATGCTGATTACTTTGCACTTTCTGCTGAGTGTGCAGTTGTACACCTGAAATGATTTCCTTGATGTCATTCAAGAGCAGTTCTGTGACCTTTGCTTTAGCCACAATCCTGCAGCTTGGTCAAAGCTGACAACAAAAGAGCAGGAGCACGTGGAGGAGATAAAGGAGATGTGTGATGCCCATACTTCTATCCAGAACCAAAAGCACCACAACCTGATGGTCTTAATGAAACAGAGAGTTCAAAGAAAAGCTAAGTGTCAAAACTTCCTTGAACCAGTAGAGAGAAAGAAAAAAATCTTGCCTATGTAAAAGACACATTTAAAACATTTGCCTCTCTTTTAAAGTCAGTTGTCGCTTGTTATTTGCAGTAGACTTAATGCATATGACTATACAGTAGAGGGATTCTTTTTCTGCATTAATCCAAAGGGAATGCTTTGGGAAATCAAATATCCCTGATTTGTATGATAATTAAGGCTATTCTGATTGTCAAAAAAGCATTCAGGTCAGATACTAATATTTTAACCTTGCCAACGCAATATTCATATTTTTAGCTGTACATTTTAATTAATTATTTGGAAAAATCTCTTCCGGTAATACTTTAAGAAATGTATAGTTGTGCTTTTAGAGTATTAATAAACAGAGTAATAGAATTCAGTATCTTCTGGCCATGGAGCAATCTCTTTTTTTCTGAAGCGGATGGAGGAGCTGTCTTCCTAATCCAATTATATTGAATTTATTTCAATTTGACTTGAGCTAAACAGTTAAATCTCCATAAGTCTGAAAAACCTAAGTACGTGAAAACATGGCTCATAAGATAAAACTGGTAATGGAAAACAACACGAAAACAACAATAACAACAATAAAACAGATTTTAAAGAAAACAAGAGATTTTGGCAAATCTGTTTATTACTTATGTCGTGGAAAAAACATGCTGTAGAATTTGGAATCAGGTCAGGTAGAAACTTTATTTCGATAGCTATTGGAGAGAGACCCTTACAGGAAGATTTCTGCTGTGGCCTCTCTACTTTACATCCAGGGCAATCAACCTTTTATAGATTCAAGACAAAGGGTTGCCTAAACTAACTTTTCCCGCCTTGAGGCTATCTGTCTTGTGTCCTTCAAGACAGTTTAATGGTCATCTTCCTCTTATCTAAGGAATTTCTCTCTCCCCCCTTGAGGCCTTAGCCATCCTTTGCTTCCACACTTAGCAGAGTTTTTTTTGTGCAAGTTCTCAGCTCTGGTTTTTCATTGCAGCAGAATTTGCCATAGGGCTAAAGCACATGAACATATGGCAAGAAGCAGAAGGAGCAAAAGCTGATAAGGACATTAGCTCCCTATAAGGTTTTCTTTGTATTTTGATGAGAAATAGGATTTCTTCTGTGACATCTTGTTTGCTCAAAAAGCAGATTGGATGGTAATGGGGAATATGGCCTTTAGATTGCTGATTTAGGCCCACTAGAGACTAGTTAGGTGCAGGAAGTTATGACTGTCACAACCCAAAGTTGTGAGTTTTTGTTTGTGTGTGCTTCGGCAACGCTAAATTATGTTCCCGCTAAAATTGCAGCTTCCTTGCACGGTGGAGTTCTCTGCTGCAGGAGAGAACTCCAGTGCAACGGGGAATTTCCCTCCAAATTTGTAGCTTCTTTGCATGGTGCATTTCTTTTGCATCTTGGAGATGCATGGTGCAAAGGAGTTCCCGCCATTTGTATAAGAGTTCGTGCCACATTATTGGGCAACTCTAATATATGCATACGTAACGGCTAGCGATTGGCTTGCTAGCCATATAAAGGGCTTGGGTGGCTTCCGCCCAAGTTGGAGAGAAATCACTTGGAGAGAAATCACTTAAAGAGCGTGAAGATCTCTAAGCGCTGTGGATCCTCATGGACCCAACGCATTTCTTAAGCAGGCAACAGAGGTTTAAACAGCCTCTGGCCTCTCCCCGTCACCGAGCGCAATCCTAGACGTATCCCTTTCCTATATGCTCAATTTTCGAACCCACGGAGCCTTAACAACTCCGGGGCCTGAGAACCGAACAGAGCCCACGGAGCTTCGACAACTCCGTGGGAAAGAATTGCTAAACCCACGGAGCCTAGACAACTCCGGGGCCAAAGAACCGAATTTGTTGTAGTCCTCCAACGAGGATTTAAGCGGAGCTGCACCTGGAAACTGTCCAGCCTACACCACGACCATCTTGGGTGTAAGTAAATAATCTTTCAATCAACCATTACACCTCTGTGACTAATTCTAGCCCGTGCGTGCCTTGCCGCCGTGCAGTTTCCTCCAGCCCCGCGTGCCTGGGCTGCTGGCCACAGCCCACGCGTGCAAAGACGGGCCCAGCTCGCCCCTGGCCTGCACAATGACCACTGTTCAGAAGTTTAGATATTATTGGATGCATCTGCACATGTGCTTTATTGTAGAGTAGACTAATTAGCTCCACAGTAAAGCATCACCATCTACATGTGTGCTGGCATTAGGCCACAGTAAACTAACTAACTCTGCCCTAAGATAGTACTGTCATAGACAATACTATTTTATGGTGGAGTCATTTACTGCACTGAAATGAACATGTAGATGGTAACCAGACTCCTGCCTGCTGCCTAACCACACAGCTCCTCATGTTTAGCAGTCTCATGCCCCAGCCAGCCCCTCCAACACCACCACTTGGAGCCCAGGGCACGCCCCCTCCCCCCGAGCCTGGTACCAACCTAGGCCTACTCCACCCTGCCTCAAAGTGATGCTGTCCGGGACACACATGTAGACACTAGGGCTGTGCTAAGCTTCGGGTGTTGATTCGATTCAGAGGACATTCAGCCCAATTCGGTGGCTGAATCTCTGAATCTTCGGTAAAGATTCAGAGAGCTTTGATGATTTGGGCAGTCCCCAGTGGCTGCAGCAGGGAGCTGCACCCACTCTGAGCTAGTAAGTACTAGAGACAGGGGAGGGGGGGCTGCAGGAATGGGGAAGGGACCATGGGGGGACCCCCACCTGCTCCCCCAGCCCCCCCATGGCTGCACCGCCCCGCCCCAAATCAGTACTTTAAAAAAAAGCCCCAGTGCTCACCAGGTGCTGCCGGGCAGGGGATGGTCCCCACTGCCCCCCACTATCCCATGCTGCATAGGGGGCTCTGCACGAGCCCCCTCGAGCCTCCCCCCCACTTCCCTGGGCCCCCCACGGCTGCCCAGCCTGCCGGGGCTCTGGCCCTTTAAGAAAAAAAAAGCCGAGAAAAGCCCCGTGACTCACCACTCCTGGTGCAGCCTCAGGGCTTTGGGGCCTCCTGCAGAGCTCCCCCCACGTGGCAGGGGTGAGTCCTGGGGTTTCTTCAGGGTTTTTTTTTTTCTTTAAGGGCTGGAGTTGGCCCACATGGGGCACCCGTGAGGGGGCTGGGGGAACAGAGGGGAGGGTTCAGGGGCTCATGCAGAGCCCCCAATGCAGTGTGGGGCAGCAGGGATCGCCCCCCTGCCCAGCAGCACCTGCTGAGCCAGGGCTTTTTTTTCCCCAAGTGCTGGGAGCTGGGGCGGCCGTTGCTGGGCTGGCAGAAGGGTGGGGAATGGGCCTGGCCTGGCTGATTCGGCCAAATTGAATCAGGACAGTGATTTGAATCACCAAATCGAATCACTGTCCCCCCAAATCAGCCAAATCCAAAGGGAATACTAGCTGCTTCACGCAGGCCTAGTAGACACTGCACCCAGAAGCACTGTACTGCAACTCAAAGTGCTCCAGAGTTTATTGCCTCACATTAATTAGGTGCACCCACTGTGTAGAACATCACACTCAATTGTCTGCAAGAGTCTCAACCTCAGTCATAAGACCAAGAGATGAAAGGACATGAGACCAAATTCACAAAGCTTTTTAGTGCCTAACTTCCCACTGAGTTCACTTTAGACGTCAATATAGTAGTTAGGCATCTAAACTTCATTGTGAATCTGAGCCATACTACAGTTCTGTAGAAGGCATTGTGAAAAGGTTGCATTGTATTTACAGTAAAGATTTGTATTCTATGTGAAAGTACAACAGTAACAGATTTAAAAGATGTGCATTGAGTCATGTGATATATAAAGATGATACTGTTGATAAGGAGAGAAGTTAACATGGTTTGCTCGTGTATGTAAATTAGAGAAATTTGCCACAATTAAAGGTTGTAAAGTTCATAACTTGGATTTTCCCTTTGAACACTTATCCATTTTTTATTTATATCATGTTCCAGGATCTAGTAAACCTTTATTAGTGAGAATATAATGGGAATGTCATGTTCTGTGGTGGGAACCACTCCAACTGAAGGGAGTACCTACTATCTCAGAGAGTTTTTAATAGTCAGTAATTAGACTGCTACTAATGCTTCCTAAACCTAGTCCTGGAATGACATTTCATAAATGCTTCATAAATATTAAATCAGTGGAAAACATTTTTAACACATAATCAGAATATTTAATTCTGTCACAGTCCCTCTGGTATACATAGTTAAAATCATATGCTGATTATATTTTTCTATGAGGACTAACAAACCTAAAAACCCATTAGACACATCTTCTGCATCTTCAAGCCCCTAAACACCTTTCAAAATCTTGCCCTTAAATTACTTTTTAAAATATATCTGTAAGACAGTGCTCAGCCAACAGAGGGCTGAGACCCAGCTACAGATAGTCAGCAGTTAAGAGTCTGCCTGGCTGGAAGGATGGGAAGATAGCTGCAATAACCAATAAATGAGGATGGAGCTATGGCAGGGGCAGGCAATTATTTCAGCTGGGGGGGCTGCTTGATGAGTTTTGGTGAGTTGTCAAGATGCATGGATAACACACCCCCACTTGACAGTTGCCCAACCCCAGTTGCCATCTTGGAACCAGAAGTCCCACCCCATAACCCCTGACCTTTACCACCAGAAGTCCCTCCCTTGCCCCCAAGAAATACTCCTTTTGGGAGGGGATTTGCCATCTTAGAACCAGAAAAAAACCTAAATCATACACTAGAAGGCAGCCACCTACTAAAACATATTTTAATTTTGTTACAAAAAATATTTGTCACGATTTGTGTTTGTGTACTGTATATAGAAGGGATTGCATATGTAACCCGGGTATACCCGATGTTATGAATCAGAGGACCCTGTATTCTCTCTGAATTGAATCAGAACCCTCCGAATCAATTTGGAAAGATTTGTAAAGATTTGGTGATTCAGATATAGAAACAGCTTTAAATGTTTTTTCTCCATACCTCTAGGTAGCAGGGGCTTGTGAATGCTGTGATGCTGGGGTGCATGGAGTGTCCCACAGGAGTGCAGGGGGCTCCGCAGAGTGCTCAGCAGGAGACCCAGAAGTGGATGAGAAGCACTTCCGGTCCATTTCTGGGTCTGCTGGGGCCCCCCCACGCCTCCCCAACTCAGTGACTGGTGCCTCCTGGGTCTGAGGAGGGAGGTACCCGGGGTCATCCCACAGCAAGTTGCCAAGCCAGGAAGGCGCAGGGGGCCCTCCCAGCACACTTCCCGAAGGACCCAGAAGTGGACTGAAAGTACTTCCGAGTTTGCCACCGAGTACATGAAGAGGCCTCCCACACTCCTGTGGGATGCTCCATGCACCCCAGTATCGCAGCATTCACAAACTACACTGATACCTCAAGGTATGTAGAAAAAACATTTAAAGCTGTGTTTATGTCCAAATCGCTGATTCTCTGAATCAGTATCGAATCTTCAGATTCAGATTTGGCCAAATCGAAATCAGGGACAGTGATCCAAATCAACAAATCAAATCACTGTTCTTGATACCAAATTCACTGTTCTTGAATCCAAATCCAAATTGAATAAGGCTTGGTTCATACACCCCTACTAACTTTAAAATCTGGCCCTATCCCCATTCTATATATTCTTAGCACAAATAATATAATCTACAAAAGTCAACAACAAATTTTTATGAGAAAGAACTCTAGGACAGAATGCTATGGTAATTAAGCCCCACTGTATAATACATTTCAGAAATGTTATCTTTTGATTTGAGAGAGAGAGTTAACTTAAAGATCAGACTTGTCTGAACATTTTCATTTACTGTTGTTGAAAAGTAAGCCACCCTGAAGACCAGAGAAATATCTTTTCTTCTATGTATTTAAAGTAAGCAAAGTTAAACAGCAGTCTGTATGGCTGCTTGTACACACTGACAGGGGTTTAGTCCTCAAGATTTTATTCTATGCCCCCTAAATTGAAATGGTGGGTTTTTAATTGAAACCCACCATTTCAATTTTTCCATCATGTTACAGTGAGGGGCCTGATACATTTTTTTTTTTTTTTGGAGCCAGAGTCTGCCTGCAGCTGGGGGGCAAGCTGATGGAGGGCCAAGCAGCCCCTGAGCTGTGGGAGCCCCAGCCCTTCCCTCTGTGGTAGCGGCACCCCCTGGGGCTGGCCAGGCAGGCTGCTAGCAGGCCAGGTGCTGGCCAAGCTCTGAGGCAGCACCCAGCCCAATTAAACTCTTCCTCGGGCCTGAGCTGGGGCAGCACCTAGCATGCTAGCAGCCCTCTTGGGGGGGTGCTGCTGCTGCAGAGGGAAGGACCAGGGCTCCCCACAGCTCAGGGACCACTTGGCCCACTGGCCGCTGGAGAGGCAGGCAGTCTCTGCTGAAAAAAAGAAAATAGAAGGATCTGGCCCCTCTCTGCTTCTCCCTTTAGCAGGTGCCTGCTGAAGGCAGAAGTGGTGAGGGGCCCGATCCTTCTTTTTTTCCCTGCAGAGTCTGCCTGCCTCTCCTGTGGCCCAGGTGTGAGCTGACAGCTGTATCATTGCAATTTGTAACATTGCAAGTTAAACTACATCTGGATGTAGTTTATTTTGCAATGATGCAAACTCATCTAAAACCCCCAAAACTGGCTCACATATAATGTATGACGCCATAAAGCCACACAAGTGACAATTTTCATCATGTGTATACCGTGACAGCCATCATGTGTACAAGCGCCCTATGTAGTCAATTTCACTGTATCCACTGTACTGTGAGTCAGCTTCCCCAATTACAAATATCTTTGATACAGCAGAGAAGGGCAAATTAAAAGACTAAGTTTATTAAAAACAGAGACATACAACTGCAAACCAGAAAAATTCACAGGATGCTTCAGACAGATGAAATCCATGGAAATACTTTAAAGTCTTTTTTTAAAGGACTGTAGACAACAAATGCATCAAGTAACACAGAGAATTTAAGTCTCTATAAGCAGATCACTCACCCAACTTCCTTATAAAGCCCAGTCAGCTCTGACTTCAGATTTCCAGTCCAGATTTATTCCACATGGGGCCAACTTGTCCCCACAGCAAACAACAAAAATAAGCATGTGAGCAACCAAACCGAACCAAACCAAACCACACCAAAAACTGTGGTCTTCCTTCACACCTAGCAAGGGACAATCCAAACTCTACAACTCTCCCTTATCCTTTTCTCCTAGAGCTTGATTTTAAATCTATCTGTAGCTCAGGGGTTGGCAAAATACAGCACTCAATGTGCTTCCAGCCCACCTGGCCATTCTATCCGACCTGTGGGGCCCCTAAAAAAATTAGAAAAGTAATTATTATCTTCCCATGGCTGCCTGTCAAAGATGACATGGTGCCAGGGGCAGGAGGACCCAAAAGGAACTGGCAGCAAGACTGAGTGGCAGTAGCAGCAAGGCCTGACTGGCCCCGCCCCACCTCACCCCCAGCCCTGAACTGGAAGCTTCTGCCTAGCAGGGGCTTCTGGCCTGGCACCCTTGAGGCTGTTCCCCACCTCCCTCCATCCAAGAGTGGAGACTCAGTTAAGGCGGGAGGGGGAAGAATTGCCAGTGCAGCAGGAGCCAGCTCAGCCCAACTGGCACCATGTGGTTCCCATCTGGTTCCTGCTGTGCTATGCAGTCCTGGCCATCCCGTCCTGCTGGATCAGCTGGTGTGTGGGTGGGGGAGGAGCAGCAGGTAGGCAGGGAGTGATAGCAGTGGGCAGCAGGGGAAAGGCACAGATGGCACGTACAGGGGGCAAACTGGCAGTGGGTGGGAACGTGGGGCCCAAGGGTCAGGGCCGGAAGTAGCAGAAGCCAGCTGTGAGCTTCAGAGGCCAGGCTGGCTCCTGCTGCATTCTGTGGTACCAGAGTTACAGCTGGGAACCATGCACTGCTGGGAGATGCCCAGCTGGGCTGGCTGGTTCATGGCTGCAATGCTGGACTGCAATAATGCAGCAGGAGCCAGCCCAGCCCCCGTGGTTCACAGCTGGCTCCTGCTGCCACCTCTATCACAGGGGCTGCGCGCCTGTAGCTGCCACACTCACACTGGGGAAGCCCCGCGCTGGAGCCAGCTGCCTTCCCCGCTCCCTGCTGGGCAGGTACGCAGATTCTACCAGGAGTGGAGGGAGCCCCACCCCCTGCTTCCCTGTGGCATCCAGAGCAGAGCTTTCCTGGTGCAAGTGAGGGAGCTGCAGGCACGTGGCATGGGCCCCTGTGATAGAGGTAGCCAGGCAGGCTGTGCTCCTCCCCTGTGCACAGCACTGGCCAGAGCTGTGCCTCACCAGGTTCCAGCACCTGCACCAGGCATGAGCTCCCTGAGCTCCCCCCACCTGCTGTTGCTCCTGGCAGCGGGGGCTGTGTGCCATATGGAGGAGTGTGTGGGAGGTCCCCACATTTCCCACCCTCCCTCACACCCTGCCCCCACACCCCCCACATAAACACAAACCCAACATACCCTATGCCCCCCCACAGCCACACCCCCTCACAACCCCCCACGCACCCCCACACCTCATCGTACACCCCTCCACATCCCACCATACACCCGCCCCACACACAATATAAGAGAGAGAGACCTTATTTTTTAGTTATTATGTGTGGCGGGCTTGCAGCTTTTGCCTAGCAAGCCCAGCTTGGAGTAGGACACTCTGGATTGGTGGAAAATTTCCACCAATCAGGTAACAGCTGGGAGGGGCTTGCTCTGCCCCTGCTCAGAGAGTGGGGAATGCAAGGAGCCCCTGGACTTGATTGAAGACTGCACTTTTCAGGTCTGGCAGACTTCAGGGGTGAGGCCTCTGCTGTAAATAAAAGTCCAGCATGCTGGGTAGATACCTGTGAGGGACTCAAAAAGAGCAGAGCTAAGAAAAGCTGGGGAGGTTTCCCCCAGTGAGCAACAGGCCCAAGGCTCCTGAAGCCGCCACTAGAGGAGTAGCCTTGGGAGAGGTGCAAGACCGCTCAGGCTGTTGACAGCACACGGGGATGGTGCGGGGAGACCTGGCCCTGGAAGTGGTGTGAGACTGCTCAGGCCCATCACGGTGCATGGTTTGGTGCGTGGAGTCCAGGCTCTGGGAGCTGCAAGCAGCGGCTCAAGCCTGCAACCCTGGCAGGGCCAGCGGGCCGCACAGGGCAAAGGCCTTGGGGCTGCAGTGAGGCTGGTCGGATCCCATCTCCTGGCAAACAGCCAGGTCCCACAGTGTGCAGGGTGGTGCACGGGCCCGAGCTTTGGGAGCCAGGGTGCAGCAGAGGCTGCTTGGGTTAGCCACCCAGCATGAGGACAGATGGCTAGAGCTTGAAGGACCTGGCCTGTGCTAAAACAGCCCTTGGTGCTGAAGCCAGGGCACGGGGAAATAGTAGTGCTACAGCATGAGGCCCAGCACCCAGAAGCCAGCAGCAGTGGTGCAGCAGCTGAGAGGAGCTGAGCCCTCGGTGCCCAGAGCAGGACACAGGGTGGGGGTGGGAGAGGCCTGAAGAGGTGCTCCAGTAGAGGAGACCCCATAGAGCTGGACCCTGACCATCACCACCACCTGAAGAAGCGTGAGTCATTGGGCCCTTGGGTCCCACAAGGGAAAGACATTTGGAGCTGGATAAGCAGCCCTCCTGCCTAGTCAAGGCCCTAGGGGGAAGGGCCCCTGGTGCATCCTGGACACCCCCCCCCCCCCCCCCAAGGGACCCCATTGGAAGGAGGACTATTTCTTGCCATGGGTCAGGGACTATATTAAGGAATAGATGTTGTTAAGATTGTTCATGTTTGCACCTTATATTTTGTAATTGAAATGTTGTATTGTGATGTTGTAAATAGTGTTATTTAGTGTTGTTTGGATTCAGAGATTTGGCCACCATATCAGGCTGAGTCTCCACCGAATTGAATCAGGGACCGAAGCTTTGCACAGCCCTAGTAGTTAGGCACCTAGTAGTGCCTAAAGGGATTTTCAAGTGTAAAACTATGTCTAACTCTCTTTGATTTCAGTACGAATTTGGTGCCCTCAGGTAATTTAGCGAAATCCCCTAGATTCCTTAACTCCACTTTAAAATCTAGTCCTTGGAGTATATTTAGTTAGTCTGTAAAGTGCATAACTACCCTGCCTTCTGCCTGACTTCAGACTAACATGACTAACCACTTCTTTCTTAGATATAGATCACGCTCTCTACAGCTGGTACCAGTCAGCAAGTTCCCTCTCTTTCTCCCTGCCTCTTGAGTGCAATTTATTAATCTGCTTTCTAATTTGTTAATTAGCCTTTATAATGAACCAATTAGTCAAACATACATTCAGGAATCTTGTCACAAGATCAGTGACATGGTGTAATGAACTGTCCCTACAGTTCTTAATAATGGGAAAGTGAAACACTAAGAAGCTAGTGGTAACGTTATTTTTTTCCTCTGCAGTTGTTTACAATAGTCACTTATGTTTTGATCAGCATATTGCCCATGCAGTCAGTAGTGGCTTTCCTATGATATTTGTAGAATTCAAACATCTTCAGTATCACTGTTTAATAGAACCCTCTATCCTTGTGAGTGCATTGTACTTGTAGAAATGATCAGGGTTCAGAAGCTAGGAGAAAGTAAGACAACATGGATGGTACGTGAATTGAGAGAGGCCTTGTAAGATGTGCCTGCAAACTGCATGTAAAAGGCTTCTTCATAAATGCCTGTAGCTTACACAGAGGTAGTATGAAATGCAGAACATGCAGAATGATTCTTTTTGGCTACCTCTCTCCCTTCTCCCTGTACTTACTATAGCAATCTCATAATGGAAAAAGTAAAATGTATTTGTACCTTCCTAATATAGAACTGACTTTAATGCAATAAATTCCCTCTGCTGGCATACTCCCATAACTGCATCTCAGATCAGTATGGAATCCAAATCTCCCTGTGAAGATTTAGACTTTTCATCCTTGGGACTTGTCCCAATTCAATTTCGTTTATCTTTTTTCATTTGATTGTTTGCCATGCCAGGTCCTTCCATTGTTGGCCTTTCTCACACAAGAACACAGTGGTAGAAACAGAAGATGTTCCCTCTCCTTCAAGCAGGGATGAGTGTATTGGGCACACCCACATGAGATGCTTTCCTGCACAGTAGACTAATTGACTGCACAGTAAAGCGTCATCATCTTCATGTCCAGATGTTTACTGAGCAGTCAGTTAGCCTACTCTGTGGTTAATTTGCTATCTGCAAATTATGCCTGCGCTGCCAGCTCCAGGTGCACAGCCCTGCCTAGGAGGCCAGTCCAGCCATGGCATTGCTAGCCCTCAGCAGCTCTAGCTCCTCCCCAAGGGGAGCCCTGGCCTACACAGCCAGGCGCTGTGCCCCTGCACCCTAGGACACTACTTGGAGCTACACGTCATCTCCGCCAGTGGGGACAGACTTGGGCCATTGGCCATGCCTGCCACACCCACCCGGTAAGCCTCGCACTGGGGGCCCTGCCCAACCTCTGCCCCCCTGCCCAACCCAGCTGAGCTCCCACTGGCTCCTGGAATTCCCCCAACAGCACTCAGGGAGGTGGGAGGGAGTGCAAAACTTTGAACAGCCTGTGGCCCCCTCAGCTAGGCAAGCACAGACCTCTTGCACACAGAGAAATGTGTCAATGTTGTCTTCAGTTGCAGGGGGCAGGGATGTATAACTTGGGGACAGGTACCCCTCCACACAGTGGCAAACATTGCAGGGCAGCACAGGCTTGCCTGCTGCACCATTGATGCTCAGGATCCCATGCCAGGTTCTCAGGTATGCTTGGGGCACCCTAATGAGCAGCACCAGCAGAATCTAGTGGGTCAGGCACCCCTTGATCTGTGCAAACAGCTCCTCATGGTGCGCATGGGACATGCTCAGCAGGGTCACACTCAGGGTGCGGGGTAGAAATGGGGGGAGACAGCCCAAGGGCACCTCTCTGGAGAGGGCCCCTGGAGGGAGGGCAGAGGTGCCACCAGCTCTGTATCCCAGTCAACTAGGAGCCCCATGCCGCCCTTGCCCAGGTGCCATGGGCCTGGCAGCAGCAGAGGAAACAGCCTAATCTGCAGGAGGAGAATGGGGCAGGAGGAGGAGGTCTGGAGCTGCAGCAGCAAGTGCTGCCAGGAGCCAGGCTTGCCCCAGCCTGGGAAGCAGGCAGGAAAGGCAGGCTGCCTGCACGAAGCACCCAGTGGCCCACCTGCCCCTGCAGAGTGAGTGGGGAGGGGGTGCTCAGCTGGCAGCCACCAGTGTCAGGCCCTGCCCAGCCGACTTACCATGGTCTCTGGGCCACAGCTGGCATTCCTGGTACCAGGCGTCCACCCACTGTATCATTGTCCCACAGACCTCATGGAAGAGCTCCCCCTGGGCCTTGCAGATGTTATTCAGCACAAAGGCTTTGATGATGACCATGGGGATGTTGGCCTTCGCAAGCTCGAAGCAAGCCATGAGGATGCATCAGTGTCCTTTCAAGCATCTGAAGACATGCTCCACCAGTGCATGGGTCTGGCCCAGACACCTGTTGAAGTGTGCCTGACGTGGGTTCAGCTAGCCAGTATAGCCAGGGACACATGAGCCAGAGGAGGAGCAGGTAGGTGGAGTCACCAATAAGGAGGGGCGGGACCCCCAGCTGGAGGTCCAGCACCCCTAGCACAAAGCTCCCACTCTCCACCAGGGCTGGCAGAGTGGAGTTGCTGAAGACACGGGCATCGTGGGTGCTGCCCACCCAGCCAGTGCTCACATTGTTGAAGGCACCAAAGTGGTCAATGATGGCCTGGAGCATGACAGAGTGAAAGCCCTGCCAGCGGCAGTAGGGGCAGTCATTGCAGGGCAGCAGGTGACAGGAAGGCAGGTCTTGTCCAGGGCCCCAAGGCACTGTGGGAAGCCCAGGGTGCAGAACCCCACCACCATCTCCAGGGGGTTGTGCATCCAGAGCATGGTGTGTCCCAGCACATCCTGGAGAGCTCCGCACACCTCCAGGACAGCCTCTTTGGTGCTCGCCTTGCCCACACTGAAAAGGTGACCAATTAGCACAGGTTGGCAAACATGGCCAGCTTGACCAGGGTGATGGCCAGCTGGGTGTCCATGGGGAGGGGCTGCTGCATGGTGGTGTCCTGCCATTCCAGGTGTGGGCAGAGCTAGGCAGGGAGCTCCTGGAAGGTGGCCCGGGTCCTGTGAAAGGATTCTAGCCACTGCTCATCAGCCCAGGTGTGCTAGATGATGTGCAGCCACCAGCCCTGGCTGGCTGGGTGGGCCCACATATGGCTGGGCTGGAAGCCCACAAGATCATGGATGGCACTGGTGGGGACGTGACTTATGGACAGCATTGGAGACAGGCCGAAACTGATCTGGGCCAGACTGTGGTCACTGAAGTGGCAAAGTACAGTGAGCAGGGTGGTGAGCAGAAGGCTGGGGTATGGGTCGTTGCTCCCAGGCCCCGGGGGTGGAGCAGCCATCACATGGTGGGCACAGGCTCCACCAACAGAACCACAGAAGACTGTGCCAGCATGCTGCAACCTGCTCCAGGCCAGAAAGTCAGGTGTTCAGGGAGGAATGTGCAGGGCTGGCTTTTAAAGATAGACTGTGGCTACAGGCAGCCTTGACCAGAGCATCTAGCTCCCCCTTGGTTGCTGTAAGGGGATAGAGCAGGACTAGAGAAGGCTGGGAGCAGACTATTGCCAAGAGCAACAAAGCTGCTTCCAAATGCCCACACATGTAGACACCTGCCCAGGGCGCAGTAAATTACTGCAGAGTAAACCCATAGAACACTAATTGCATATGTAGACATGCCCATTGTTCCCTAATTGAAAATGGGTAAATTGATACTGCAGTCTAAGATGACTCCCAGGCCAGGCCTTCAGCCAAAATCTGCTGATCCATCCATGATAAAACCATTAGCTCATCCCTTTGTGGCTATCCAGTCCATTTCTTGAACTTCATGATCATCAGGGCACAAGGTAAAGTCTGTTTCTCCCAGCATAGTGTTCACAACTCACCCAGACTAAAGATTTCAAGCACAGGAAATCTGCCAGTGCCTGGCTTCTGGCCCCTCTGTACCCTGCTTCTTGCTCCTGCTACCTGGAATCAGAGGCAAGTACAGAGCAGAGCTCTTTTACAAACCGTTGTGCCCACTGCTTATCTTGTTTTATGCCTGTGCAGCTGTGGTAAAGTCATGTCAACAGGGAGGTGTGGATCATGTGGCTTGGGCTAGCTATGGGCATCTCTCAAGGTCAGCCCTAAATATCAGGATAGGCCAGATTTAGGCATAAACTAAGTAAGCTTCATCATAGGGCCTCACTTTATGAGGGGCCTCTAAACCAACCCCTGGGCCACAAAGAGTCGGAAGCCAGACCAGAAGTGACCGCGGACCGGCAAACCATGGCCCCACAGAGCCGGGCAGAGAGGCCACAACTCCTCCTGCAGGGCCCACGGCAGCTGCAGTTGAGGTTTAGGCCTGCCCCCCCCCCCCCGGGGGGTGGGGTAGAAGTATCTTTACTTGTGTTCTGGCTGGAAATTCTGGCCACGGGGCTCCGCGTGGTAGTCCACAGTTTGCCAGGCCACAGCTGCTTCTGGTTCTCAGTTTGCCAGGTCGTGGCATAAAAAGGTTGGGAACCCCTAGTTTAGGGCTCAAGCATGTCATAACCTGGCCCTGCATAACCTTCCATGCTCCCCAATGACTTCTGTGCAACTAGTCAAGGCTCCTGTAACAGGATCTGTTAAGAAACTCTGCTTGCTTACTTCCCCGAATAATAATAATAGCAAAAAAGCTACCTTTCTATTTCACCAAACTAATTAGGATGCAAACAAGTACAGTGTAAGGTGGTGGAGGTTGCTGGAAGGAATCCCATACAAAGAAATGTTCTATTCTTGTTCTAGTCTTCTGAGCTGTAGCCAAGCCAGTATCTTGCATCATCAAGAATTAGAATAAAAAACATTTACATTTTGCAATGTAGTCACCTTCAGTACACCATAGCTCTGTCTTTCTGAGACTCCCCACCTCTTTATCCCCTATATCTCAGTAGGAGATACTGAGAGAATAAAAGGCTTCCTAGTTGTTGCTTACATTTATCATTGATGAAGGAAGGTAAGATGGAATGATAGGTAGGGGAGTTTTAGCATTGCTCTGGATTAACTACTGTAATAGCTTCGCTTACTGTATTGTTTTTCTTCTGTTCAAATCTAGTAACATACAAAACAAGAAGTAACAATGCTCTAACTATAAGAAAACTGTTATCTTGTACTGGACAACTTGATACAAGTTTCTAAAGTGAATCCCATTTTCCTTTCTTGTCACAGTTACAGGAAAACAGAGTAGCACAAGACAGTAACCAAGCTTTATTGTAAGAAATTTCTCAGGAAAGATAGCATGTAGGCATGTCTGAGACTCTAGTTGTAAGGTTTGACCTAGAAACTACTATTCAAAGCCTAAGCAAAAGTGAATGTTATGTGTCGAATGCCCATCTGCAATGATAAGGAGCAGACAGTCTTAGATAGAGGAAGCTTGAAAACAAAAAACAGAATCGGAGGTACTGGAACAAAGAGCCCATTATAATACTAAAAATCACACCCCGAGGCGGGGAAGATATATGCTAATGGAACATATATGTACGTTAATGAGATACATAGCTAAAACACAGGTATAGAGACATGCTCAGTAAAGAACTCCTTGCATCACTCCTTTATAACCAATTAGCAAACAAGGATGCTTATGAAGATTCAACCTCTGGTATATAAGGGGCTCAGTATTGAATGTGCTTGTGCTTGTCTTGTGAAATTATTCCGCTTGCACCTTTTATTGCTAGCAATAAATCTTTTTTATACTTTCACCCCTGGTATCTTTATTGGCCTTTGCATACCGGGCACGAACCCAGACTTGAGCTGGGGCCTAACATAGTCATCCAAGATGGTAAAGATGAAAAGGTGCTACAAAGCGCAATGCGTAGTGTGGCAAGAGTGCCGATTCCATTACTGTCTGCTTCCTCACTTCTGGGTTTCAGCTGGTATGGGAAATGGTAAGTTCAGAATGCCAAGCAGGGAGATGTTCTCTTCTGATAGTGTCCTATGCTAGCATTATCCATATTGGGGAAATGGAGGGGTGGGGGGAGGGGGTTTGCTATAATGTGCTCACCTTGACTGGTGCAGATATACTGTTCTTCTGCCTCCATCCCCACAAGGCTTGCAAAATACTCAGGGGTTACCCTCTGATCTCACCTTCAAAGTGTGGAGATCCCAGTAGTCCATGAAAAAAAAAAATGTACCACTGTTGCTAAGGAAATCATCAATACGGATGCATTTGAACACCACCTCAACTCTCCGTCCAGCTTTGTCCTCTCCAAGCATCATTGATCTTCCATGAAATAAAGAGAGGGGACTTCCTGTCCCTGCCTCATCCCCTCCCCAAACATTCACCTCTGCTTCCACCCCTTGCTCTCCATGGGGTGATTCACAAATGCTCTGGTTTGAGTAACATTAGGCTGCAGCAATCCACACGTAACATGTCCGCAAAATGTACCTTGGGGATTGGCAGTTTCCTAGCTCCTCTCCCCAGCCAGCCTTCATGCTTTTCCCTCACAAACAACAGCAGATCCCCAACCATGTAGGATGCAGACTGAGGTCACATCTACACCACAAAGGCAGCTGTGTGTTCCAGCAGGAACTCTGCTGAGCACAAGGTGCCTATCTGTGCATGCAGGAACACTCCAAATGCAGAAATAAATAAGTGAAGATGCTCTAGGGTTAGTCCAAGGGGCTGCTTCCCATCAGGTGCTAGGATAGCAGGCAGTCTGATCAGCCCCCAGCTGGCCCTCATTGACTGTGGGCTGCTTGATTGCCCCCTCCTGGCCCCAGTAAAATGCATGGATGTGGCTCCTGGCATACCAGCTGTTCAGCAGGCTCCCCAACAAGACAAGTCTTCCATCTGACCAGACCCAGGCTTCTGGCTCCTAGTCTCCCCGGTTCCTGCTATCTTGTACCTAATCTTGTTCCTAGTTCCTTGCCTGGCTCTTCCTGCCTTCCTGGCTCTGAGTCCCTTAGCTCCTGGTTTCCAGTTCCCAGTCCCTGGCTGCAGGCTCCTGATTTCCTGGTTCCTACTTTCTAGGCCAGTGATGCTCAACCTGTGACCCATGGGTCTGCAGAACCATGTCATTTGGTCTTTGGGATTCCCCATGAGTTTGGATATATTGCGATGGGGAGTGGTGGCAGGATCCCATGTGTGGTAGTAGGGAAGCAGTGGCATCATCAGCTGTCTTGGCTCCTAAAGCCAGGGCCCCCATTGCCACTGTCACCACTCCTCTGCTGCCAAATTTCTAGTCCCATGAGGAACCCTTTGGGTGGGATGATGTGGCCCCAAGCACCAGAACACGCTGGCAGGTAGGTTTAATCCACAGCCAGATTTGGGACACATGGTTGGACTGGTACTCAGGGTTAGTCCACAGCCAGGCACATGGGGTTAGACCACCATGCCAGATAACACCCACAGACTGACCCCTTGCACAGACCCTGATTGGTTTTGATCAAAAGCAAATGTCTTTTTGTCAATCGTCTTTCACAAAATTGCCAACCTAATATAACAAAGCCACAATTCGTGCTGTTGTTGATTATAATGTTGGTTAGTTATATGTATACATGCTATTCGAAGTCAGGACCAATACCCAGGGCCTTCACATCCAAAAACACAACCACCTGAATTAAAGCTGTACTAGTCACAGAAGTTGTTCCCTTTTCTGTGAGGAATCCAGTGAGTGTTGTCACAGTCCCTGAAATCTCAATCCTTATATTAGCATGATCTCACTGATTTTCACTATAGCTGGCATTTTTAGGTGCTTACCTGAACCAAAATGTCAACACTTGGCAGTCCATGCATTGCCTCTTGCTGAATAGGTTTCAGGTGTAAAGGCACTGCAGAAAGACTCACTGCCTGCCATGTATCATACAATTGACTACCTATGGCTAAATAAGGTACCATCTTCCTAAGCCACCCAAAGGAGATGTGACTAAAGATTTCCTTTTATCATCATATTACAAGGTTCTATTCCCTGCCAGTTCTGAACTCTTGTTACAAGAGGCATTACTTACAGTTTTGGGTGATGTGTTGGCAGCATGTCAAGTGGGGGGAGGGAGGGGTTGCAAAGTGAGAATTTTTTACCTTCTTGCTCAGGGGCTGCTACGTTTGTGGCAGCACAGGCTACCTGGGGGCTGCCATTCTGGCTCCCACAGAAATGGTACCCTGCTCAACCATCTTCAGGTTATGGTACCATTAGTTACAGTTCAGTCTGTTAATAGCAGTGGTACTGAACCTTCTGGCCCTGCAGGCCAGGTAAGTAGCACAAGGCCAGTTCGCAGGCTACATCCAGCATACAGTATCAGTACATGGGTGCAATGTTAGCCTGACCCCATGCATTGGATCCAGCTGCAGAGTGACCCAGTGCACTGGTCCCATTGTGGACCAGTGATCTAGCACACTGGGATACATCATCTGACTTGCAGGATTCCCCACAGGTCCAGTAATGTGGCAGCAGGAGAGCAGCAATTAACACTGACATCACTCCCTCACTGTCCAGTTTCTAGAGCCAGCACAACTGGTTAATGGTATTTCTCACAGGAGTGGCTGATCCTTTGGTTTCCCTCATGGCCAGCTACCAGCCTACATTGCATGGTGGACGTAAAAAAAAATTGCTTAGAAAACTCAAAGCCAGGAATGTCATTTTAAAATGATGCAAACTACTGCAAGCTGTACCTTTCAGAATAATTTTTTGCTCCCCCAGTGAGGCTGCCCCATGCATTAATGGCTTTTCCTGTGGAATTAGTCATTGAAAGCTGAAGATTAAAAGGTTTTTTTTCTTTTCAAGACAATAGCTTACAAAGTTTTGTCAATATTAAGATTAGAAGGATCACTGCAGAATTTCTTTAAGGCTACCCTACTCTGATTTTTCTTTCCTGCTGCATGTCTGACAGACAGAAGAGCAGCTGGAGGCAGGCAAACAGAAGGAGTTTACTTGATTTTCACTGCAGGGTTTCCATCACAGAGCAGTAGTGGGAGGCAAAAATAATGGCAGCACATTGCCAGCACTTGCTGTTGGGCAGAAAATTAATAATGGAAGAAACTGTACAAGAATGCAGAACACCTGGCAGCCAATCCTGGGTAATGGGATTTTACCATTCCTGGTTTTGCTAAATTTAAACAACAGCAGAGAGGAAGTCCTGATGCTATAGGCTGTTGTAGAGTCTTTGCTTGTCCTTTTAGTTTTAAATAACATTTGACACTTCCAAACTGGTTCTGTGGTCATGGATGCATAAATGACCCAGAGTAATTAAAAAGTAAAAGGTAGTGTTGGAGTGACGTTGCAGCCACAATGGTCCAGGAAATATTCAAGAAGCAAGGGTTTTTGTGGGTAATATCTTTTACTGGACCAACTGCATTGCTGGGATAGTTTTAAACAAACTTTTGAAGGGCATTGTTTTCCCTAAAAGAGCACTCACCTGATCAGCATGATATTTTACTGTAACATACAAACCAGGAGTTACTCAGCTGAGGTTAATGTTGAGTGCGTAAATCTTAGGCAGAGTCCCTAGATGCCACTGTCAGATCAATACTATGTCTATCACATGCTGGACAACATTAGTTCTGTCATCTCATCTTCTAGGAGAAATGTAGAATCCTGGAATCGAGTGCCAGTTTGGAAAAGAAAAACTTATTTCATGTTTTCAGTATACTTATTTGTAGTTTTTAAACCTTCAATACTTGTGTATTTTAGTGCTTTGAGAAGGGTGTCTCATTCTGCTTCAGTAACAGCTTTTGAACAGTGAGTCTTTTTATCTATCTGGAATGAAGTTCCAGGTTCTGCATTTCTCCCACAAACAATGCCTGTCTTCAAAGGGGTTTGCAGTCAGAGTTCTACCAGCATCCCCTCTAAACCTAAATGTATCTTATGCCAACAGAAAAATCTTCATCAGTACAGTTTATGCATTTTCTCTAGACCAGCAAAATGATTTTTTGACTGTTGATACCTATATTTACACTTGAATTTTTGTTGGCATAGTTATGCAGATCCCAGGTGGAGGGAATGGGGTTCACACTCCTAGCTGACATGGCAATGCCCTTAAAACTGCTTAGTGTAGCTAGGCCTCACTGGCATTGAATGCAGGTGAGTAAGGTAAGTATGCCAGTTCTTGGCTCCATTGAAACCCAAGCATAACAGTTGTTGAATGCCTCTAGCTTCCTCCCAAAGCTGGTGGGAGTTGTTGGAGGCCCATAGGCATTAGTAACATCATCTCATCTTCTAAGCGAAATGCAGAATCTTGAGATTGAATGGCAGTTTGAAGAGAAAAACTTCTTATTTTGTGTTTGCAATGCATTTATTTGTAACATTTAAACCTTCAGTACATATGTATCTTAGTAATGATTTGAGACCTTGCTCTACCTGTTTTTTGCTAATTTTAATTTTATAGCCTCTTATTTATCTGTAAAGTGTCAGTATTGTAGCTTTTCACTGCAGGGCTAATAACTAGATACTTCACATCTGTTTCCACAGCATTGCTTGTTGAGTATGTACCCAGCACTTAAATTATAGTTGAAGTGTTTTGCTTCATCTTTAAGTTGTTAATCAGATTTCATGATGAAGTCTTTTCTCAAGCTGCATTGTAAATGTTATTCTAGTCACACCTAATGCATTAGTGGCATTTGCTAAGTACTTCCAATTGGAGAGATTTCTTGTCAGAGAAATAAATTTTACTCATAATAAAGACTGTTAATGAACATTTACATATAGGGAATGACAATACTGAAAGTGCGCCTGACTGGATGCCAGTAAAATAAGAGGTAAACACTAAGAGTTTCTTGCCATGTTTAGCTTTCCTGCCAGCTTCTGCATACTGGTCTACATGCTTCCATTTCCATCTTGCCTCTAATGGAGTCAAGATGCCTTTTTTCCTTATGGGAAGTTAGTAGCACATTGTGAGAGCTACTTCTAGCAAGTAAGACCATATTTACTCACATACCACATCACCTTTTCCCCAAAAAACTAGCCCTCCAAAATTTAGGTGAGTGTCTTAAGTGGTGAAGCTTTTTTCTATACTAGAATGGAAGTGTGTGGATGCTGTAATTGCTAACACTTCCTGTCCGGCCATCAAGCAGAAGGATTGATCCAGGCTTCAGTGTCAGAGCTGTTAACTCTCTCACAGCACTACTGAACTGGTAGGAGCTTTCCGCTGAGCAGCCAAAAGCTGCTGCCAGTTCAGCAGTGGCTGTTAGAGGGATAAAACCCTAGTCTTTGCCTAAGCTGGAAAGGTGGGTAAATGATCAGACTCTGCCCCTGCTCCACGCAGTCAGCCAGAAATCTAGAAATACCTTTTTTCTTTTCTTTTCTTTTTTTCCTTCATTCTGCCTTTCCAAAACAAGTTGCATGTCTTTTCTGAAGCTGTGTCGCCTGTGAGAAAATATGGTAAATAAGTATCTGGCAGAATTTGACCTAATAAATCTGATTTACTATTCTGAGTCTGGTTACTGCAAGTTCATTTTGATTAGAGAACTCGCATCCCATGGTGTGTTTGGATAGTTTTACTGGCTACCGCTAGCAAAGACGCATACTCTTCCTTCATTAGTGAATATGGAAAAGGGCTGGCTCAGGACAGACATTACCTAGGGGAGCGAGCTGGTTAAGAGACAGAGGAAAGTGTTCATCAGACTCAGAGAAAAGAAAAAGACAGGGCTCTATGTGGTAGAATAGGAGAAACACACCCCAGATTACTAACTGATGCTGACTTAAGTTTCCCACTCATCAGTCAAAAAAGAGCAGCTGGCCCTCCATTTGTGTGTGCGTTTTTTGTACATTTTCAGTGTCAGTGTGAAATGTGCTTGCAGAAAGGAGAGGAATATTCCCTGAGTTCAGGAATTAGGAGACAAACTTGAAAATAAAAGCTAACATTGATTACAACAATGGCATAACAATCTTGTCTCACGGCTTTTGACATTGCAGATGATACTGGTCTCCGGAACCTATTGCTTTGTAGATAGGGGAGAGCTTGGAAAGGGCTGACCTCTAAACCCAGGCAGGAAAATCTTCCCGGGGATGAAATTCAGAAGCACCATTGTATTTTTGTCTCTGTGACTCTGTGGGCATGCACTGATCTTCTGCGAAACAGACACAAAGTCTTAGGACACCACAATAATAGAAACGGGTCATCACTGAAATTTGCTATGGAGAGAGGTTTTTTTAAAGCATTTTCAATGGGTTTTTTTCTTGATAGTACTAAGCCTTCCAATCTGCCATGTGGCTTTACTGCAGTACAGCATTGTGCTAATTATTTAATACAACAAAGCGTCATGGATTTTCAATTCTGTGATTTTGCTTAATCAGTTTCCACAAGAAATTATGGGAAGCAGACATAATCAGTGTTCACAATCAGACATGGGTAGTAAGTTATGGACCCAAACCAAATCGTATCATAAACTAAAATATCTCTACACCCAGATGCATTGAAAAAAACTTCAAACTGCTGACTATTTTGGTTCCATGGCAGCTAAATAGTTACTAAAATACTTTCCTTTAAAAAAAAACAATCAGACTGACAGTAGGATGTGTCTACAGTAATACAGGATAAGCTTGATACAGTGTTCCATACACTGAATGGTACCTGGATTGAAGACCAGAAGTAAAAGATCATATAATTTAGAATAAAAGCTAAAGTGACAATAGATAAGCTTGGTAGCAACACCTGCAAGTTTTATGAACAATGTATAGGAAACAAATGACTTGTTTCCGGTCTCTTCCTCTGTTAAACACTTATAAAAAGAATCTGGCTTAACATATGTTTGTTTTCTCTTAGCAACAAATAACCATTTGTCAAATGCTGCTCTTGCTAAATCTGGTCTTTGACAATTCAAGGTGTTTGTTCTTTGAAGAAATGTCTTCATGTGCTGGACAGACATCCAATTAAATATTTTAAGAACATTTACAGAAGAGTTTTGAGAGTGTGTAAATGTTCACTTCTTCAAATCATGCAAAGCTTTTTCATATGCTTGGGAAATAATGAACATATCCATTCTACTCTGCAGCCTGGGAACAGCAAACATAACTCCATGCACCACACCCTTTTACTGGGCAACCAGAGTTCCCTTTCTCATATCCCCTTCATAATAGTATTCTAGATGCTTTAATCTGCTTTTGTAACTAAGCCAGTTGTGGAGCTCTGCTTCATTCTCCTGATGCTGATTATGGTCATTTTCAAGATCCATCTGTTTTAGGCAACAGAGCTCTTCAGCAATACATGGAGGGGGTGGGGGCTCCTGGTCTTCTAATTATTGCTCTTTACAGAACACTCCAGGGATAGCTACTCCTAGGCCATACCCAACCAGCTTATCCTATCACTTCTGGAAAACCTGTGATGATGGAGATTTTGCAACCTCCCTGGGCAGTCTATTCCACTGTCTCAGTGTTCTAACAGTGAAGAAGTTTTTTCCTAATATCTAATCTAACCCTACTCTGCCACAACTTCTTATCCCGCTTTCTGCACCAAAAGAAAAAAGAGTGTTCGCCCTCATCTTTATGGCAGCCCTTTAGATATTTGAAGACTGCTATCATATCCCATCTTAATTGCCGTTTTTGCAAAACTCGACTTGCCTTTCTAATTTCTCCATGTCTTTTTTAAAATATGGAGCCCAAAACTACACAAAATATTCTAGATACGGCTTAAACAGTGCCAAGTAAAGAGGTATGATCACCTCCCATGCCTTTCATCTAATGCTTCTACTGATGCATCCCAAAACCACAGTTCCTTTTTGTGCAGGTGCGTCACACCACAGACTCCTGTTGATTTTGTGATCCACAAAGATTCCTAGATACTTCTTCATAGTACTGCCTTCCAGCTAGGTGTCACCCACTTTGTATTTATGTTTTTGATTATTTGGCCCAGGGTGTAATGAGCCAGTTGTCTATTGACCTTATAGTAGTTTTGTCTAGCCCACCTTTCTTCAATTTGTTTACAAAAAGTTCATGTAGAACCTTATCAAAGCCCTGCTGAAGTTGAGATATCCTATATCCACAGCATTCCATTCATCAACCAAAGTAGTTACTTTGTCAAATGAATGAATAGCCAGAAGGTTATACATGTAACAGATGAATAAAGAAATTAGTTGAAAGTGGTCAATATAGTGGTGCACTGATACATTGGTCCAATATCAGATCAGCACCAATATAAAGAAAATTGACTATGTCAGAAATTGGCCTGATGTGGCCAATAATTTGGCTGATAAATGCCTGTGCATGCGCGCAGCCGCAGCACAGCACAGAGGCAGCAGTATGCAGTTGGTAGGTCTGTTGTGGTGGAAGGGAAGGGGGAAAGGAAGGGGCATGGAGTGCAGATCAATGCCCCCACAGTGAGGGAGGGAGTGGGGCTGGGGCTGAGGTAGGCACTGGCCAGCCGGGGCAGGATGGCCACAGGATGGAGCTGCAGCTTGTCCAGGGGGGCGAGGAAAGGTGAGGGAGCGGTTACCACCCCTGCGCGCTGCTCGTCCGGTGGTTTGTGCTGTTGCTCCTGCCAATCATCTGGGAGGGCACGGGGAGGGGAGGGGGGAGCTCTGGACCTGTGTAGGGCAGGCTGCAGCTGCAGGCTGGGGCTGGGGGCCGTGCTGCACTTGGGGCAGGCGGTAGCAGCACTGGGAAGGGGCTATAGGGGGGGCTACAGTGAAATTTGGGGTGGCTCCAGGACCCCCCCGTAGCTGCCCTCCCTGTGCCACCACTACCTGCCCCAAGCACAATGCTGCAGCCTGCCCAGCCCACCCAGCGCAGATCCTGGGACACATGCCTCCCCACGCCCTCTCAGGCGAGCAGTGGGAGCAGCAGTGGGAGCCACGCACCCCCATGCACACCCTCCAGACGACCCATGGTGTTGTTCTGTGCCCGCCCCACCCCGCCCTGGCTGGCCAGCACCTACCCCAGCCCCACACCCTCATTTGCTGCAAGGGGCATTGATCTGCACCCCCATGCCCCTTCCCTCCCCCCTCCCCTTTCACCACAACAGACTTATCAGCTGCATGCAGCTGTATCAGAAATCAAATTGGTATTACCCAATATGCCTCCTTAAGAATTGGCTAAAGGTATCAGCCCCCAAAATCTCTATCAGTGCATCCCTAGTTTTATGTAAGAACTTGACTGGCTGAAGTATAGATTGAACAGTTCAGTTATATAAGAACCTGTGTTTTTTGTATGTTTTCTTTAACTTCTTGCAAGATGACTGAAGACATGGTATTCAGCAGCAATGTACAATCTCTTGAGCAAAAGACTAAGGATAGAGTCTCAGCTGATGTAAATTAATAAAGCACTCTAGAAGTCACTGGAGCTGCACACTGATTTATGCAAGTTTATCTTCAGCTAGAGCTCCCAGACATTAATGAAACAGTGCAGGGGTTGGCAACGTTTTTGAGCAGAGTGCCAAAAACACCCACAACCTCAACTTGTAAGATGTTGGCATGCCAAGTGGGGGAGCTGTGAGGGGCCTGATCCTTGTTGTGGTAGTGCAGCCCTGGCCCCTTCCCCACTGTCCTCCCCTAGGCACTCATGCCAAGCAAAATGCCTTTGTGTGCCACACACTGGCACCCATGCCAAGGGTTGCCTACACATGAGATAGTGGTTTAATCCTGCTCTTGTATAAATCAGTGCATCAGTCTTCATTGCCTTTAATGGAGTAGAATTAAGCACTAAATAAAACGTAACTGATACAGATGTGCTAATCCTGAGAGGCAGTAAACATCTCAATCCAATTAAAGAAGTTGACTGGAATCCCATGTCCCAAGTCAAGGTATGGTACGTGGTACCTTCTAGTTCTATATTCCCAGGTTTGCTGCATCATTTATGCTTGAATGCAAGGGTATTAATAATAAGCACATAAAATTAAATGACATGCAATTAAACTTGTATGAAAATAACTTACACTTAGTTCTCTTACACTTTTTCATTGACATCAGCCAAGGTTGCATTTCTTATAAGAAAACCCTGTGTCTGTTTGAAGGCAGTTTAAATTAAACCAAGTCACAAAATCCTTACACGCAGGGTTAGCAGTGGACATAGTCTTTCTGGACTTCAGGAAGGCCTTTGACACTGTCTCTCATCCCATTCTCATTAAAAAACTAAGGGACTGTGGCGTCACACCTACACAGTCAAAGGGGTCGCTAACTGGCTGGAGGGCCGCACCCAGAGAGTGGTGGTGCACCGGTCATTTTCGGCCTGGAGGGATGTGGGCAATGGGGTTCCCCAGGGCTCGGTCCTTGGGCCCGCACTGTTCAACATCTTCATCAGTGACTTGGACAAGGGAGTAAAAAGCACCCTATTCAAATTTGCCAATGACACTAAGATGTGGGGGATGTGGGCACACTAGAAGAGAGGAATAGGCTGCAATTGGACCTAGACAGGTTACAGGGGTGGGCAGATGAGAACAGGATGGGTTTCAACACTGACAAGTGCAAGGTGATACACCTAGAGAGGAAGAACCAGCAGCATACCTACAGACTGGGGAACTCCCTTCTTGTCAGCGCAGAGGCAGAAAAGGATCTTGGAATCCTTATTGATGCCAAACTGAACATGGGCTGACAGTCTAGGGACGTGGTCAGGAAGGCCAAACACACCTTGTCATGCATCCACAGATGCATCTCGAGCAGGTCCAAGGAGGTGATCCTCCCCCTCTATGCAGCACTGGTCAGGCTGCAGTTGGAGCACTGCATCCAGTTCTGGGCGCCACACTTCAGGAGGGATGTGGACAGCACTGAGAGGGTCCAGAGGAGGGCCACCCGCATGATCAGGGGTCAGCAGGGCAGGCCCTATGAGGAGAGGCTACGGGATCTGAATCTGTTCAGCCTCCACCAGAGAAGGCTGAGGGGGGATCTAGTGGCCTGTTACAAATTAGTCAGAGAGGACCAGCAGGCATTGGGGGAGTCTCTGTTCCCCCAAGCACTACCAGGAATGACTAGAAATAACGGTCACAAGCTGGCAGAGGGTGGATTCAGACTAGACATCAGGAGGCGCTACTTCACAGTCAGGGCGGCTAGGATCTGGAACCAACTTCCAAGAGAAGTGGTGCTGGCTCCTACCCTGGGGGTCTTTAAGAGGAGGCTAGATGAACACCTTGCTGGGGTCGTTTGACCCCAGTGCTCTTTCCTGCCATGGCAGGGGGTCGGACTTGATGATCTGTCAAGGTCCCTTCTGACCCTACAAACTATGAAACTATTAAATTAATATGCAGTAACCTAAAATTATTGTGCAGTACAGGCATGCATCTACATGTGCACATACTACTCGGTAACTATGGTGATTTTCACCAACTTGCTGTAAATTTGATAACTTCATGATGCAGGTATCAAATTTATCCCCAATTAGTTACTGCACAGTAATGCACATGTAGACACCTTACTGCACAGTAACACCGTGTGTGGATCACACACAGTGTTAATGTGCTTTAATGCCTGCATGTGTAGATGCCAGCTTATTTCCACTTTCTTCAAAAATAACTTACTGCACAGTAAATTTAATGCAACCTAAATGCACGTGTAGATATGCCCACTGCCATGTATTAGCAATACCATAAATGCGACATTCTGTAGTTCTGCTCATTTTGCACATTGTTCCCATGTCCTTGTTTTATTATTTGATCAGTCCTCACACATTTGTAAAGATCAGATACCACCTGGCTGTTTATGAAACAAGAAAGACTTTGCCCTTTAAACATCTACTTTTGTTCACTCATCCCTGCCTAAGTGTAGCGTGGATATTTTAGCACCTTTGCCCATTCTGCTTCACAAAGGTAAAAGCATGACTTTTATCTAATACTTCATGCTTAGGATGGATTAGATTCTTTGCTAATGCAAGCCATGGACACCACTAGAGGTACACCAGCTGAAAACATGGCAGCTGACTCAAAGCCCAGTGAAAACAGTGAGTTTTTTCATTGGCTTGAACAGGCTTTGCATCTGTCCCTTGACCCTTAAGGAAAAATTGAGAACCTCAGTGTCCTGTAGGTGAGCAGCTATTCATATGCTCCTGGTAAAACTCTTGGATTATTTGTGCAAGTAGCTATGTTTTATTGAGAATAAAGGTTTACAGTCTTGATTGCTATGCAGACAATGTCACAGATATGGCTGACAATGTGAAGAAAAGAGGGTACATTAAATTGACATCATGTGAAGACTGAGCAACCATTCAAGTAGAGCTACAACAGCTGTTAATGCTTTTGCTTGGTTCTCCTACTGACTCATACAAACAGACAAGCTAATCACCTCAGGTTTTCATTTTATTCATATTGCTTTCTAGTGTCACTGAAGCGTGCAACTGGGTTTTCATTTGTAAGTAATCAGATTTTGGTGTTTATCAAGCACCATGGCAAATTGTGCAAAAGATAGATACATATATTTGGATATCAGATCAAAATGTTTTGATAGCTGATCAGTTCATCTTCAGAATAACAATACTTATAACAATAAAAATACTTAATGGCTGACGCACAGTCTTATGTGGATGGAATCTGAAATTGAAGTTGGTATTTGTTCCTTTTGTAGGATTCTCCTGTGGTGCTCTGGATTTTTGGTAACACCGTTTTCAGAAAACACTGTCTTCAGACAGTCAGTGGCATGAATCAGAATGAGTGGGCATGAGTCAGGATAAGTGGTTCTCTTTCCAACCCTGGCACCCATCTTAGGCAAAACAGTTGACCTGTTGGTGAAAGCTGCATAGTAGTTTGTCACTAGAACTGTCTCTCACTGAGTTGCCCATTGGAGCAGTACAGCTCATCATAACATCATTATCAGTAGTTCTGGTTGGCCTTTATAACAGGAACAGAAGAGGTGCAGAGAGAGGAAACAGAACTACTTAGACATGGAGAAGCTTCTGTACAAAGAGATAAAATACTTTTTTTTCATTTAGATAGGAGGTGAATGAGAGTCGTCAGCAATCCCTCATGATCAAGCATGATCACTCCCATGGATCAAGTAAAGAGCTGTAGATGAGTCCTTTGTTAGCTAAGAAAGCCAATCCTGGAGCTGCAGACTCTACAGGTGGTGGTTAGAGTGGGGGTTGGACCACGGATTTCTCAGTCTTATTTCCTTTCCTTCCATTTCTGTAATTTTTCTGCCTCCAGAGCTGGATGGTTTTCCTCAAAGTAAGACATACCTTCTCTTACAAGGTGCTGCCATGTAGCCCTGTCCTGGCTAGTTTTTCCTAATGTGTGGTGTCAATGCCACACTTAATGTTTGCCTTGAGGATGTCCTTGAAGCATTTCTTCTGGCCCTTGTGTATCCTTTGTTCTTGGCTGAGTTGGGAGTATAGCAGGTGTTTTGATAAATATACATCAGGCATCCACCCATAGTGCCCTATCCACCGCAACTGATGTTAAATAATCAAATCAATGCTTCCATACTGGTGACATTATGCCAATGTCCTCCCACTTTATGCCAAGGATCTTCCGGAGGTAGCACTGGTGATGGCATTCCAGGCTTTTCAGGACTTCCCACACAGGATTAGGTCCCTCAAATCCTGGGAGGTCCCTCAAATCCTGGGAGGTCCTCCCCAGCCATCCTCTCTTACAGAGGTGTGCCCCAGGGAATCTCCATGGCATGTCTTGTTAAGCGTGGAGAGTCAGTTTCCCCACTTAGAAACGCATCCCTGGGATTTCCCAGGGGCTTATCTCTGTTAGTGGGAAAACCTCAGCATTCCCAGCTAATGAGGATGAACTCTGAGATTCCCTGGATGTGTCTTTGTAACAGGGAAAGCTTGGGGCAGGTGTTCTTGGGGCTTGAGGGGCCCAATACTACATGGGAATTCTTGGAGTGCACAGGATCAGGCCCCTCATCAAAAGTCAGATGTATGATAACAGCTTGTTTACAACTTTTATAACTAGTAAATATATTTCATCACTCTGGCTCCAGAAAGGCCAACTACAGACATGTAGTTAACCAGAATAAGAGAAATGGAGCAACTTGCTGCATCTGCTAGAAAACCAGCTGAGAGTTTTGACAAAAGATGAGCCAAATGGGGTGACTTACATGAACACAACATGATTCTCCATTGCCACACATTTTATGCAGTCCAAACAAGTGAAAAGCTGGGGGTCACACTTTATCAAATCAAAAAGGGTTTGTTTCGTACTCACTTTGCACAGGCTGTACAATAACAGTGATGAATGTATACACCATTGAACCCAAGGTGGCTGGAGAGCCTAGGCATTTCTGGGCTACCCATACTCTTATTTGCTTGTCATAAAGCAAACAGATGTCTCCAACTAAACAGTGGCACAAATTGTTACCACTTTTATCGTGGACATACATTTTGGACATTTTGGAGCAAGGGGCATGAACATCCATTTGCTTGGCCATTGTGCCGCCATAAAATCTTTATGGTGATGAAAAACTATGTTTGTTTCCACCCTAAATCACCAATGCAAATTCCTGCACCAAGGTCTCCCATGCAAGTAGTGACTCATGTTTAGCCTGAGTTGCAAGAGCTAGGTTTTAAGGAGAAAAAAAGGACCAGAAAATGTTTTGGGAATATAATAAAAAGTGCTTCCATGGGTTCTTTGGTGATTTCAAATGTTTTGATTTATAAACATTTATTTCACAAGCATTCTTGGGAGGAAGACAGTAAAGGAGAAAAAGCAATTATTTCATTGGGTTTACAAATTAAGCTGGGGAAAGTAAATGATATTACCAGTTCCTGCCCTAACATTTTACAGAACACAAATCAAACTCAAGTGTTTTAGCAAGAGAAAATCAGTCTTATTTTCCCCTGTTTCCTTAGTATAATTGCTATGAATTGCAGCCCTGCTGGTAAAGAGTGTTTTATTGGATTTAAAAACAAATCATTACTTTATGAAAGCAGTGTGTATGTATGTGTGTGTGTGTGGGCAGGTTTCAGAAGCCTTTGAATTATTGCACTGAAAAGATAAAACAAACCTCTCCCCGTCCCTGCCCCACAGAAAATTACCATAGATGATTCTCATGGACTGTCTTGTGCGTATCATCAGAGTGAAAGTCTGCCCTTCCACCCAGGTAGGTTGGAATTTTGCTGCTAACCTCTGTAAGTACAATGTCAGTGAAATGCAGTGGGGCATAGGTGGCTGGTGCCACCTTAGTCAGGGAGGGTACATGCCCCCCCAGCAACCAGTCAGCAACCGGGGTGGGTGTCCCCCTGCAGCTGATCACACTCACCTGAAAGTGGATGGGACCACTACTTCTGCTTCATCTTCATAGGAGTGGCTACTGGAGTACCGTTTCCTCTTCTTCCACTTCATTTTCAGGATCACTGCTTCATCCAGGCTGCTTCATCTGGCGCTCTCACTCCCCAGCCAGCGCTCGCAGGGGAGCACCAGCCTGTCACCTAAGCAGGGAGTGCAGCCTGACAGGTGGTGCACCAGCACTCTCAGAGGGTACACATGCACCCCCTACGCGTTGCCACTGCAATGGGGTGAGGTCAAAGTTAGCAGGCAGCCGGCATATGCATAGGCAATTGCTGGGCCTCAAATTAATTTTTTTCTTTCAGGCGCTAAATGAATTATAGGGATGTTGGAAGGGAAAGGAAAGAAACATTTTTATTGTCCTTTGCCAGAAGCCAGAGTGGCATTTTTGGGCAGGAATCACATAGGTATTTGCTTAAATGCATTTTGCTGTTCTGAGTGCTCTGGTTCCCTTGTTCGTCTTATGGAGAATGCCTACAGTTAAATGTCTTGCCATGGCATGAGCCTTTATTGCTTTCTGGTCTGTTTTTATTGTCACATTTTTAGGAGCTTTTAGAACCTCAAGTATTCCTACTCCATCTACGCGTAGCAGTGGTAACTCTAGAACACAATCGTGTTTAGTTGCTGTTTATTAAAGGTAAACAAAATTGTTAACAGTATATACTACTGTATTGTTTTACATAAACGCTAAGGGAGAGTAATACATACAAAAGATAAGGGAACTTGGCAGAACCAAACAAGTACAGATTGTAAGCCAGTGTTGGCATACATATTAATCACTGTTTTGTACCTTGCACAATCTCTCCAAAGTGTATTGAGAAACAAGACCTATCTGATTTGATAGTGTGTGACCCTTACTTTGCACTGGTTTGGAGGACTGCAGAGAATATGTGGCAACAGAGAATAATGTAGTGCTTATAGAAAAAATTTATATCACACTGCTTGGTTCATCTTTCATCAAAAGACTCAGCTGTTTTCCTAACAGAAGCAGCAAATTGCTCCATTTCTCTTATTCTGGTCAGCAACATGTCTGTGGATGGCCTTTTTGGAGCCAGAGTGGTGAAATAAAAATTCTAAACAAGCTGTTATTACATGTCTAACTTTAGCAAATCAAGAAGTTATCTTAATGCAAAGTGTTAAGAAATTGATTAACATATTCCTGAAAAAATCTGGCATCGGTTGTCTAAATTTACCCTTGGATATTCCTAACATCCAACCTGAATTTCCATTCTTGCAGTTTAAAAACCTTGTCTTGTACCCTGTGGCCATAGAGAATGGTCTATCTCTGCCTTCTTTATACACTCCAGGTAATAGCACAGTATGGCATTGGCCTTTTTTGGAAGAAGAGCACACTGTTGACTCATATTCAGTTTACAGACTACTGTAATCCCCAAGTCCTTTTCTACAGAAGTTCAACCTAGTCACTCATTCCCCAGTCTTCATTTTTGCCTGTAGTTCTTCTGTCCTAAATGCAGGACATAACAACTGCCCTATTGAATTTTCATTTGATTAATTTTGGCCTATTTCTCCTAATCCTGTCCTCCAAAAGTGTCCGCAACTCCACCCAGCTGGGTGTCATCTGCAAATTTGTTAAGTGTGCACTCCATCCTCCAAAGCATTATGGAAGATATTAATATCAGACCAAGAACAACTCCATCTGATACCTCCTCCCAGCACCCCAACTGATGACTGCTCACTAAGCACGATGATCCAACCACTTGTGTCCTCCTTACAGTACTTTCATCTAGAATGCATTTCCTTAGTTCACTAATTAAAATATTCTGGAAGACAGTGTCAAGAACTTTACTAAACTTGAGATATCATATCCACTAGTCTCCCCACCATCCACAGAGCCTGCCACCTTGTCATGGAAGGAATTCGATTTGGTCAGGTGTGACTTTATCTTAACAAATCCAGATTGGCCATTACTGATCATTTTGTTAACTTGTAGGTGTTTAAAAATAGATTTCTTGTTGACCTACTTTTCAGGTATGTTGGTCAGACTGACTGGTCTGTAATTCCCTGGATCATCCTCCTGCCCTTTCTTGGTGATGGGCACTACATTAACTTCTTTTCTGTTGTTCAGAACCTCATCTGATCTCCATGAGTTATCAAAGATAATAGGCAGGATAGCTTTGTGCCTTAAAGACCTAAGTAAATCAGACATGCATAGCTTTTGCAAGCAACCACTTACTTTACTGGACCTTCTTAGCATCTGATAAAGTAAGCTGCTTCTTGCTGAAGTTAATGCATCTCTGATTTAGTTAGTATATAAAGTGCAAATCTATCCTGCCTTCTGCCTGACTTCAGACAAACATAGCTAACTATCTCTCTCTTCTCAAAGGTAATAGCCAGTGGCTCTAATTACCTCAGCCAACTCCTTGAGTTAACTGAAAATGCAACTTGTCTGGCCCTGCTGACTTGAAAACATCCAGCTTCTCTAAGTAATCTCGAATCTGTTCTTTCCTTACACTAGTGTGATTATCTCCTCCCCTGTCCATTCTGACAAATATGCTTGTCATCTGACTAGCCAATCTTATTCATGTAGGCTAAAGTAAAAAGGGATTAAATATTTCAGGCTTCTCCACATCATTAGTTACTAAATTGCCTCTTGTATTCAGTAAGGCACCTACACTTTCCTTGGTCTTTCTCTTACTTACATACATACTTGTTGCCTTTTACATTCCTTGCTCATTGCATCTCAGTATCTGCCTTGGCCTTCCTCATTTCTAACCTGAATGATAATTCAGTACTCTTATATTCATCCCTAGTAACATCAGGCTGGTCTCTTCCTTCAGGCTGTACTTCCTAACCTTCCTTCACATTTGGAGCAGTCCCAGACAATATGACAGTAATTTCCTATGTAGTGACAACCCTTCTAGCATTACAGGCAGAATTTCATGTGGGCTTGTACAGAAACAGATTGTTATAGGGGAGGATTGATTCCTAAGGCCAGGGGCCAGTAGAAGGGCTGTACATCACTTAAGTCCCACTGTCTTAAGTGTAATCAGAGTTGTTCAACTAGTGGCCTGCAGCCTGGGTGGTTAAATTCCACCACACAGGGCTTACCCCCGCCACTCCATTGCCCCCTACTCAATCTAGAGCCTTTAGTTACTGTTGGTGACTAAAAAAGGCGGGGGGGGGGGGCAAGCAGCAGCAGTGTTCACCCCCTGGGTTCTGCAGCCGCAGCATCAGGCTGCCACCTAAACCACTGGACGGTGTTGCCATGCCTATAAGAAGCCCTGTGGTCTGGATCTGGCCTGCTAAATCTGTTGTGTAACTGCAAAGCTAAATGAGTTGTGCACCCCTGGTCTAACGTTTTTGTTTGTCCTTCGAATTCAAAAATGACTATGACATCACTGTTTGGTTTAGTTTGTGAACATATGAACGGCTGATCAGGACAATTTGTGCTTTGAACTATGGCACATGGAGCAAGAGATGCCACTTTGGGTTGCTTGATCAACAGTGAACATGCTGCTGTAGCAAGATTTATGCTGTTTGCATCTCAGCAGTTCTGCTCATATATGGTAGCTCCAGTATGGATGAGGCTTCTCCAGTGGAACAATCACGAGCGAGATCTTCCCAGGACTCTGGGTTGATGTTGAAAGGTTTCAGGGATGACTTGAGGGAGTCCTTGAAGCATTTCTTCGGGCCTCCCTGAGAGCACTTTCCCTGAGTAATACCCTGTTAATTAAAGTCTTTCATACCAAAGGATCCCAAAGAATTTGCTGACTACATATACTAATTCCTCAGCTTTTTACAGTCATCTTTGAACTGGAAATGTAACAGTTATACAATATGACAGCAGTTTTGGGAAGGAAAGAATAGCTTTGTCAGAGGAAATACCCAAGGGACAAGTAGGTATAAATAACTATAAATAAGTACAATAGGCCAAATGTAATGATCTGCATAGGAATTTTGCCAGAATTTAGGGACTTTCATCCTATTTTTTATAACACTATTGTAGGATCTTCAGTGGCATTGAACAACTGTTTTTCACTGGTAAGAAATGGTTTGAAATGCATAAATTGATTGGGCAGGATAGCAGTGTACTTTAATAATTAATCTAACTGCACATGTGGAAATGGAAATGATGAAAGAACAAAAAACTGAATAAAACACTCTTTGAATAGAAAAGGATCATCTGCACCTATATATATAGCATCCCTATTCAAAATACAAGCACAGTACATTGTTAGGAGCATGAGAATCCTGTTTTAATTTGTGTGTAATTTATGACCTTTTTCCACTATCGATAGAATGGCATGAGAAGAAAGATTTATGTGCTGATGAAGAGGAAATGAAGTATCAATGACATAATTAGGGACATCTGAAATGAACATTAGTCACTGAATGCTAATTCTAGTGGTCTTGTTTGATTTCCTAAATATCAGAAATGGAATTTTAGGTGACAAACGGGCTTCATTTGTAACTCTCTTGTTAGGGATGAAGAATAAAATGGATTCTGTCCAATTAAAGACAAGCTATGGCAAAACTATACTGGAGGAGGAATGAAGGCAGTTAAGAACATGTAGAAATTACAATAAATATTTTCACTCAAGATGTCTTCTAAACTGATCGTTTAGAATGTCATTATTTGGACAGCATCATTTGCATCAAAACATTGGCAAATACTATACCTTTGAGCAGCTGTATTATCCTGCTGTCTACAAAGGGCCATTTTTTTAAAGAATGGGATTTTGACTATAATCCTCCTGCTTCTCAGGTATTTAGACATTTAGTAATAAAACATTAAGTGTCAGTTAAATGGGGTAAAGCTTATGATAGATAAAATAGATTCAGTAAAGCAGGAGAGACTTATTTTCATATATATAATAATGCCCTACACTGTTATAGCATATTCATTCAAGAGCACCTGAGCTCTCTAAGCTTGACAATGTCCAGGTGAAGCAAGTGCATATCATTATTCACATTTTACATACAGGGAAATGAAAAGGTTAAAAGGCTGCTCCAAGGTTTCTTATATTCCTATGAGAGAACCATGAACAGAACACAAATCACATTTCTTCCAGGTTTGTTTCCACACCACCATTCCCAGCTTCCATCCATTTAAAATGCCACTTGATAAAAAGAACCATTCTTAATTGTAGTGACCAGTTGGAGGGCAGCACTTGGCCACTCTGAGTGCTTGGTAATAAATATTGGCAGGATTTGGCCCTTAATTTGATGAAAGGTTTCCAAACAAGCAAAAGCAAAATACATAATGTAAGCAAAGGAAATGGGACCTCGTTAGTGAGTCATCTTATTTTTAACAGAATGGCTTCACTCTGCTTACAGTTTCACGATAATCAGAATAACTATATGGATAGGCCAGACAGGATTTCTGATCTAATATTACTTACTGATGATGAGATTTTTTTTTCCAGAATTCTTTAAGTGATTTATGGTCACAAGTGCATTTGACCTATTGGCTCTAACCTACTTGCATGCTTTTGAGAATCTCATCTTTGTTTCTTAAAATAAAACAAAAAACCCCGAATTTCAGACCAAGCTATTCATGAACAAAGCTAATCTGCATAAACACGGTTTCTTATCACTGCTACCATCATTGTTTCTTTTCCTTTTGTTCTATCTTGTTTTAAATTAGTATCTATCCCAAAGACCTCAGGTCTGCTCTTTTCTCTTTGTACAGTCCCCAACACGTGTCGTTGGACTTCTGGGCACAACATTAACATAAACAATAAATAATACAGCAATGTGTGCAGATCGTTCTGGGGTCGAATTCTACTTCACCTACCAGAGTTTTTCTACACTTGGATCCACTCTACACAGGTTATATTGGGTGGATGGCATTACAGTTCTGAGAGTCCAAATTCAGATGGCTAGCGAGCTGATTGTGAAGCTAGATGAACCATCTGTCTTTCAGATTGGTAAAAGGCTGAATACTTTGGCTTTTGTTTTCATTGAGCCCAAAATCTGAATATTGAAAGGATTTAGAGAGGTTCTGGAAGGAAAGCTGCACCGTTCTTAAAGCTAGTTACCATCATATCTTGGAGGCTACTTCAGGTATTTATTATATGTTATTTTTCTGTTCGGATATATACAAACATGGATCCAGGTAGTATATCAGTAGCTATGAATCACAAAATGTAGTGGTGTTTCCTGGATGAGTGTCGCTTAAGTACCTTGATAGAAATGTTCCTACAGCATATGATTTTCCTACGGGGAACACATAACAAACAACATAAAAGGTACTTAGATCCTTCGGTAAGGAGGCCAGTAAAAATGCCCAGATAGATATACCAACTTATCCTTAAACTTATATACAATGGTGTGCAATAAATGTACTTAATGCACTTGATAGTTCAGGGCATGTAAACTGCAGGCTTTGTCACAACAGTTTTTTTACAACTTTAAATGAATGAAACAACTTTGGACCAGTTGAAATGCATGAATCCTTCCCTGGACACTGTCCTAGATTGAACTGTATCCTATCTGTCCAAGCAAAGCCAGTCTGTAGCAGCAAATGTCATCTGTTTTGTATCTTATGCCCTTACTTTTTTCCAGTGTGTATTAGGGAATATTGTTTCTATCTGCTTGCAGCCTCTGGAGTATTGTCATGCGTCCATATCATGTTGGTTTCAACATACATGACAACAAGACACAGTAATATTGTTTAATATTTGTGTAATATTAATTACTGGCCTCTGGCTGCTTTACCACTCCATCCAGGAAGAGCACAGACCATCTTAGAGATGCTTCATCAGCCTAACGAAGGGTGTTTGTGCCTGAAAGCTTGCTAAGAAGAATTTTTCCAACTATTTGAATTGGTCTAATAAAAGATATTGGATTTACCCAAAAAAACATGTCTGCCTACTGATCCTCTGGCACTCACTCCCTTCTGGCAGTTCTTTTTACATGAACGAGTACTGCAGTTGAATACTGGAATGGCAGAAACTATATTAAGTATGTCTTCCTACCAGGAAAAGCAGTTGTCTTTACCTATCTTTGGTAAGAGAGATCTTGTCACAAGCCTAGCCACTAAAGGTGCCTCCTAAGCTAAAATACCTATGTTGAGTCTCTGGTCCACTAGGGCCTGATCTTAGAAGATCTTTGAGCCTGGAACTGCCACTGAAATCCCCTTGGAGGCTTCATTAAAGCATGAAGAGCCTTGTCAATATCAATTTATAATCTTGAACCCTGGAGAGTGTGTATTTTTCTAAGTTGTTTTTAAAGCTCCTTTCAGTGTGCAGTATCTGATTGCTGTACAGCAATTAAAGGCAACATCACCTGTGGCCTAGGTGGCACTATTTGTTCAGCCTGCCTTGTGGCTAGATATTAATATGCATGTTGGTTTTTGTCTTTCTTCTTCCTCCCTGTAATATTCTAATGTGAGGGTTAGACCTGGAAAGGTGCCTGTGGCAGGGCACTGCTGGTGCCTGCCACTTTAAGGACTGAGCCAAGCAACCAGCAGGTGCTTGATTGCGGTGGCCATTTTACATCTCTGGCTGCCTATATAAACAGGGAAGTTCCCTGCTGACAGGCCAGGCAGTAACATCACCTGGCTGTAAGACTGCATGCAACATCTTGGAGGTAAGGGCAGGAGCTGTAGGGGATGGTTTGGAGGCTCCCTGGGCATGACCTAAAACTGCACCCTGCTGGGAGTGGGTGGTCTGGTGGGACTCCCAGTGGCGCAGGAACCCCCAGGAAATACCAGGCCAGTTACCACCTCGGTGAAAGGCGGGTCAGGGTGCCTTAATAACCCCAGCTCCCACAACCAGTTGGGTTACCCCATAGAAGGGTCAGGAAGGTGGACCCAATTTAGAGAGCGGCCTAGAGCCTCATAGACCTGACTTGAAAACCCTTGACTGGTCAGTGCTGGGGCCAAGACTGGGAGGGTCAAAAGGGCCAGGGGCCCATCGCAAGGGACACCCAGAGCTGAGGGCCTGGGGTTTCCAACTGGCCTTGGAGGTGAGGCCAGGGCCTATGTGGCCAAAGGTCCCGGGGGCACCATACCCAAAAGGGGGTACAGTTCAGGGAGCTAGGCAGCCCAGAATGAGGGCGGTGTAGGCCACCTGTATGGAGGGAACTTATAGGGGTGGGGACTGGAGGATTCTGGGGCCCAGAGTGGGGCCAGTGATGTTAACAACTGTGGATGCCATCTGTGAGGCTTGGGCTGCAGTGTAGGGGAGGAACAGAGCTGCATATAGCTCCCCCTGGCATCAAGGCAAGAAATGGGCAGCCTCCCACCTAATTAAGGTCATTAATTATATATCATCAAGGCATCACAGGCAAGGAGGAGGGCAGTTGGCCCAGAAACAGGTGAGGGGGCCATTGATAGATGGGCCCCAAGAAGGACCCCTGTTACAGTGCCATTATTGGGTAAAGGCCTTGGCAAGCCAGTAGGACTTGTATTAGACCTGAATGGAGATGGGTTTCATGCTTGTTCAGGGTAGTCTCCAGAACAACCATTTGTCTTATCAGCGGGGAGTGTGAACTGGGAAATCACCATGCTTTTATGTCTCAGATTAGAAGTGCTAATATCTGAGCCAAGTTTCAATGTCCGCAGTAAGCCCGGGCTCTCTAAATTCTGAGTGGCCAGGAGCCACAGGCCCCCCAGTCACACACTGTGCGAGTCACATAACTCATGGGCTTCTTGCCATGGAAACTGGATGCTGCGCCATGCTGCAGGGTGGGCACCCCTCTACCCCTGCACACCATGCCATGTGACCTTCTCTCCCCACCACTGTGACACACAGTGGACATGCCATCCCTCAATGCACCATGCTGGAATGCCACATGTGGTTCCCAGGCCCCTGCCAGCTGCCCACCATTAGCCCTGCAGACTGTCGCCCTAACCCCAGGGGCAGAGGCAGGCAGTGGAAGCAGACAGAGCCATGAGACTCCTGTGGCAGCAACAGCTGAAGCAATAGGGGAAGCAACCCCCAAACTGGGAGCACAAGGGCCTCAAGTTAACCTCTCAGGGGCTGTAGTTGGACAGCCCTTCAGTAAGCTGAGGAGATCTTTATTCATTAATTATCAGTATTCAGTAACCATAACTATTACTATTTATTATAACTAATTATTAATTAAAGTTAGTGGAGTGAAATGAAATTCAAGTGATTGTATATTTGTATATATATATTCTGTTAATCGGCATATAGAGATTTATAAAATGGTTTATTACTGTATAGTGCTTTGAGGGGGTTCAAAGCTCTGGGGAGAAAATAGGACTTGATGTTTATCTGCAAAAATTTCAGACTGTATTATAAGAGCACTGAAGCACACCTCCCAGACCATTGGGTTTGGTCTCCTTCATTCACAGGCAACCATTTGTCCTAAAGGGTCAAAGTTCATCCTCTCTAGTTCTAGCCTGCACATCACACCCACAAGGTCAGTAAAGAAAACCCACAACATGCCACAAGAAAGTAAGAAAATAAAAGGCACCACCAGTGCATTGGCCAATACAATAGAATTTGTTAGGTAAAATATGCCCAGATGATCCTAGGAAATGCACTTGGGTCCATGCTACAGAGAAATGAGTTGGGGATAGTCTCCATGGGATACCTAGACAATGAAAACTACATACTGCTATTCTCTTTGCTATTCCCATGACAGTCCTGTCATATTTATCATACTTTCTTTTCCATAAACTAATCAAGCTCCATCTTGAAGGAGCTGATTCAGGTTCTTTGACCCAGCTGCTTTGTATGAAAGACCATTTCAGAACTTAATTCCTCAAATAGTTGATTCCTTCAATTTCCTGTCCAAATGTATATATGACCAGATTGTACCCATTATTCTTATGCTGTTATTGTCCATTAATGTAACTACCTCTTTTTCTCTAATATTCACTCCCTAACATAATGGTATCCCTTCTCAACCTTCATTTTCATCAGCTAAATAAGCTAAACTCTTTTAATTGCTTTTAACAGGGGTGGGCAATTATTTCAGCTGGAGGGCCGCTTCATGAGTTTTGGTGAGCTGTCGAAGGCCACAAAGGTAGCCCCACCCCTTGAAAAGTGCCCCGCCCCCTGGTCACCACCTGGGTCCAGAAGTCCCAGCCCCTAACCTCTGACTTTTGGCAATGAAAGTCCCTGCCCCAGAAGTACTCCTTTTGGGAAAGAGGTTTGCCATCTTGGAACCAGGAAAAAAAAAACAAATTCTATAGTAAAAGTCTAACATACTTTAATTTTATTTATTTATTTTTTGTCCTGATTTGTGTGCGTTTGCATCATGTATATAGAAGTGATTGCATAATAGCTCAAAATGAAGTCTTACTCTTGTATATTGTGGAGGAGTGTGGGGAGATATGGGGTTTATGGGGGCTGTGGGGTGTGGGGGTATGTGTGGATGTGGGTGGGTACAGGGGGTTTGTGGGGGATGTGTTTGTGGGGATGTGTGAGTGGGTATAGGGTTTGTGGGGTGTGTAGAGGGGGAGGGTGGCTGGGGGTGCGTGTGTGTGGTAGGGTTGCAGTGAGCAGGTCAGTCCAGCTGCAGAGCTGCCTCAGCCCTGCTGCCTGCCCAGAGGGCAGCAGGACATGCCACCATGGAACAATACCTGGGCCAGGCAGGACTGAGAGACCCGCCATGGGTGGACAAAGCCCTTCCATGGGCCAGATCCAGTCCACCGGCTGTATTTTTCCCACCCCTGGCTTATAACATAGTTCCTTCATTCTTCTAACCTTCCTAGTGACCATTCCCTGCACCTCTTCCTGCTTATGTTAATCTTGTTTTGAATATATATAAATAAAACTGTATACAGTATTCTAAATAGAGTCCAATACCTTCTACAATCATATAATACTTTCCAATTTATACTAAAAATACCCTGCCTAATATACCCTAGATTTGCACTAACCCTTTTTCCAGGCATGCCATGCTGGCAGTTCATGGTCTTCTTATGATCAAGCAATATACTGACCTGCCTCTTTTCTTCCATTGCCTGTAAACTAAGAATAACCACCTTATAGTAGAAGTTCTGGGGACGTCTTTAGTTCTTCTCCCCAGTGTAGGGTATTATCCCCACATTGACAGATTGATTGTAGACCCATGATTACAGGAATTGCTGTTTTATGTATAATTTCTTTCAATATTCTGCAAATGAGATCATCTGGACCCCCCCCCCCCAAGTTCTTCACAGAAAGCAATCTAAGTGTTGTTTTCTGTTATCATATCCTTATTTCTATTAGATAACTTCCCATTGTCCTCATTTACATCTTAATTCTTAGTGGAGACTGAGGCAAAGTATTAATTTGGTACTTGGGTCTTACCTAGTTTATCCATAATCTCCACCCCAACTTCAGTGTTTAGTTCTCTTTTTATTTACATAACTGAAGTATTGTTGTTCATTTTTTATAGCCTTTGCAAGGTCCAGCTCCACAAAAAACTTTTTGCCAGTCTCACTTCATTATTTAACTTCCTTACTTCTGAAAGGTTTTGTTTTTTTTTCTTACTGCTCAATCTCTCTTTTTTTTTCCCCCATCTGTTGTAAATGCTCTACTTATTCTCTGTTTCCTGTTTAAGGTGCTCATTCCTCCAAATAGGTCTTTAGCACTCTCTACCATATTTTTTCACCTTGCTTGGGCTGCAAGTTCCAGATAGTATTTGTACTTGTTATTAACTGAGAACAAAACTGAAGTGCTTTGTTAATGTCACCAGGACCCTGAATCAGAGCTGTAGTCATGTTTTATGCACAGTTCAGGGGGATACCAAAGGATATACTATCTGCCTGCCCCCTTTTTCTGTGCTATGGAAAATTTAACTTAAATTACAGAGCTGAAGCTTGTGGAAAGGAGAGAGAGAAAGATAAAGACATATCCATATCTGGCGGGAATGACCCATAGTTCCGGATTTGCAAACGGACCTCCTGCTAGCAGCAGCACAGCTGGAGGAAGGATAGGTGGGAATTCAAAGGTGGCCATATACCACCTTTGTTCTCCCCTTTGTTCCAAGGGTCATTTAAGCACCAGTCCTGTCCATAGCAGGAAATTAAAGGATTGTTCACCTGTTCTCAATTATATTGGTTGTAAATGGCACCCAAAGAATTTGGTTTCACCAGTATATGTGGGAGCCCCTGATGCCCATACATAGAAGGCTTCTTTTCCCTGTTCATACACAGAAGGCTGCAGCATGTGTGTGAGTGGTATATGAGCCACTATGCTTCCTATATAACCTCCAAGGACTCCTCATATGACCATATCTACTAGGTGTGTGTTGTGCTGTTTTTGCCACCAGAGTGGCAAGAAACATGTGGGATACACCAGTGATCTGACCCAAGGGCAACCAACCAAGTATAAACTATATTTTATACTGTATAAAGTCTATTTAAAATTGTTTTTTATAAGCTCCTGAAGGGCTTGACTTGGCTTACAGCAACAGTATCTAGCCCATGGGGCTCCCCACAAGTCTGAAAATTTGGCAGTGGAGGAGTGGTAGTAGCATTAATTGCCATGACTTCCAAAGCCAGATCCAGCATGCAGGGTCACATCCCAGCTGGATCCAGTGTACAGGGCCCATACTGGATCAGGCCTGCAAACTGATCCCCATGCCACTCATCCGGCTCATGAAGCTGAAAGTCTGAGTACCACTGGCTTAGACAATAGAGGAACATTTCCAAACAAAGAGTGTTCTTAAACCCAAATAATACATTCAAAAGACAAGCAGCCATATTGTACTGAAAATCCCTATACCAAATAAAATAAGTCTGCAGGTCCTGGGCCACCTGGGGAGAGTGGGGGGCTGTGGATTGGGAGTAAGGGGCATTGGCAGGACCAGGGGGCTGTGGGTTGGGAGTGAGGGGCACCTGTGGTGTGGGGGGCTGCGAGTTGGGAGTGAGGAGCCATGCTGAGGAAATGGGGTCATACATGGGGTCATGCTGAAAAAAGGTTTGGGAAGCACTGTGTTATAGGCTTCCACACTTTACTACTAATTAATGATCTAGACGCATTCTCCAAAAGCATTAACTAAACCAGGGGTATAGGTGGTAGCCATGCTGGTCTAAGAACATAGGCAGACAAGGTTCTTTGGGTAAATCTGATAACTTTTATTAGATCAACTCATATAGTTGGAAAGATTCTTCTTTGCAAGCCTTGGGGTACAAATACCCTGTGTCAGACTGAGGAAGCATCTGCAGTTAGTGTGTGCTCTTCCTAGATGGAATGAATAGTAAAGAAGCCAGCAGCTGGTATGCATGCAAGAAAGCCAGTCAGTGAAGATGTAAATTAAGGAGTCAGTGGGTGAGAGACAGGTTGGGGTGGGGGGGAAGGGAATGAATGTAGCTGGTAAATAGTGGAGAGGTACCTGGGGAGTCAAATGTTAGGCAGGTTATAATGCGTCATAAATCCAATGTCTATATTTAGTCCATGATTTTTGTATCCAGTAGGTTGAGGAAGTGAAGTTGGTAGGCTTGTCTGTGAAAGGTGTCTTGTAAATTCACTTTGAGGATTAGAACTACGATTGGAGAGAGGGTGGTTTTCTTGTGAGAAATATGCCCCCACAGGTAATTGGGTATTCTTGTCTTGATAGATTTCTGATATGCATTCATTGTGGTGCGCAGTTGTTTCGTCTCTCCTACATATTTTCCATCAGGGCATTTGGTGCATTGGATGAGATATATTACATTTGTAGAGGTGCAGCTGTAAGATCCAGGAATGCTGATGGTTCTATTGTGGGGTGTAGTAATTGTGGGGGTGGTGGAAATGTGTTGTCAGGTTTTACATTTCTTGTCTTGGCATGGTCTGGATCCATTTGGTATATTTTGGGCCATAGGAAGTTTGCTTCTGGTGATGCAGTTAGTGAGGTTTGGTGCTTGTTTAAAGGCTAGGATGGGTCATTCTGGGAAGATATCTTTAAGAAGAGACTGTACTCTTCAAGACCTTTGGGAAGGTCTTATTCTAGTATGGGTTGCAATTGTTTGGGGGTTTTCCTTATAGGTTCTAGGAGGGGGGTGATATGTCATAACCAGTGGTGTGCAATTCATGGGGTTTTTCTTCTGTAGTGCAGCAATTCTTCATGTGGTATCTGGCTGGCTCTTTCAAAAGTGCAGTCTATCTCTTTGGAGAAGTGTCCTTGTTGAGTGAAAGCCGTTTTGAAATTTGTGAGGGAGCAATCACAGGTGTTCTCAGTGCAAATTTAGTGGTATCTGAGGGCTTGGCTGTATATTACAGCTTTCTTGGTGTGTTCAGGGTGATTGCTGGTTCTGTGCAGATACGTATGTTGGTCCATGGGTTTCTTGTATATTGTGGTCTATATTTTACCATTCTGGATATTGATCATCATGTCTAAAAAGGAGATGTTGATGCTGGAGTATTCAAGAGATTGTCTGATGGAGGGGTGATGATTGTTGAATTTCTGATGGAATTCAATCAGAGATGCAAGTTTTCAGTCAAAATGAAGAAGATGTCATTGATATATCTTAAGTATAGCAAGGGTTTGATAGTCCAGTCCTTGAGGACTTCTTCTTCCAGGTGACTCAAAAAGGTTTGTATACTGTGGGGCCATTTTAGTGCCCATAGCCATGCCCATGGTCTGGAGGAAGTGTTGGTTATTGAAAGTGAAGTTGTTGTGTGTGAAGATGAAGTGTATAAGGTCAGTAATATCTTTAGGTCTGTACTCTGAGTTGTCATTTTGCTCTTGTAGGTATGTAAGGCAGGCTTGGATGCTACCCTGCCGTGGGATGTTGGTATATAAGCTGATAACATCCATTGTGGCTAGGAGGGTGTTGCTGGCAATGTTCCCTCAAAGGAGTAGTGGTCCGTGAGCGTGGCTTCGGTCCCACCTACCCCTTTCAGTGCAGTCTGCCAGTAAATGTCCCTAAGGAGAGTATAATTGTATTAACAGTGCTGCTGTTCCCCTGACATCAAACTTCCAGACCTTTAGGGAGCCTACAGGCCAGATGACCCGGCTCTGTGTCCTGGAGGTTGAGCGTCATTGAATTAGGGTAAGACAAGAGTATAAGACAGGCACCTGAAATGTTGTCTGGAACTGGATCATCAATAGCTCTGCTCTCATTAAAAGTATCTCATCACTTAAAGTATTTGCTGATTCCATTTGGGTATCACGGGTTTCCCTTCACTTTGAATGTCCAGATTAATGCCATTAGGTGTGGATATCAGACTGGGGAGAAAAAAATCAGCTGATCGCTTATAACTGAGTTTTTCATCCTGTTCACCTCTGTATTCTCAAACGGTATATACTTCTGGGAGGAAGTATTGGTATCTTGTCAGTACTTCCCCTTTGAGCTCTACCTCTGTGTTGAAGTTTAGACAACCACAGTGTGCACACACACGCACACTTGGGTACAGATGGGGCCTGGGGGCTGGCATGGGCTATGCCGGCTCCAGGGAACTGCTCCACTTCCCAGCTCTGATGCCATGTGCCTCCTCGCTCCCAGAGGCATGGTGAGGCAGGGACAGGGGCTGGGAACTGCTCCACGGGCTCCGCTGGCTCCAGGAAATTGCTTTGCTCCCCAGCCCTGATGCCATGTGCCTCCTCACTTCCCAAGGTGATGCGGGGGTGTAAAGCAGTCCCCCAGAGCTGGCGGAGCCCACGCCAGCCCCAGCCCCAGCCCCCCGTCCCGCCTTGGGGAGGAGCTGCTGCCTGCCCTGGAGTGAGGCGCTTATCTTCGGTAAGTGTCCCATGCTGGCCCCAGTGCCTCCACCACACTCTGCGCCCAGTTCCTCTGTGTGGGTGCGCAACCTGAAAAAGTTTGTGCGCAGCAAGATTTTTACTTGTGTGTGGCCATGCATGCGCATACCTTAGAGGGAACCTTGGTTGCTGGGAAGGTGGTCTATGTTTTTAAATTATCGTAGGAAGTCTGTGTCTTGGACAAAACTTGCTCTTTGAGTGACAAGCAGTTTTAGGATTGACTCGATGAAACCTGATGTTTCTTCAGTTAGGGTTGCATGATTGGATATGATAGGTCTGCCAGGGTTCCCTTGTTTGTGGATTTTAAGGAGCATGTAAAAAGTCCCTGGGTTAGGTAGCAGGGGGAGAGGGGACGGGATTAAGGTCTGTAACTTTTCTTGTAGTTCTGATGGAAATGACTTGATGGTAGTTTTGAGTTTCAAAGTGAAAAGGGGAGTAGGATCTTTCTGTAGTTTTTTTTGTAGTAGGTGGTGTCAGAGAGTTGTCTGTTGGCATCTTATATGTAGTCTTCATGGTTAAAGATGACTATGCTCCTCCTTTATCTGCTAGTTTTATTACCATTTGGTGGTTAGATATTAGAGATCTATGGAGAGGTCATTATGGTGGTGTGTGTTGTTGATTATTTTAGTGTTCATTCTTTCCCTGAAGCAGTCAATATAGCAGTCAAGGTTAGCGTTTCATCCACTGCGAGGTGTCCAGTCTGATGTTTTGGGGGAGGTAGATCTTTTCCTCAATGTTGTCAGAGGATGAATTGTTGTTGGAGATATTCCTTCAGGTGAAGGCGTTGGAAGAATTCTTCTAGTTCTCTACATTGAAGTATTTTATTAAGGTATTTTTATGGACAGAAATTCAGGCCTTTAGAGAGTACAGTTTTTTCAGCTTTGGTAAGCGTGTGCGTGGAGAGGGTGATGATATTTGAGGGTTGGTTGCTGCTTTCAGTTTCATCATGTCTGAGATTGCAATGCCGTAAGGTGTTAGTGTTGTTTCTCTGATGGTTGTTTTGTGATTGGGTGTAATTTGTTCCATTTCTTCTTTTTAGGTTGGTTGGATATTGTAGAAAATCTTTAGTAGTCTCTTTCTGTACATGGTATAATATTAGGAAAGATATAGGCGATGCACAGGGAGGGCACGGCGGCATCTGCAAGAGCTTGATGTGCCCCCCCAACAGGGCTGCATCTGCAGAAGCTCACCAGCTCACCAGTGTCTATGGATGCTCACCAGCTCCAGCCCCACCGCCGACACCGCTGGTGGCTTCTGCAAGTGCCCCCCCCCCCCCCCCCCGACTCAGGACTCACCAATCACCCATGAGGAAAGATGTCTGGATTTTTCTCTTTTAAATTGCTGTAGCATGTGGTGATTTCCTTCCTGAGCTAATCCCTTTTGGAGTAGATTAGATGAAGAAGATGATTTCTAATTTTCTCTGAAGTTCTCCTGCATAGCTGTGAAGTACATTTAGAGTTGTGTGTAGTAGTCAGAGGATTGTAGATGGTTAGTTCTCTGAGAACTAAACCAACAAACTCAAGTGCTGATGTCAAGGCGTTACTGATACACAACAAAAAGTCTTTATAAGGAGCCATCTCATTATTGGTACATATAAAATGGTTTAAAATGTACTGTGGTGATCTTGGACTCATGTTTTACAGCTTGTGCTAATGCTGTCAATCTTATTTGCTGCTATAAAGTAAGCATAGTAGGCTATTATAAAACATGTGCCAAACATTTTTGCCTAGAGGTGATTCATGGAGTGGTTGATTTATCTGATGTGCATGTATAAAAAGTTGTGTTCCTATTATTTAAAAATAGACTTACATAAATGTTATTCATAAATTGTCAGCAATAGGTATTTCATATTAGTTTGAGGGGCCCATCACTTCATGAGATGAATAAAATATTTGATTGCTGAAGGAGTTATATACTCAGTACATGCTTTCTAGTGTGAAAAGATATAAATGGAATTTTCTCTAGACACCAGAATAGATTTACCTAGAGAGGCTGTGGAATCTGCATCATTGGAGGTTTTAAAGAGTAGACAAACATCTGTCAGGAATGATTTAGGTATAGTGGGCTCTGGCTTGGGGCACAGGGGTGGCCTAGATGACATCTCACTAATCTCTTCTCTGTGATTCTGCAAAAAAAGAAAAAAAATACAAGATTCCCAAACACAGATACATTTCTAGTAAACGTAGAGATAAATCTTAGCTTTTGCTGACTGAGGAGGAAAAGCTGCCTTGTAATATTGCTTCTGCCAGTTAAAATTCTGCTTAAGTTAATGGGGCCTACAGCTATGTGCTTTGAGCCCTAGGTTCTTGTAACCCGGTCACTGGGGGCATCATTATGTGTGCTCTGAGGCTGGGGAGCACTTTAATTAAAGTGCCTGTAGCATCTCATGTACTCAGCATCCCCACACTTCAAAAGGGTATGAGAGGCGCTTTAACTAAAGCTCGTTCAACGAGCTCTCGTTAAAGCACCCTCACCACCATTTTGAAGTACAGGGATGCTGAATAACACAAGACATGGAGGCTGCTGGAGCATGGTAATTGGCATGCTCCAGCAGACTTGATTAATTGCACCAATGCAATGTAATTTCAGCACATCAGAGCAGCTTCCCTGCATGTCTACAAGTCCCCCCATGTGTGTATTTGAGCTGGTATCTGCATGTTTGAAGTATGCAGTAGCAGCATTCAAGAAGATTCTCTTTTTTCCCAAAAAACTGACTAAGAGTATGTAGATGAACCAAGTAGCATTGTTTAATTTAGTGTTGCTTCAGTCTGAACCAGTGTGCTGCCTACACACTGTACCAAACTTGTATATTTGAAGAGGCTGCAAGTCATGCCACAGTCAGTTGCTAAAGCACAAGAGTGATTTAAGAGACAGCAGACATCTTTCTCTGTAGCCACTACCCTTCCCCACCCCAGAGGATGTTCCTTAGCTATGATTTTTTTTTTTTTTTGCCCATCTCCTAAAATCAACAGTTATTCAGTAGACCATTTCTGTAACAGCATCGTTTTATTCAAGATGTCTGAAAAGATTTAGGAAACTGGAGGAAGAGAGGATTGTTTGTGTGAAGTACTTATAACTGAAAGAGCTTTCTTAATTCTTGAGTCTCATCTGTGACATTTATTATAAGGATTCCTATAAACACAACACTGTAGTTTTGGCAGATGACAGAACAAGTAGCAGTGGTCTCAAGTTGCAACAAGGGAAGTTTAGGTTAAATATTAGGAAAAACTCTCATGAGGAGGGTAGTAAAGCACTGGAACAGGTTACCCAGAGAGGTTGTAGAATCTCCATCTTTGAAGTTTTTCAAAACCCGGCTAGACAAAGCCTTGGCTGGGATGATCTAGTTGGGGATGGTCCTGGTTTGAGCAGGGGGTCGGACTATATGATATCCTGAGGTCCTTTCCAACTCTTATTTTCTATGATTCAAAGAAATGCTAGTAAATTTATTTTCTCAATAGAGCAAAAAACTGTTTTAGACGTGAATTAATTCATGACCTCTGATAAAATTACCCTTTTAGTTGCACATGTCCAAATCTAGTTGCAGCACAAAGAGGCAATTTTGTGGGCATTTCCTGGCCCCACCCCTTGTCGCTGATTGGCAAAGAGGCATATACATGACTAGCAGACATTAACTCTTAATCACGTGATCTGTGGCTGCAGTGATTGTCATATTGTCTTTGTCCCAATGCCTACAGCAATACATTCTAAAACAGTGTATTATATGAATAAGACAGTGGGGACTTTTTTTTCAGCTTGATTTCATGGAAAAACACAGACAATGCAACATTTCCTGGTGATCGCAAACAATGCCAGTTTTTTACAATTTCTGCAAAACCACATATTAAGTAGACCCCTAACTATAATTAGTCATGAAACTATCATCTCTGTTTAGTCCAGGGTGGACAACCTTTTTGGCATCCCTTCACCTTCATTGAGTACCACTCTGATCCCTTTCTGCTACCCCATCTGCTGCTTTGCTTTCTGCTTCCTGACATATCTGTAGCTATGCTGTCCATCCCCTCCCTGATCTGCTGTGTGCCACTCATTCCGCAGATTGGCCACTCCTGGTTTAGTCCATGATGTTTATTTCCTGTCCAGTAAAGTTATGAATTTTTGCTCCCAGGCTCACATTCTGAAGGTATTTTGTTGATTTCCCCTCAAGTATAAGAACCATGAGATCAAAAATGGAGTGATCATTCTGTGAAAAATGTTCCCCTACAGGGGATTAGGTGGTTTAATCTTTTATCATTCTTCTGTGTGCGTTCATTCTGGTGTGTCATGGTGGTTTAACTTCACCTACATAGTTTCCATGTGAGCATTTAGTACACTGTATGAGACAAACCATATTATTTGATAAACATATGTAAGCTATTATACTACATGTGTGAATGTGAAAAATCTGTATTTTTTGAGTGAGTGGTGAGATCTGCCAAAACAGTTTTTTAAAATACATATTTCAGAATATTTTCAGGAAAATAAATGTCATTCTAATTTCTAGGATTTATACTGGGAGCCTTTTCTTAACAGGTATTCTTATCCAGTCAGAGCACTGAAACCAGGTAACCACCAAACCCATGAGACCTCACTGAAACTAGTCAGATTTCAAATGCATCTGCTCATATGCATGATACAAGGGTAATGATTATTTGAGAAGCCTATACAGCACATAACTTAATGTAAACTAAAAGAAATTATGATCTAGTCTTGCACAGACTGTGAACAGAAAAGAAAGAGGTTCTCTGTTCTGATATTCAGGCATATGCTTGGCTATTTGAAGATTTATTTCATTTTGGCATGAGATGTAGCCTGCTATGAAATTGGTTACACACGTAAAAGTCAATGTTCTGTTTCTTTTAAAAATGCTAAGCACAACAATACTGCTTTCAGGGGTGGAGCAAGCACTTTAGAAAATCAACTGGGTATGTTTGATTTAATCAAACTGCCTTATTGTATAAAATAAAAAAAGTTAGAGCAGACAAAAATCTGGGACTTGATTTTCTTGTGTGTTACACTTTTTTCATACTGATGTGTCATTTGACTTCAGTGAAGACATACCCACTTAACAACGGAGTCATGGAAAGGAATTAGGATCCAACTCTACAGATTTATCCCTAATTCCTCTCATAGGTGTGGAATAGCCACTGCTTCTAGCTTTTATTCTGGCTTCACTTTACCATGTCTCTTTCCACAGCAGCAACCTTGTTCCCTAGCTTGGCTGTTAATTGATGCTTTCTCAGGCCTCCATAGACTTTTTTCCAAACTCATGAGCTTTGTCCCAGCCCAGCCCCTTGCTGATGTCCCTTCTGTGTCCTTGCTATTGGAACGCGTGACTTCCCAACACTGACTTGACATTTTAGCCTAAGTGTTTCAGCTTATTATTCCTGTTACAGTTTCCTAGTTATGTCATACATACTCATACGTACTCAACAAAGTCCCTGCTTCTGACCTAAATTAGACAAAACCTAGCAAAAGGGTGAATTAAAGATTTGGAGAAGGGGGCTGCCCTGTTGTGCAGGGTAAGTAGGAAACATGCTTTAAATGCAGTCACAAGATCCAGCATGCCATTTTAAATGATGCAGAGTTTTCTAATTGCAAGGATGGTTAAATATTTTAAACACATACAATGGCCTTACTTGGTTGCAGGTATATGAGAAATAGCACAAGATGCCACAGGGAGCAGTTAGAGTTCCAGCTTCCTAAATACATTTGAAAGTCTGACTTAAAGTGGCTACATGCTACCTGCATAAATGTAGCAGTATTGACTAAGGCATTAGCTTTCCACAGTTCAGCAAGGGAGGATGGGCTGTCCCTTTAGAGAGGCACCAGCTGTTACCATGTAATTGTTACATCTGTATGCTCCTGTAGCAATAGAAGTGAGCAAAACCTCTGTAACCCTAAATGAAAAAGGTGGGTCAGGCCACCCATTGAAGATAAGGCTAGGCTACTGTGATCAGACTTTGAAGTTCTTGATATAACAAATCAAGACAGAAACCTAAACAAATCTCAGAAAGTTGGAGAGAGGGTGTTTAATTGATGCACCAGTGACTAACATAGGGTCTGTAGGACTTCTGTTTCTCAGTCCTAAGTGATGAGAGAGCTCAGACCTACTAGTAAACTCCTAGCACCTTGGAACACCTCCTCCTCTGACTACTGAGAAGCCTGCAAAAGCCATAAGGCTGTGCCTGCAAAACCCCTTTTGTGGTAGACTCAGCAATGCCAGCCAAGAGTGCTCCTGTCTGCTCAGCTTCTGGGAGAGGTGGGGTCACCCTGCCCACAGAAAAGGTTTAGGTTCCTGTCTTGATTTGTTATATCAAGGACTTCAAAACCTGATCACAGTAACCTTAACTTCAATGGGTGGCTTGACCCACTTGTTTCTACCCCCTGGATTCCCCCTGCCCTATACAGTCATTTGCCTCTGGGGAAAATAAGCATGGGGTGGATTGCAAATCTTGCCATTCTGACTTGGTAGTTTAAGCTCCCACTGCGCAGTTCTGAAGGGCTGGAGGGGACAGAAGACTCAGGGGGGAATGAGAGCCCTGAGGTGTAGCTTCTCCTTTTGACTGCTGCAAGCTGCTCTCTGCCTCTGAGCCATCTAACTTCTCCCATGCCACGGTCTAGTCATCTGTACAGTGGAGAGATTCATATTTACCCTTGCTGCAGGGGTGCTGTGAAAAGGAAGTCCTTGGAGAGCTTCAGGTAAAAGACTCTTATCTGAAGATAAAGATCACTATTGAAAGAACCAGTCAGGGTTAGATTTCCCCTTTGGGACAGCGAGGAAAAGGCAGTCTTAGTCCAGGCTCAGCCCGTCCAGTGGGAGAGAATGGACACACAGTTCTCAGCAGTCTTAGCGTTAAAACATCTCTCTCTACCTACGAAGTGGACGAGACTGAGCCTGACTGAGCAGCCTGGATCAGAGTGTGCCAGCAGTCAGGATATATAATACGAGCTTTCTCGCTTGGAGCATGCTAGGCTGCTGAATGATCTCCTGTGAAGAAGGGCTTTGAAATGAGCCTAACACGTTTCTTTGATGACGCTCATCCCTAAGCCCTTTGTAGCAGAGCCGTGAGAGGGTGAATCGGCCTCTGTAGCTCACTGATCAATAGCCCATCCGGTCTGAGACAGCTAGACAGGCTGGATCCGCCTTGCCTTCCCGAATAGGTGAGCTGGGGGCAACTTTTGGTTAAATAATCCATCGCAAATGCCTTCCCACGGCTTATATTGACACATCTCCCAAACGTGGTTGAGAAGGGCTGTGCACTGGCGAGAGCTCCCTGGTTTCCTCTGCAAGGGGCAGCGACTTGATTTTGCCCAAATCTTGCGAGCACGTGCAGCTAGTGTTGCAGGCACCTCCTCTTTAAACCCTCCGGACTTCGCTCTCCAGGGTGCTGAGCGCTTGCCCTCTCTAGCCAAGTCAATGGAAAGCCAGGGCACTCGACTGGCACCTTTGCAGAGCTGAGCCCCTTGGGTCCGTGCTTTGGTGCCAGGTGCAGCAGTGCGGGGTTTCCTCTTGTTCTCCCTTGCAGCTTACAGAGTCCCGGTCCTGCCGCTGGGACTTGGCCCCATGCACACAAAGCAAGGGAAATCTGCCGCGAACACGGATGGGCAATAAAACGTGCTTGAAAAATAATGGGGGAAAGTTTCTACCTGTCAGCAACATGCCGTGAGTAAACCTGGGCTCTCGTGTGTGTCAGTGTGGGGTCACGGTAGTACTCGTGCAGGGCTGGGTTAAAAACCAGGAGTTGTCAGGCTGGGCTAAGAAAGGGATGGAGACTACCGCTGTCGGTATTTAATGCCATTGTATAAATGAGTGCCGCGTCCTCATCTTCATTACTGTGTCCAGATCTGGTCCTGCCCTTTTCAGCAAGGATCTAGCAGGAAAAGCAAGGAGCAGAGACAAGCCAGTAAAGGCACTTAGAACATAGGGAGAAGTTCCATGGGGGGAGGGATGAAAAAGACTGGGCTTTCTACACCTGCATTAACTCGCTTTAGTTAATACCTTGAATCTAGTACCTAGGGGGATCTTTACAGACACTCAAGGGGCTCACAGCGAGTCTGCTCCCATGCATGCCAGTTAGCATACGTGGGAGCAGAGGTTATGTGCATGGGTGCCCTAGGGGCGACTGTACATGTGCTCCAGGAGAGAAGTGTTTTAATTAGACTGGCTCTGCTCTCTAATTAAGGTGCCCCAAGCATCTTGTGTATCAGCACTGGTGCTTCAAAATGGCACTTTATCTAAAGTGCCTCAAATGAGCTTTAGTTCAAGGTCCCCACCACCATTTTGAAGCCCAGGATGCTACTACATATAAAACACTGGAGGCTGCCGGAGCAGAGTAATTGCCACACTCCGACCCACTCTAATTATTACAGCATGCAGCAGTCTCCTCCCTGCTCATGTATAAGTACCTATTGTGAGGTACTAGGAAAAATGCATATTAGCCTGGCTTAATGCGCATTAATTAAAGAGCATGCTTTTTAAGTGATACTTAATGCACATTAGCCTATTTTACATTAAGTAAAACATGTTTTTATATAATACTTTAATGTGCATTAAAATAGGCTAAGATACCTATACACATGCAATGAGGCTGTTCCAACACACTGTAATTACAACACATGGGAGCACACTGTAGTGACCATGCTCCAGCAGACTCCAGTGTCACATGTATCAGCATCCCCCTGTATCAGCTCCTGGAAGTTAAAGCACCCTGGCCACCATTTTTCAGCGGGGGGACTCTGATGCAGCTGATGCTCCAGGCTCTCTCCGAGCTGCTCTAACTAAAGCACTCCCCATCTCCCAGAGCACCTGTATAAACACTAAAGCACATGTGTAGACGTGCCCTGGGCCTGGTTAATTTGGAGAGGAGAGGAAGAAGGACTGATGTAGGCAAATAGAGGAACTGTGGCTCAGGGAAAGCAAACCAGATGCATCTGTTTTCCCTCCTTGTGAAACCCAGGGCTGAACTGTCCCAGGAGCTGGGTGGTGCCCAGCTGGGCTGGCTTTGCGCTGGCCCCTAGAGTCCATACAGGGCGCTGCAGGCACCAGCCCTCGCTGCCAGGGCTCCTCTGTCAACCTGGGGGACCCACGTCCTCTAGCCACAGAGCAGTCAGGGGCTCCCCAGCGGGTCCAGTGGGGCAGAGCTGTGCCTGCACCTACATGGGGCATTGCGCATGCCATTACTCCCAGTTTAGTAGGAGACATGCACATGTCTACACACACACATATATACACAGTTCCATACACAGCACACATGTACAGACATGCATCCACACACATCCACATATGCACATACACACACGTACATCCACACATATATACACACACAGATCCACGCACGCACACATAACACACACACCTGTACACATTACATATGCACACAAAGATCCACGCACATAAATTCCTGCACATCCATACACACACACACACACACACACCCCTATGCACATCCACATATACATGCAAAGATCCACGCACATAAACACACACTGCACACACATACACACACACATCCACACATACTCCTGCACACACAGACACACACACAGATGTACACCCGCATACACCAGCACGCGCCCACACACACACACACACACACACACACACACACACGTGTGTGTGCTGGAACTAATCCCAGCTGGCGGCGGCAGCCGCAGCTCGTGGGGGCCGGGGCCAGTGCTGGGCGCCGGCAAGGCGCCAGATACCCTCAGTCGCGCACACAGACATCCACATACATATACGCACACACTCACATCTACACACACACACGTGCTGGAAGTACCCGCAGGCCCTTGCCCGGCAGGTGCCCCCGCTCGGCCCGGCGGCGGGCAGCGCGTGTCCAGGCGCCCCGAGCCGCAGCCCGGGCCCGGGGCCCCGTCGGCCGGCGGTGCGTGCCGGGCAGGCTGCCCGCAGCTCCCCGCGCTCGCGGCGGACTGCGGCTCGGCGCTCCTCGCCCAGCGCGGGAGGGAGGAGGGAGGGAGGAGGCAGGGCGGGAGCGGCTCCGCATGTGACGTGGGGTTTGCAGCAGGCTGGGAGCCGGGGAGCAGCCGCTGCCTGGAGCGGGGGCAGGGGCAGGGGCGCCCGAGCAGAGGCGGGGGCAGCGCCGGGCAGGGCGCGGGGGGCCCGGCGCTGCAGCCGGCCGCAGCATGTAGGCACCCGCGGCGGCTCCAGGGCTCGCCATGAAGAAGCACTCGGCCAGGGTGGCCCCGCTCAGCGCCTGCAACAGCCCCGTGCTCACCCTCACCAAGGTGGAAGGTCAGTGTCTCCCCCGCGCGCTGGCGCAGCGCCCCGGGCAGCCCGGCCGCGCCTCAAAGTGACCTTCCCGCCCCCCAACTTGCGCGGGAAGTTTCGGGAGGGGGCGAGGGCTGCGCGGAGGGGCCCGGCGGCGGGGGGCTTGCGGGGAGGAGGGCACTGGCTGGGTTTCCTCCCGCAGTCCCGAGTCTCTGATTCAGGGGGGGTTGCAGCACCCTGGGGTGCCTCGAGAGCCCCTCGAGGGTGCTGGTATAGCGACCCTAGGAGTGCAAATAAGATTCACGGGGAAACCCCCAAGGTTTCAAGCAGGAATCCGCAGTGTTAAAGGCGCTCTGCCCAGCTGTGGGCTTGCTTTCTGCGGGCTTCAATACCACAGACCTGCTCTGCTGTTTTTCTATAGTCCGACAGAAGTGAAAAGGAAGAGCTGAAGATTTCCAAGGGTCCCTCAAGTCTCCCCAGGGGTCCCTCAAATATATCTAGGAGTTCCTCGAGGCTGCCCAAGGGTTCCTCAAGTGTATCCAGGGGTCCCTCGAGTCTAAAAAGATCAGGAACGACCGTCCTAGGTCACTAACACTGCCCTGTAGCCTTCCATCACTCTGCCCTGCCTTGGAGACCACCTAGCAGATTCTGCCTTCAGCCCCTTGTCTGTGGCTCCCTGAAGGCAACAGGGACATGCTGCACTTCATGCCAGCACCTCTGCCACAGAAACAGATAAACCCAGAGATTTTGAATAGGAATCCCCAGTGTTAAAACCAATCTGACCTGTTGTGGTCTTTGATCTTTCTGCATTCTTTGAAACAGAAGAATTACTGTAGTGTTTTTCTGTAGTCAAAAATAAGTGACTACAGAGGGCTCAGACTCCAAAATGCCCTTACCTGGAAGGGAACTATTACTGCCTCCATTTCCTGACTGGGAAACAAGTGCAACAGTCCAGATCCTTAAAGGTAACTAAGAATGAAGCACCTCAGTAGTGCTGAAAAGCAGGGCAGAGAGACAAGGTAACTTGCCTAAAGCTATGCAGGAAGTCAGTGGCAGAATCAGGATTAGCACAAAGGTCTTTCAAGTCCCAGGCTTACATCATAACCACTGCTTAGTGGATGGTTGATTGGCCTCTGTCAGTGTTGGCAAGTAGATGGGACAGCAGCACTAGATGTGGATCAAGTTGTGGCTTAGCAGTAATAATAACAGCAATAATAGCTGAGAAAGAGGCATCAGCATTTGCAGAGAGAGGCAGCCAGGGACCCCTGAAGAGGTTGCACTCTTGGTGACTTGGTCCTGGAGCATGCCATGGCAGGGGACCTTGGAGCACAGCATAGGGAAGGCTGGGATGAGGGGCATTTCTAAGGAGTGTAGCAGGCATCAGAGGAAGGGGGAGACCCGGACTGAATCCTGGAACACAGGAAGAAAGGAAGCAGAGTGATAGTAGCCTGCCAGGAAGTCTGGCAGGAAGAGTGAGAGGGATATGGGGAAAAGATAGGAAAAGAAGGAGCCAGTCAATCTGTGGGTGGGGGGAAGAAGTAAATCAATTGCTGAAGGGAAGGGAGAAGGAAGAGGAGCCAGAGGGGACTGGAATTGGAAGAACTGGGAAGGGAAAAAGATCTTGAACACAAACAGTGACAGGGTGCATCTACATGTGTAATTAATTTGAAGCAATAAACTCTGGAGCAGTTTGAGATGGAATAAACTACCCCTGGGCACAGCATCTATGTATGCTCCTGGGATAGCAGCAATTTGAATTGGGGCGCAGCAGTTTACCCCAGGGCCACTCCTGCCCTGCTCTGCCACAGGCTCCTGGTGGAGGAAATGGGTGACAGAGGAGCTGGCTGGCTCACAAGGGTGCTGAAAGTGGAGAGCCATGTGGCTAGGAAGGAGGAAGGAGTCTGGCTTCCTGCTGTCAGGGCTGACTGGGTGCAGTTTACACCCATGGCCAACGTCTACACATTCGTTTAATCTCAGTTAATTACTCCTCCATAAAATAGTACTGTCCCCAACTCAATCCCTTTCACTCTTCCCGCCATAGTACTAATTTACAGTGGTGTTAATTAGTTTACTGCAGCCTAATAGCATCACATGTGTAGATGTGTCGCTTTACTCTGCAGCTAATTAGTCTACTCTGCAGTAAAGTGCAGATGCGGCCACCGTGTAACATTAGGAGAAAAGAGAAAAAGATAGAAACTGTGGGAGAAGAGTGATTTAAAAAAAAAAGAAAGAGAGAAGGGTGGGGAGAGAGAGATTGTTCTCTAGGGGGACTCAAAGAATAAGTGGGAAAGGATGAGTGGGAGAAGAACTACAAATGTGGGACTGCAGGGAAGTAGGGAGGAAAGCCAAACAGGAAAAGAAACATTGGAAGACAAAGGAAAACAAATAGAAGAAATAGTGGAAATGGTAGAAACAGATGGACAGAAAGAGGAGAAAGGGAATAGGTTGCGGGGTAAAAAAGGAAGATAAAAAGGCTATTTGGGAACACAAGATTAGCAGTTCAGTTTATTTAGAATACAGCCCTATTTCCTAATCAAAACATTCTCCTGGTGATGGTGCATGAGGGGAATGCACAGGAATCTCCCAACTAGCTCTTGATGGAAGAGCTTTTTTTAACAGATCACCTTAATAAAAGCAATCCTTTTTACTACTTCATCTATTAAAATACACAAATAAAAGTATGCTGGGTTATCCTATTCTCTTAGTCTCCCTATAGCTGTCCCTCTATTTGCACTGTAAGCTTCTCTGGTCAGGGGAGTGTGTACACTTCCCTTTTAGTCTTGCACTACAGTTGTGCTGTACAAATAATAATAATGCATAACAAACCTGACCTTATGGCCCTGAAATGGGGATATATCATCTGTTTTTCTCTTCAGCTCGAGTGCAGTTTTTTAAACCTGTTTAGAATGTGAAGTATTCCGATTGTCCCTGGGGCTATAAAATGAATCCCTTCAAGCCTTTTCATGCCAGCTCTGTGTATCAGCTTCCAGATTCTCTGTCAGCAGGTACCAAGGTCTTTGTTGACTTAGTTGGGTTTTTTTCCATATTCAGTTCATCTGGGCGTGATTCGGTTTTCATTGTAATCAATGGCAACATTTATTTCATTAAGCAGGAAAGGTCTGAAAGGGTATATGGAAACAGCTACTTTTGCCATTTGTGCCTTTTTTAAAAATAAAGTCATAGACAAGTAGGGCTGGAAGGAACCTCCAAAGCCAGACCAACTCTATGGCTAAGTACAGACAGTCAAAAAGCCCGAAGCTAAATCATTTAAGTCTCTGCAGGTTAGTCTAAGCTGCAGAGATGAAACTGAGAAACAACTGGATAGACATTCACTTTTGATTCAGGAAATGCAGCCACATGCCTGCAGTGGCTCAGGCCAGAAGCTGAGGGGTGCTGGAGCACAACTCTCTGGCACATAGCCAGCATGGGCTGTATGTTTGCTTCCTCTTCCTGCTGCCCCCAAGCTCTCTGGGATTTTCAGTCCAGAATTACAGCAATGGGACTCTGCAGGGTTGCTCATCACTTTCTCTTCATGCTTCCAGGTGCCTCTGGGATTTATAGTCCACAGTCACAGCCAGCAGTAAATTCATCAGGTCAGGGCATCTCTGTACTCAGGGGAAGGGAATTTTAGCCACTTCTCCAGCCCCAGAACCCAGTTAGGGTTTGCTGGGGAGGAATGGTGCCTGCCTCCACCCGCCCTCACCAACCCTTCTCTGCTGCAGCAGAGATAGAATAGCCCAGTCCTGGGCTGGAAAGCATGCTGGGATGCTGGAGAACTGTGATTGAACTTGAACCAGGAAGAGGTCTGGGACAGAAGTTTCATAATCCGGTTTGGTTTGACCCAAATCAGTTAAGTCTGATACTACATTCAACTAGGTTTATCTTAAACCAGTTTCAGCCATTTTGAAACTGGTTTATGTGCACTGAACTTCTATTCTGTTAGAGGTTTAAACCAGTTTCTGATGACAAACCAGTTTATCTGTAATTTCTGTCCCTAGCCTATGTGAAAGCTTCTCTCTCCAGATTAATTAACGATTTATTTCCTTTAAGGTTGTTAATGGCCCCGAGCCTCTTTCCTTAAAAATTGGGGCCTTACATTTATTAAAAAGTCAGGAAGGACATAGTTCTGGAAATAAATAAACCCAAGCATATTGGGGGCAAGCTTCTTCACTCAGCCCTGAAGATGGACCATATAGCAAAGGCCTGTCCCACCCTTGTTCTTTGTGCTGGCCTCCCCTTAGCACAGGTGGATAGCTGAGAATTTTGACAATTGTACGGCAGATTGATTGGGCAAGAGCAAGGCAATGGCAAGTGTTTGTCCTTGCTTTTGCTACTGAGAATAAATACCCCTTCCCAGATCAACACCAAAGGTACTTGGAGGAACTGGTGAAGCCTGTGGGAAGGTGCCTCAGCCAAGAAGAGCTTTTCATTGATATGCATTACTGTAATGCTTTTCAGCCTTCCATCCTCTCTTTCTGTACTGTAGCTATTTTGCTTTAAAAGGGAGATAAGGACTTTGTGCTCTTTCAGAAGCGTGACTGCCATTTCAAATTATTCCAGAGACTGAATCATCACCATGCACTGAGCCTGCTGTACCAGCATTTCAAAGACAACCATATCTTGTGCGTATCAGTTGGACAGGTAGTAACCATATCCCTTTCTCTTGTGTCTGATATCACACCTATCACACTCTGTTCATTTTTTGTGCAGGTCCTGTGATGAGTAGGCTCACGATCCATTTTTTATGCTTGTTCATCTTTCCGCTGCTGTTTTTATGGGCAGTCTCTGTATTGTGGCCATCTTTAAAACTATGCACTGTCACCCATCCCAGCCAGAGGGCCAGCTTTACCCCATTGGTACAGCGTGGTCCTATTTACTTTGATGACTGTTCACTTCCAGGGAAGGGTAAATTATATTTCCAATCCTGTTCTCCATTTGAAGGTCTTCCAGAGAAGGGCTATGTTATTTGTCACCAGAAGCTCCAAAACATCCCCTAGACAGAGAGATGCACTGAGGACATTATCTAATTGACCCAACTGATCTCCCTTCCTAGTCAGCATCATCCAATTCCAGGGTCCCAGCAGCAGAGAAGCTGTCACTGCTTCCTACTTGCTGCAGCCTCTCCTTCAAGAGGATTTTCTAGTTCTGGAGCTGTGCACTTGTAGATATATTTGCAAAAGTTAGCTTGCCTTCAGGAAGGTCTGTGGGCCTGTTGTCATCTTCATTTGTTTTGTCTCTGATAACCGTTAGGTTATATCAGAATCTGGGCATTGTATTGATCTTGGAACAATGAAAAATAGGATACCAGTGAAGTTAATGCAAAGGAGATAAAGAAACAGGATGTTTTTAGTAACTCTAACTTTTGTTTGGAAATATTTCAAGATTGCGATAAGAAAAGTTATAATTTGTTCTGCATATGAAAATGCAGAGCTGTTTATCACTACATCTGTGGTGTGTAATATAATCTCGAACCATCCAGGACTTTGGGAGGTGTATGGGAACACAGAAAAAGGCAGAGGGAGAAGGGCTACCTGAAAAGCATTGTTCTGAAGAATCTAAATATACAGAGCTTCTCATATTTGCACCTTTACTTATCTCATTTTAAAGATAGCAGCATAATTCACAAATTGCAGGCTACAAAAGAGATGTTGCATTTATCTCAGAATAAACCATATTATCCAAGGATAAAATGCAATTTTTTTTATCCTGGGACATTGCAAAGGACATCCTGGGACTGCATCACTGAATCAATGGCAAAAAGCAGCACTGCTTTCACCTTCTCACTAAACCCTGATTAGAAGGATGATGTGCGTATATGCCAATCCCAAGATACTGATATTTCTGTTCTGGGACGAACACCAGCACAACTTGTCCAAAGACAAATGCAACGTCTGTTCCTAGCCACAGAGCCAAAAAAGAATTCTGGCATCCTTGATGCGTGAAAATAAGCTCCTTTATAGACATACACATGCATGTGTGCGTTTGCGCGCACACACACATACACACACACACTTGTAATAATTGTACCACGTTTTCTCATTGCAGTTTCTTCTCATTACATTTATTACAACCACTTATGTTTTTACATTATTCAATTAATAATGAAACATTGTTTGTTTTTGCTGTGGTTTAGCAAAAGGAATGGAAACAAAACTGGTGATTTTCAGAAGCTGCTCATAATACAAGTTTTATCTCTCCTCCACAAGTTATTGTATATGCTTGTCTTTGCTTAGAGCCAGATTCTGCCATGTACTGATTTGGGGTAACTCCATTGGCGCCAGTGGAGTTGCTAGGGATTTGTAAAATCATTAATGTATCAAATAATTTCAGGTTAATTTTTCACAGGCACATTCCCGTGGTAATTGCTGCAACAATAATACTGTGTACTTCCCTAAAATCTGTTGTCAGAAAATCTCAAACAGTTTAAAATGACTCATTCCTCTCAACACTTCTTTGCAGTAGGCAATATAATATTATCCCCATTTTACAGAAGGATCAACTGAAGCACTGTATGGTGACACAGCTTGTGTACGATCACAACAGCACATCTGTCACATGGACAAGAATAGAACTTAAATCTCACAATTCCTAGTCCCGTGTCTTGACCATAATTGTGTATTTTATATCAGAAGGATGTTCTGAGGATTCAATAAGGCTATTTCCGGTGCTGTCAGTGGACTTTGAACAAAATTTAAGTTAGTGACTGTCTCCATTTTCATAGCAAACTTCCCTTTTCAGGGAACTTAACTGCTGCACAAATATTCCTGTAGACACATACTGTCTCCAGGCTTGGTCCAATGCTCATTGAAGTCATGGAGAATCTTTACACTGACTTCACTGAGCTTTGGACCAGGTTTCATGAGAACTCAACCAAGAAAATAATGTTTTTACAAACTTTCAAAGATTTCTGCATCTGCCTCTTTATGTCACAGTTGTGAAAAAAGTAGAATTGCATGGTGGTCAGTTTAAATGCTCTTGTTTTGCTTCTGTACTTAGAAAAGATAGTAGCCAAACACCAGCTAGTGGTCAAAACCTCTCATTTTTGTATGTCTGTTAAGTATTGGTTAGTCAAATACTCGCCTTTAACGGTATAGATGATGCTGCCTTGAGTAGGTGGTAGGGAGTTTGAAACAAATGAAGTTTAAAGTTCCCTTTCTGCTCTATTTTTCTCTCGTTTTATGACACAATTACACGCATGCCACTGACAGGTGGTATGACTTTTTAGTCACTACGGACTGGGACTGAACTCAAATCCCTGATGCAGGGGCAAACTGAATGGGTGGAAAGCCTAAGCTTTCCAATTTCCCACAACAGTCCTAGTTAATACTGAAATGTATTTGAGCAGGTGTCTGAGAGTCTGCTGCAACGGAGTGAAGGATTTCTGTTCTACACAACACCTGCTGCCTTTCCCAAGCAACACAACATTTTCATGGTGCTTAAACAGGTTCACAGCAAACCTTTCTCAGTTGCTCTAGAATGATTCACTCACTTGGGATTCCAGTCATCTAGACTTAAATCATGTCTTTGATCATAGTTAATCTAACTGTATGCTACCTCACCTGTCGTTGATGTGGGCCTAGTAAAGATCCATTATTCGTGATACATCAGCTCCAAATGGACTGTAAATAGAATAAATAAATAAAACTACTATTATGCTGAGTTCATGCAGATACACACAGATACATTACTTTACTGCTGGGTAATACTAAAGTAGAAACTTTACGGCATTTGAAAACAAGAGGATAATCATTTTTTAAAATATATCCATAATTTGTTATTTTTCAAGGTAGTCCATGTGTGAATGCATATATACAGTACAAACACAAGACAAGTCTAATTTAGTCATACCATTTCAATCTTAAAAAGGACTATTAGATCATCTTCTCTAGCCTGTTTATGTCATAGTCCATTGCATATCATCCAGTTACCTTTAGATTAATTAATTCAAGGCTGTCCAACTTCTAAGTCCCAGGGGCTTACATGCCCTGGGGGCTGCACACAGGCTGGACCACACCAGCTGAGCCACAGGCCACTGCATCATGTGAATGCTCCCCTTTTGCACCCCCACCCCAACTGTCCCATGTGCCCATGTGGACATCCCCCTTCCACTGCTGCACCAGGCACCGCTCTCTCTTCCCCCCCCCACCCCATTGCACCACACAGGCTCATGAGCTCTAACCAGAGGAGAAGGGGAGCCCAGAGACTCCAGCTGCTTTGCAGCCAGAGTGATGTGGGGATTGGACAGGAGTCTGAAGTACAACAAAGACAAGTGCAGAATGCTGCACCTAGAGCGCAAAAATATCCAGCACACCTACTGGCTGGGAAGTGACCCTCTCAGACACACAGAAGCGGAAAGGGATTTCGGAGTCATAGTGGACTCCAAGATGAACATGCGTCGTCAGTGTGACAAAATCATCACCAAAGCATAACCACACTTTATCATGCATCAGCAGATGAATGATGAATAGATCCAAGGAGGTGATACTTCCCCTCTATGCAGCATTGGTCAGACCACAGTTGGAGTACTGCATCCAGTTTTGGGCACCGTACTTCAAGAAGGATGTTGATAGACTCTAGAGGGTCCAGAGGAGGGTCACTCGTATAGTTAGGGGCTTAGAGGACAAGCCCTATGAGGAGAGATGGAGGGACCTGGACCTCTTCAGCCTCTGCAAGAGAAGGCTGAGAGGTGATCTTGTGGCCACCTACAAATTCATTAGGGGGACACAGCAAGGCATCAGAGATGCTCTATTCACCAGGGCACCTCTTGGGGTAACAAGGAACAATGGCCACAAACTGACAGAGAGCAGATTTAGGCTAGATATCAGGAAAACACTTCTTCATGGTAAGGGTGGCCAAAATTTGGCATGGGCTTCCAAGGGAGGTGGTGCTCTCCCCTACCTTGGGGGTCTTTAGGAGAAGGCTGGATAGGCATCTGACCCCAGCACTCCTTTCTGCCTAGGCAGGGGGTCAGACTCGATGATCTGTTGAGGTCTCTTCTAATCCTAGCATCTACGAATCTATGAAGCTTAACCCCTTGTGGACCTCATGTGATTTGTGGGCCACCAGTTGGAGAGTACTTAATTAATTCAAGAATTCATCTAAAATATTAAACCAATTAGAAGGTAATTATGAGCTCATGTATTTCACTCAAACATTTCTCCCACAAAAAGTGAGACCCAGATTTGTGAAAAGCAAAAATTCGGTCCAAAAAATATATCCTATATTAGTTTTGTATTGGCAAAAACTGCTGACTCCTCACCTTTAAGCTCAGGGAATCTCCAAAAATAATCATTTTTGGCAAGTATCTTTATAGACAATAAGAGTCTTCAAACTTTTCTACCAAGATGTCAGTCAGTGATAAAGGAAGGGTCATAAAACGCTGTAATGGCCCAACACAGGAGCAGTACAAAAAACTCTTCCATTTTCTACTGTTCAAGTGTATAAACAATATTGCAGATATGTTTCTTTGTTGTGTGCTGGCACCAATGAAGTATAAATGGCAATATATCAAGCTGCTGCCTTAACTCAGCTGAAGTACTGAGAAAGGAACCACTCTGTCTCTCTCTCCTTAAACTCAGGCCTTGATCAATATTCCACAGGAAGCAGAAATCTAACAGATAATGGAGTAGGTTTGCTCCAGACTCCCCATTGGATACTGTTGGCATAGACACTGCCATTATGCAGTGGCAGGAAGGAAGTGGCATTTTAGTAATTCGGGATGCTCATAACCTCCTTCCTAATATTAAGGGCATGTGTTCAGTCAGTGCACTTTCTGTTACCAGGTTCCTATGAAAACCACAACAAAACTTAAACATACCAGGTACTGGCAGAAATTCTAAGACGAGTGATGCTGAAAAACTTGAATTTTAGTACTGGAATCAACAGCATTATGTGTTCATATCACAAGATACACTTTGAACCTTCTTAGAGCAATAGGACTAAATCTGGACCAGATTCACTGTTTCTGGACTACTAATATTACGTTAGCCAGATAATGTACTACGTGAATAATAGCCAGTGAGCTCTCACATATGAGATTGTAGTAAGAATATGCCAGAAAAGTTAATGCCAGAAAGCTATATAATTCAACATAAAAGTTAGGTAGCCCAACCCCAACATAATTTTAGAACCTCAGAATCTGTCATTTCTATGGTCACCTCAGTTTCCATGTTTCAGTTTTCAACAAAGAAGGAAACATGCTCTTCCTGAAAACTTATAAGAGTTTAATGTCCCTAACTGACTGAAACAAATGGGAAATTTTGGGCTACCAAAAGAGCTCTGAAAGGAGAGCAAGAGAGTAATTGTAGATAGAAACCAGAATCTTTGCAGATTAGTATCCATTTGCTCTATGTCACTAAGGGTGACTTCCTGCTAAGGCAAGTCTAAGTGAATCTAGCTTTTTCCTAATAAATTTAAATCCTGATGAGTTTTCAGAAGATGATATTCTGGTGTGGCTGCAGCATACAGATCAGAAGGAGGGGGGTTTTGAGTGCTCAGTGGATATAAGACATATGGTACATGTGCACATGCAACCAATCCAGCCAAGATGAGCCCTGCCAATTTGTCAAGTCTACTTTAAATATCTAACAATTAGCTGTTTTAAGAATCTTGTCCTGAAATATAGGTTAGCAAAGTGTTGTGGATTGTTTCATTGGCAGTTCAGCCATCTAGCTTCACTAATATGCATAGTGAAAAGGAGCCAAAAGTCAACATGTGAGAAACTAGTAGACTATAGAATTAAGAGCTGTTAGTCCTCAAAAAAAATCAGAAAAATATGTGAAGTTTAAAGTGGTTAGATACCAAACAAACAGCTGCTCTAGAAATGGGTAAGACACAGAAACAATGTAGCTACTGTTTGCTCTCTTTATTTTTTAAGATTGTTTTGCCCTTGATTAATTGTGCAATCAATAGATTCTCCTCTCCCATCATGAACTTGTATGCCTCTATAATGAGCACGATGTAAATGCCTGGGTGAATGGATAGCCTTCATCAAAGATGAAGCCATTTCTTGAGAGAGATGTTTTCTTGCTCATGCAGTGATCAAATTGTTGGCTAATCAATGTAACAGTTTCATGCAAGGAATCCAGTCATTTTTATACTGCCAGAAACAGTCATCTCTACTCTCTAGAACTTGCTGCCGCCTGAAATCCTGGCAGACTCAAGCAAGATGTTTGCACCAAAGTACAGCACTGAGAATGGAATTATGTCCTAATGAAAATTCTGCTTCTGCATTTCAGGAAGAGTGAAATGCAGCCCCTTTACATTGATAGTAAAGCTTACATTGACTTGATCAATGATTGCTTTCCAAGTTCCTTTTTAAATACACTAAAGAGTGCAAAGTCCTTTAGTTCAGTTACAATTTTAATCCAAGAATGGAAAAAAAATTAAAATTGAACTGTCAGGGCAAACGGTCTCAGATGTGTATCCTACCTGAGCTATAAGCTTCATAACTTCCATCTCAAAATTAGAGTTATTCCTCAAACCATTTATTCATAACTACATCACCTTTCAAAATAGAAGTGATCATATTATGATGAGCAAGAAACCAATACCTTTTTATTAATTCAGGACTTTTATCTTACTTTATGATTAAAAGAAAAAAGGACAGTATCAGAAAAAAGAAGATCCCCAAATTTACAGCCAAAAGATAGTGCCTTTAATTATGCCTACTTCAGAGCAGTGGTTTTAAAATAATTTTAAAGCATGCATCTGGGAATGCCTGGGAATAAATTAAACAGTCCCTTTTTAACATGATTGCCCAAATGTTTTAGCTGGAATCTAGTAAGTTATCAATACTCCCCACTCTCACAAATGAGAATATGTATTTCCAGGATAAATGTCTTCCAATATGTGATAGATAAAGAAGGAATATATAAAGACAGAATGGGAAACAATGCAAATTTAGCAAGTTTTTCTCATTTAAATTTGTTTGCACCTTATATTTTCCCTTTAGAAATCAGTGTCAATAGTGAAATAGTAAACAATATTTTGCTATTTTTTCATTAGAATAGGTCAATTAGTATTTCCCTAATGAAATGTGTTATTTCTGTTACTTCTGTTATCTCTTCAGTGTTTTCTGTGACACAGAAATATTGGTAAGAAACATTGGGCTACATTCACAAGACATTTAGATGTTACACTGATGATCTTTGCAGCACCTATTAGGTGCCTAGCTGTCTGTCTACTAGAATTTACCATATCCAAGTTAAGTGTCTAGGTTCCCTTGATAGTGTGCAGGGAGAATTAGGCACTTCAGTATAGGATCTCCAAAAAACCAGCAAGCAAATCTGCCTTAGGTACCCAATTCTGAGCACTGAGCAGACAGGTGTGTTTTAACCCTTCCTGAGATTGGAATGTCTTACTTTGGGCTGCAAGGATGTGCCTCCCTCCATTTCGGATTCACTGTCCAGAATCTTTACTTGGACATAGGTACCCAAGTCCCTGCTCTCAAAATCCAAGAAGTCAGTCCTCTCAAAATATGGGGATGGAGGTAGGGGGAGAGGGGGGCAGGCTGACACCAGAAATGTAGTGATTGGATCACTCTGCCAAGATAGAGGGACGTAGGGGACTCACACGTCTTTGGCTTGAGGAAATCTGAACCTACATCTTCAACTTCTTAAAAGAGTGCCTTAACAACTGAGCTCTTTGGTGTTAGGATCTTGGGAGGGGTGGAGCACTCTTCATCTCTCCTGTTGAAACGGGACAATTAAATATTCATTGTGCAAGACAGGCTAACTCTATAGCCACTGACTAGGTCATTCACTTGAATGAAGGAAAGCTTTGGTCCTACTCCTTGTCCTAGTGAATACTTAATATAAATACAGGCATCCCGCATCTTACGCACATTTAACTTGCACGAATTCAACTACACGCGGGTGGGGAGGGGGGCAGGGATTGAGTCTGCACGCAGCGCTGCCACCTACCTGGAGGCCCGGTCACCACCACGCTGCCAGCGGTGACTGCCTCTGCCTCCAAAACCTCCTGCCGCCGCCATGGAGCCGTGACCGGAGCTGTGTGGCCGGCCGCCGGGCGTGGTGGTGGCCGGGCGGCACGCAGCCATCCCCACCACCACCATGCGCCGCTGCCGCTGGCCACACAGCTCTAAGCACAGCTCCGCAGCGGCGGCGGGAGGTTTTGGAGGCAGAGGCAGTCACTGCTGGCATGGTAATATGCGATTTCACTATATGCAATTATCGCCTTTATGTGCTGCCTTTAGAACATAACCCCCGCATAAGATGCGGGATGCCTGTATAATACACTACTGAAATGTAGGAGAAGAAGGAACAGCTATTTTTAGATCCCAATGGGGATGAGGCATAAAATAGGAACTTGAAATAGACTACCTGGACTGAGACATTTCTGGGTATGCCTGGAAGCAGCCCTTTTAGCATCTAGGGAGCTTCACTGTTGAAAATTTAGGACTTTATGGATTTTACAAACTTCTAAAGCTAGGCAGCAGCTGAGTTGGATCTAAATTTCTGAGGATCTAAATTTGGTCCTGAGGATATAAATTTGGACAATTAGATATTTAAGCCCTTTTGCAGATCTAGCCTTTAGTCCCCTCCTACAAAAAATCCTGGAAATATAATGTATAGTTATGATATTTAGTATATTATATTTATATTATACTAAATGTTTAGTATATTTAGTAAGCACAAACTATATATGTCTCCTGTACTTGTGGAAGTATGTTCCTGTCCATTTTTGGGACATGGTGAGAGCACTCCCTAATTTTGGGAATCCTGTGTTCCAGTCCCTGCTTCACTGAATACTAAATATAAAATAATCCAGCAGCTGCTGTGACCAGGATAGCCATCAGGGGCTGAACACTGGGCATGCATCTACACATGCAGGGTTGAGGGAGCAGATTTGCTGCTACTACCAGCAGATTGCTCCTGTTCCCTGCAATCCTGCACTGGAGTCCTGCAGCAGCCAGGGAGAGCTCTAGGTTCCCCCTCAGTGCTAGCCCAGGGGCTGGCAAGAAGCATGGGGCCAGGAGAGAGCTGTATCCTGGAGAGGACTGAAACAATTCTCTTTGCCCCCGGGACCTGCCTGCTGCCAGGGTGGACTCCACCACTGGAGCCCAGGTGGGGACAATGTTCCCTTGCCCCAGCAGCAGGGAGCTCACAGCCCCTGCTTCATGATTGTGAGGCCCGGGCTGGCAGATCCTTATCTCCCAGCCTCTACTCCGTGATTGTGGAGCTGGGGATAGGAGATCCTTATCTCCTAATGCCAGCTCCATGGTCATGGGGCCAATGCTGGGAGATCTTTCTTTCCCAGCACCAGCTCCACAGTTGCAGAGCCGGTGCTGGGAGATTCTTCTCTCCTAGTGCCAGCTCAGAGATTCATGCCAGCTAGTCTTCTGGAAGACCAACAATAGATTTCTGTACACTTTAAAAGAGAGTGTTGGTCTATATGGTCCCCTATGCCTATGCCACAGCAGCTCCAGAAAGATATCTGTCTATCAAGGGAAGTTCAGTTCCCACTAAAGATGCCTGTGCCAGTGTGGCATATTCTCGTTTTCAGTGAGTAAATGTGATCTAAATGTGAGTGGTACAGTTTTGCTTACAGATAATTAAAATAAATCACAATTTAGCACTCTCCTGCAGTAAGGTGTGGTAAGAGGCGCAGGGCTCTTTTGGTCCAGCAGCATATATCTCATCTTGACTGGAATACATTTTACTCTACCTAGCATGCAAATGAGATGATCCAAATAATGAGCATCATTAGAAATTCAGTCCCTGATCTGTGCAATTATTTTCCATGTAAAGTGATACATACAGTATTGTCTTTCACTGAATTTGTGGGGTATTTAACACATAGGGCTAGGTGTGTGTTGACAGATCATTTTGCCTAAAAATTATATGGAATCTATCTAAAATTTGCCCTTTTTTGCAGACTGTAATTTCCAGAAGGATGCATCTAAAAGACAGTTATATTTCCATATGAGGTATCTATATGGACTGTTAGCTCAAGAATACATGCATAAATTAACAGGCTGAGAAGTCAACCCACAGCCCACAGTTCAGCCTCTGATGGCTATCCTGGTCACAGCAGCTGCTGCTTTATTTTACATTTAGTATTCAGTGAAGCAGGGACTGCTGGAACACAGGATTCCCAAAATTAGGGAGTGCCCTCACCACTAGGCTAGGGAATCATGTATTCTTGCAAGTAAATACTTATTATTTATGCAAAATGGCACAGCTTCAGCAGGAGGCATTGAGAGAATCTCCCTACCTCAGAATATATGGTAATCTGGTGGAAAAGGTGCTTCATTTGAAGGGAGTGGAGTTTAAATTCCTCAGGCAGAGGGGGGAATTAAGCTCTGCTCTTCTGTGCTTTAGGTCAGGAGTGCTCGAGCCATGGCTTCCACCCTATGGGACTCCCTATAGGTCAGTAAATTTGACAGCAGGGGAGCACTGGCAATTAATACTGCCATCCCTTCCCCACCACCTGTGGAAGAATCCTGTTCCAGACTCCTGCTTTTTTTTTTTTTTTGGGGGGGGGGGGGGGCGGGGAGGTTGTTGCTTTTTCCCTTTTCTTTGTCTTGGTCTCCTCACCTGTCTGTTAATCTGGTTGCCCCAGGTTACGGTGTACATGACCTGGGTCAGGTAAGAGGGTGTAGACCTAGCCTCTATTGTTTTAAGCTCTGACCTCATGACATGGGGGCAGGAACCTCAGTCTAAGTCAAGATGTGATGCTTTTCAAATTGGTTGGTCAGCATCACACAACACCTGCCCTTGATTGGGTCTAGAAGTTGAGGTCAAGAGGGCTATTTAAGATAGAGGCTCTCCAGGAAGAGCAGGGAGACATGTTGGGTTTTTTACACAGCAACTTGAATCTCTGCAACTCTCCCTATCTCTTCCAGGATGCTAAAGTAAGTAAATTACCAGAAACTTAACTAAAAAGGTAGCTTACAGTAATTTACAAGTGTATTAATTGGCTATCAGGCCAGTTCTGTTTGCTCAGGGTTATTCTTTTGATATTTCTCTGACTTGTACCCCTCCCAAGCCTACCCTCTCTACCCAATAAAACTATCCATTATAGCAAGCTTTGTGGTACATGCTTGAATGGGTTTGGATATGCCTTTATGCTCCCTTTGCTGGGATGACTAAGGGAGGCTACTTTCTGTGCTTTAGGTTAAAGGAAGCACCCCAAGATTTCACAGTGGGTCAAGCACCCTCAAGGTCTACAAGGCCTGTGTACCATGGAGGGCACAGGGTCCAAACAAAGACCGGACCCCGGGTGGTGGCAGCGGTTACCCCAGGCTTACAATATGCTCCAGGAAGGGGGCCAGCTTGACATAGGTGCCCCAGGGGAGGCATTCCAGGCTTGATTTTTGGCTGGGTGCAGTGAGGTGAGTGCTTCAGCATAGGAGTGCCCCCTACTGGCCTGCCACACCACCAAATTCCAAAGCCTCACATGGCAGATCAGAACTGAGCCATGCCCCCTCCCCCAGCATGGCCAGATCAGGGCTGGGCCATTCCTCCTTTTCTCCACAGGGCTGGCCTACCTCCCTGATCCCCTGAGTCACTGGATCAGAGCCAGGGCACACTCCTTTCCACCTGCAGGGCCAGATCAAGGTCCCCTTCCACCATGCAGCTGGATCAGGACCAGGCTACCCCCTGCCCCTTTCTACACAACCAGATGGGGCCCTGCCATGTGTGCTGGATTGGGACCACTAGCTGGATCTTGGCTGTGGGTGGACTGGGCACTGTCTGTCCCCCCATTGGGCAAAAAAGATCGAGCACCACCACTATAGGTGAATAGTCTAACTACTAAGTATTGGGTAAAAGGGTGGAAGAGGACACCACCATCTCCTATCCATCTTCTAAAAAAAAAAGCTGAAATGCTTAATTCCAGGAGACTTTTTGGCAAAAGCATAACTAGGGTAGGGTAGCCAGAGCAGTTGACCCAGGCACCAACTTGGGAAAGAGGCAGAAACATATTAGCTGCTGGGAGTCTGGGCACCAAGTTAGATACTGTGATTTCCACTAGCCATCTACAGCATGAGAAAGTTAGGAGTTGTTGTTCCAGCATCTGAATCACTTTTGTAGGTCTAGTCATGAAGCTTAAATTATCAAAGAAATTAAAGTACCTGAACCCTGTTGATTTCAATGGGAGTTGGATGTCTAGATATCTTTGATGTGCTCCTAAGCGTGTACACAGAATTACAGGAAAAACAAAGCAAGAACCTTACCTCATACACATCTACCTGGCAAAATAATTTTACTGCAGTTCAAAGTATTGGGAAACCACTTCCCAGAGACAGTGAAGCCAACATAATATGAAAGTATTGCTAGCTAGGCAAGGACAAAACTGGTCTGGTGTGCAGGACAAAGCCTATAGAACCATGCAGATAGTGTCTGAAATGCTTATTTCACCTAAGTATTTAGAGGAATATGAATGAAGGCATAAAATTCACTACGGTTTCACAAAGCATTTGGTGCTGCAATGATGAGGACCATAGGAAAGCTCTAAAGGACATTAGTACTCCAGATTTGCATGCTGAACAGAAAATAAGGCACAGAAACTACACATTCAGTGATGAAGTAAAAAGATGGATACTGTATTTACTCAAATCTAAAATGAGGTCTCCCCCCCAAATCAGCATGAGGGGCAAAAACCTCATCTTATATTCACATACAAAGGAGAGGGGGGAGCAGGTGGCTTCTGTGGCTCTGACTGGCCCTGAGCCCAGGTTGGGGCCAGACTCAGACACACAGCAGCCACCTGATCCCTTCTCCCATCATTCCACTTGCCCTCTATGGCTTCTGGCCCCCACCTTCCCCTTTAGTGTCAGGTGTAGCTGAGTTCAGGCATGGAGCACAAGGAAGTTTTGTCCCCTGCCCAGCCAGTCAACTGTACTGGCACTGGTGCATGGCCCAGCAAGGGTTGAGTTTCCACAGGCTATGCTCTTGGAGGGAGCAGAGCCCAAGCAACATCTGACAGTAAGGTGGCAGAGGTTGTGGGGAGTGGTGAAGAAGGGACAGAGGCTATGGGGTGCAGGGGTTGTGGGGGGAGGGGGGCAGGAAGGCTGTAGGAGGGAAAAGTGGGAAGAACAGAGGGCAAGGGGGCCACCTGACCCCTCCAGCCACTATTTTCTTTGATGTAGCAGTGCAGGGGGTGAATTTACAACAGCCCTCCAATAATTAGATTTTACACCTGGAAAATGATAATAAATTTATAATTTTTTCATATATAGAATCTAATTATTGGGGGGTCATCGTAAGTCCAGGGTTGACTTAGATTTCAGTAAATACAGTGGTTGTCTCATTCATTGAACTATCTAGAGACTGAAATATCCTTGCTCTTTACCCTCAGCTATCACATTTTTTTATGTCTGTATGTGAATGAAACTGATGCCCAAAGCTTTCAAAACAGTTTCTCATATCTTAAACAGAGCCAAAGTAAGATTTACTTAAGATACATTGCAGACAATGGTCTCATTTTTTCAAGAGGCTGAGCTCTTCCTGAAATGACTTGAAGACCTTAAGCACTTGGGAGTTGAAAGCATGTGGTATCATATGAGACCATTTCTTGGTTTAGTAGAAACTGAAACTGGAGGAAAATAGGCTGGCTGTCATGCAGCTTAATTCAAGCCAAAAAATAAAAATAGAAATCAATTCTGCAAATTTAGCCACTTAAATTGCATACTGCATACCCATGTTTGATTATTTAAATAAGCATATTTGCATGACCATCTACACAGTTTAAAAACCTGCCTGCTGATATGGCCAGTGAGTTTGCATGCTATTCTTAAGGCATTGGTGTTTGAAAACTGGTTTCTCCAAGTGAAATTCTCATCTCAGTTGCACCGGTATCAGGTTGAAAATATTGTGCTTGATCCTCAGGCATGGCTGAGCCCTGTTTGGTTCAGGATTCAAATTTTCATGGCCAGGTGAAAGTGCCTAGGCCTAGAACCCTCTGAGTTGCTCTAAGTTTCACCAGCTTGATAACAACCTCTAAAAAGTATTTGTTAACCAAGGATTACGGGATTGCAGTGATACTTCAGCTGCAATCACCACACAAGTACAATACACTTATTCCACAGTATCACCCGTACAGCTGTACAATTAAACAAACTGCCCCAATTCTTTCAAAAGAAACACCATGCTGAAAAATATATGCCACTCTAAATCTTTCAAGACAGTATGATTGTATGTTCCTATTATTTCCATTGTTATTAAACTAAACAGCACAGCATTCATTAATTTACATATAGTAGCAGTATTAGCAGCAGTACATTCATATATCTTGTCATGTAATGACAGCCAAACCTGCCATTTCACTTTCCATTTTCCCCTGTTGCTCCTAATCATAAAGGTGGTAATTTTTATGTAAATGACATAAATGCACCAGTTGCTTTAGCCTGATTTAAGATGAGCTGTCTTTTGTGGCAAGATCTGTATTTCATTGATGTTGATGACAGAACTTGCCCCTGGACTTAAAAAGGGATCAGGATGTGGCTCTAGGAATGTGAAACGCTGCATACAATTCTTTAATAATCCTTGCATTTTCTTTTCAGGGGATGAGCGCTCCCGGGAATCTCCAGCCCCAGCAGAAGCACAAGTGCAAACTGGGGTGGAAGGCAGTGGAAGAGTGAATCGCTGCTGTTGGAAATGCTCTGTGACCCAACTGAAGAAATTTTTCTGGGGAGTGGCAATGGTCCTGGGGGTCTGCTCTTCCTGGTCAGGTTCAACGCAGCTGGCAAAACTGACCTTTCAGAAATTTGACGCACCCTTTACTCTGACATGGTTTGCAACAAACTGGAACTTTTTATTCTTTCCTTTGTATTATATTGGACATGTTTTTAAGTCAGCTGAGAAGCAATCTCCAAAGCAAAGGTACAGGTAAGTAAACTTGACATTTTTGATCGTGCTTTTGTGACACTTGAACATCCACTACGCAGACATTTTATTCAGGTCAGCTTCTTAAATCAGTCTTGCCTATTTTCCTCTTCAACACTGTTAAGAATTCATTACTTAAGGCATGCAAGTGAGGTTTTCGTTCTTTTTTAGTATTATTATTCTTTATTTGAGTTTGTACTGACAATCAGAATTGCAGGATTATTTCCAATGCTGATATTACAAGGCATGTCATTGAAGTCTGCACCTTAATTTGTAACCTTATAGGCATTTCCCATCTTAACTTGTTGTTACAACACTTATTGAGTTAACTTAGTTCAGTGAAACTACCCAATAATCTTTGCAGCTAATTTTATTGTAATCTCTTGGCCACAGTGAGATGGCAGAGCAACTTCTTCCAAAACTAACCAGTTATATTATATTGACTTGGCACATCCCTAGACATCTAGGACTAAATTCTTATCCCAACTATATTTGCTTGATCCCATTTATTTCAATGAGATAGCACAAGTATAAAGGAGAACAGAATTTGAGCAATAATGGACCTTCTTCATGGCCAAACCCCTCAGTGTGCGGCATATCATCTGAGTTTTTATTGCCTAGCTCCCATTAGCTTCATCTTGGGTTTAAGGATATTGTAGCAGTCTGTAAAACTTGACCTCATCTGGATTGCTCCTCCAGCCTCAGGACTGAATCTTTCACTTTTCTTCCAACATTAGCAAAAACTTGCCTGGTAAACTGTCTAAATTCTAAGAGTAAAATGCCCCATGTTGCATAAGTATTCTCTCCACTATCCCAGTGGTGCTTTGTGTAGTTTGTTGCTATGCTGGAGTTCAGTATTACTTTATATAAATAACCTCCTGTAAGTTTGTGTTAGAAAGGTACACATATTAGTCTTAACATTACTTTGATATTTTTCATAAGAATTAGGAATCTAACTGGTCCCTGCAGACATGAGATGCCAAGGTCAGAGACCTACCTTATACTTGTGTAACCTTTCTGCCTGGCCGGGTCCAGTATAAGGGCTGGGCTATTTTGGGGGGTGTTGATTGGAACCCCCATCCAGAAACCTGAGAAAAATCTTGGGGGTCCTAAAAGAACAACCCTCCCACTCTCACAAGCAATTTTGTAACAAGAAGAATATAGTAGTTTATTAAAGATAAATGAAAATAACTAAACCTTGTCAACCTCCAACCTCAACTGTTAAGTACCCCAGTTATCTAATATCCCAGAATACCAAACAACAACCTAAATGCCAAACAACATACTAACCGACAAACTCCTTGGGTCTCTTAGTTTCATTTACAGCCTCTTGGGATCATTGCCTCTCACCACATGGGATTGCTGCCTCTCAGAGGTGCCCACTGATGCTTTGGAGAGCACTGAAGACAGCTTACAGCTGTCCACTGCTATTTTGGGGAGTGCTGCTGAGGTCTCGATAGACACTCAAAATTGATGGTCTGACAAGTAAGATTTCTTCAGCGAACAAGTTTCCCTGGGCTCTACCAGGCTCACCCCCTTTAAGAAAAGAAAACCAGTGGCTGGCCACCCCAGGGCTGGCCTTGGGCCTGGTCACAGTGAGCACCAACTTCTTGATAACCACCATACAACTGTCTCCTGCAGCCTCTGTGTGCCTTCTAAAAAAATTGAGGAGGAAAGGTGATCTGGCCAAAGCTCTAACCAGTGACACAAAAATGAGGCTCTGTTTGGCCCCTTTCATTTACATGCTTAAGGCACAAATCAGTAGGTAGGCACAAACGGGCTCTTAACCTTTTGAACCTGCATACTCAGTGAGGGTATGCAAATTTTTAAACTAAATTTTAAATTTAAGCTAGGTCACATGACCAACCATATCTATAAGGACAGTTACATTTGGAAATTTTAAAGCAAACATGAGGGCAAAGAAAAATAACTTAAGCAATTTTGTATCTGAGCTGTGCCAGTGGGACCCCAATGACTTCAACAATGTTGTTCAAGTCATCCAGACTTGGGATCCCAAGAGGTGTTCTGTATGCCTAGATCCTGAATTTAGGAGGTCACAGAAATACTGCCAAAGTTCATCCATCCTTCAAACCACTACCTTTTCCTGTTTGTCCAAGTAGGCACCAACAGTATTGTCAGGAATGATACTGAGCAGATCAGAGGCAACTACGACGCTCTTGACATGAGGTTTAAGGAGCCTGAAGCACAAGTGGTGATCTGATCAATCCGCCCTGTGGAAGATGAGGGCCCAGGCAGGGACCATCATATCCTGGGAGTAAATGCATGGCTGAGATGGTGGTGTCAACGTGAAAGTTTCAGATTCTTTGACAAGGGGCAGATGTTCTGGGGATGAAGACTGATATGAAGGGATGGGATCCATCTGATGAGGACTAGAAAGAATATCTTTGGGCACTGTCTGGTCAACCTAGTAAGGAGAGCTTTAAACTAAGTTCCATGGGGGATGGTGATCAAAATCCTCCAGAAACAGAGCAAACAGTCTTTCCTCAGAGGGGAAAGAACCAAAAGGAGCAGATCAACTCTGGGAAAGGGCTACAGAGCCACAGGACAGCAAAAAGTGGTGCAAAAGAGAAGCTAATAAGTCAAAATGCAAAATACATTCAACATATATATACAAATGCAAGTAGTGTAGAGAATAAACAAAATGAACTAGAAACTGCATCTTGTGAAAAGAACCATGACCTGACTGGTATCACGTAGACCTGATGGGACAGCTTTTATGACTGGAATATCAACAGTGAGGATTATACTCTGTTTTGAAAGGACAAGTTTGAGAGAAAAGGTGGTGGCATTGCCTTGTATGTCAAAAACACATACACCTGTTCCCTGATTCAGGAGCAAGAAGACATGCATTTGTGTGAAGATGAAAGCTGAAAGATGCAGCATCAATATAATGTGGGGATGTATTACTGGGCACCAAATCAGGAAGAAAGAGTGGATGAGGCACTCTTGAAGGAGGTGACAAATCTGTCCAAAAGCAATGGAATGGTACCGATGGAAAACTTCAATTTCCCAGACATCAGCTGGAAGAACAGTGCAGCAAAATATAAAATGTTGAGCCAGTTCCTATCTTGTCTGGAGAACAACTTTCTGTTCCAGAAAGTTAAGGACACAACTAAGGGATCATCTGTCTTGGATCTTGTCCTGACCAATAAGAATGATCTGGTGGAGGATGTGAAAGTGATGGGCAACTTGGGAGAAAGAAATCACCATATGATGGAATTCCAAATTCTGAGACAGGGAAAGCATGAGCTCAGCAAAATTAGGACACTAGATTTCAGACAGGTGGATTTCAACCAACTCAGAGTTAATAGGCATGGTACCATGGGAAGACAGACACACTGAAGGCTAAAGTCATTCAGAAAGTCTAGGAGCTACTAAAGGGGACAGTATTGGAAGACCAACAAGAAATCATCCCAACATGATGGAAGCACAAGAAGAATGGCAAGAAACTAGTATGGCTGCACAAGGAACTTCTAGAGTGCCTCAAATGCAGAAGGAAAGTATACAAGCAATGGAAAAATGGACAGGTCACCAAAAAACATACCAGGAAAGCGCAAAAACTTTCAGGGAGAAAACCGGGAAGGCAAAGATAAAGAATGAGCTGTACCTGGTGAGATAGTTTACAAACAAGAATAGGTTCTGTAAGTATGTTGGCCAGAAAAGAAAGACCAAGGAAGCTGTGGGTCCACTGTTAACTAACTAAGGGGAACTCTTAACAGAAGATGTAAAGGAGGCGGAGCTACTCAATGACTACTGTGCCTCAGTCTTCACAAAAAAATTAAGGTGCAGCCAGACACCTCATAAGGGTTATTTGGATAATAAAGGGGACAATTTGAGGCATGAGAGAACAAAATAATTGGTTAGAGAGCTTCTGATAGATCTGAATCATTTCAGGTCAGCAGAGCCTGATGATAAGGTGCCAAAATTTAGGGGCAAAATTTGGAGGTTTGAGAGTACAGTATTACTGCACTCTTTTACATTTAACTACAAGTGTATATGATTTATTTTTAACCATTTCAATGATTTTCTGTAATGTGTATTAACAATTTTAAATTAATAAACAGCTAAAGTACATATCCATAGAGCCACTTATCATCAAATAGTTAAGAATCGCTAATGTGTCCCATAGTCTTACCATGCTTTAATACTCTCTAGAGCAACGGTTTTCGACCTGTGCTCTGGGGATCCCTGGGAGTCCACAGACTATGTCCAAAGCCATGGTTCTTAACCTGTGGCCCGTGGGATGCATACAGCCCAGTCAGCACACTGCTACAGCCCATGACTAAAGAAGGCATACAGGCGGTGGAAGCAGGGGGAAGCTACCAAGGAGGAGTATACCTACTTGGCCCGCACTTGCAGGGAGGCAGTTAGAAAAGCCAAAGCAACTACAGAGCTGAGGTTGGCAACACAAATTAAAGACAACAAAATGTCTTTTTTAGGTATGTAGGGACTGAAAGGAAGGAGCAGGGTAACATAGGACCCCTACTAAACAAGAAGGCGCAATTAGTGACAGAAAGAGGGGACAAGGCTGATCTATTCAACGAGTTTTTGCCTCAGTGTTCCTGAACAGGGGTCAAGATAAGTCTCCTAATGGGTTCTTAGACGGGCATCAGAGGGACACCAGCCTACCAACTGTCAACGATGACTTGGTGCAGAGTCACTTGGATGGACCGGATGTATTTAAGTCAGCAGGCCTGGATGAGCTGCATCTGAGGGTACTGAAGGAACTGGCTGGTGTCAAAGCAGAACCACTGGCATGGCTGTTTGAGCACTTGTAGCACTCAGTCAGGTCCTGGAGGACTGGAAAAGGGCCAATGTGGTCCCTATTTTCAAGAAGAAGAGGAAGGAGGGTCCGAGTAATTATAGGCCAGTCAGTCTCACCTCCATCCTTGGAAAGGTCTTTGAAAAGATTATGAAGGATAATATTTGTGGAAGTCCAGCAGGAAAAATAATGAAGCAGGGCAATCAGTGTGGATCCGTAGCAGATAGGTCATGTCTGACCAATCTGGTTTCATTTTATGACAGGGTCACAAAACGCTTAGATGCAAGAGTAGAGGTGGATGTCGTTTTCTTGAATTTTAGCAAGGCCTTTGGTACAATATCTCATCCCGTCCTCATAAATAAATTAAGAGGCTGTGACATAGATGTTTACATGGTCGGGGGGGGGGGGAAATTGGCTTAGCGCTCACACCCACAGAGTGGTAGTAGATGGGTCAGTATCAACCTGGAAGGATGTGGGTAGCGGGGTCCCACAGGGTTCAGTCCTTGGACCTGTACTCTTCAATATCTTCATCAGTGACTTGAATATGGGTGTGAAGTGTACTCTGTCCAAGTTTGCAGACAATACTAAATTGTGGGGTGAAGTGCACACTCTGGAAGGTAGGGAATGATTGCAGGCAGACCTGGACAGGTTAGAAAAGTGGGCAGTACACAATAGGATGCAGTACAACAAGGACAAGTACAGAGTGCTGCACCTAGGGCGCAAAAATATCCAGCACACCTACTGGCTGGGAAATGACCTTCTCAGCAGCACAGAAGTGGAAAGGGATCTCAGAATCATAGTGGACTCCAAGATGAACATGAGTCATCAGTGTGACGAAATCATCACCAAAGCTAACCACACTTTATCATGCGTCGGTAGATGCTTGACAAATAGATCCAAGGAGGTGATACTTCCCCTCTATTGGTCAGACTGAAGTTGGAGTACCACATCCAGTTTTGGGCGCTGTACTTCAAGAGGGATGTTGATAGGCTCTAGAGGGTCCAGAGGAGGGCCACTTGTATGGTTAGGGGCTTAGAGGACAAGCCCTATGAGGAGAGACGGAGGGACCTGGACCTCTTCAGCCTCCGCAAGGGAAGGCTGAGAGGTGATCTTGTGGCCACCTACAAATTCATTAGAGGGATGCAGCAAGGGATCGGAGATGCTCTGTTCACCAGGGCATCTCTTGGGGTAACAAGGAACAATGGTCATAAACTGACAAAGCAGATTTAGGCTAGACCTTGGGGGTCTATAAGAGAAGGCTGGATAGGCATCTGGCTGAGGTCATCTGACCCCAGCATTCTTTCCTGCCTAGGCAGGGGGTCAGACTTGATGATCTGTTGAAGCCCCTTCCAACCCTAGCATTTATGAATCTATGTGATATCCTGTTAAAAAAAAACAAGTAAAGATTGCCACCTGTGGTTTAAGCCAGGGAGAAAAATACAGGAAATGGCAGGTTGGCAGAGTTCCAGCTGCAAGGAGCTGTTTGGGTCAGGGGGAAGCAGGTGAAGGGTAATCAGAGGCAGGGGGTGCCACGTGCATGCGCACACATGCATATGGCAGCCAAGCAGCATGGAGAGCAGCTCCTGCAACTCCCTCCAGGTAAATCTATTGTGTGTGTGTGGGGGGGGGGGGGCAGATTGAGGCTCCCATGGTGAGGGAGGGAAGGAGTAGAGTAGGGCAGGGCAGGGCAGGGCTGGGGCTGGGGCTGGGTGCTCTACCCAGGCAGGGTGATGCATAGGGCCCGAGGCTGGGGCAGGAATGTGTGGCCACAGGGTACAGATAGTGAGTAGGATGTAGCCATTGGAAGCTTGTCTGGGAACAGTGGGGGCGGGGGGCAGCTCACTGCTACTGTGCACACCTCCCAGGACAGAGGCATGGCGGGGCATGTGTCCCCCAGATTTGTGTTCAGGGAGTGGGTGGATACAGACTGCCCACTGCAGACTTGGGGCTTCCCACCCTGCTGCCCTCCCCCCAGGGACCTCCACAGCAGAGAGGGCCAGGGAGGCTTGGTGCTGCTGCCGGGAGCCCCACGCCAGCCATGCCACCATGGTGAGGTGCCCCATGCCTGCCTGGCAGCAGCAGGAGGGGCACAACTCTGCACTGCCACTGCTGCTGAGTAGTCAGGGAGTGGCTTGCCATGCAAATACAGTCAACGTGGGGCTCCCAGCAGTGGCACCAACCCTTCCCACCCACCGGTGCCACATCCTATCTGCAAAGGTCCTGGGGGGAAGGCAGCAGGGTGAGAAACCCCAGACCTGCAGTGAGCAGCCCACGTCAGCCCTCCCCCACACGGGCTCCACTCCGGCTGTGCCACCTGCAGGGGAGGGGGAAGGAGCCAGGCTCTGTGCTCCACTCCAGCCGCAACAACTGCCACCTCCCATGGGTAGCAGCCAGGGCTTGGGTGCTGCTGGGGGGCCAGGGTGCTGGAGGCCCTGGCCCTGGTCCCATAGGCCTGGTAGCTGGGGGCCCCCTCAGCTGTGTGGTGTGGCCCACATAACACATTGAGAGCTGCAAGTGTGGCCCACTGTGGCAAGTAGGTTGAGAACCACTGGTCTTAAGGGTCCCCAAAAGAGGACTATGATCAATCAAAAGTGTGTGAATAACCACACTTACAAGTCAAAGGGGTCTGCACCTCCATTCATGATTTTTTCGGGGTGTGCAAATGAAAAACAGTTGAAAACCACTGCTCTAGAGATAGCAGTCCTATTTTGGAACATAACAAGAGTGTCACTCATACTTTCATTTCAATAGTATTTATTCCTTTCAAAGTGTATCCAGGTTGAAGGAGCATCACAGTAAATAGAATGATTTTTTTCAGCTGTGCTTTTGATGATGAGTTGGAACAGGCAGAAGCATTTTCTTTGTCCTGAGAAATATTTTAGGTTTAAGTCTTCCCCAGACTGCACCACACAACCTCACTGACCTCAACAGTGAAGTATATGCTGTAAACTGGGGAAGTAGTAATGGTAGTGCCATATATGCTTTGAATGAAACTGTATTCAGGGTAAAAATGAAACACCATTCTGATAAGCCATTGCAGAATTCCAAACTTAACTGTGCATGCCTATCTCCTGTTTGAGTGTTCTTTACCTTTAAATAAGATCATACTTCAATTAGACAATTAGATTTGCAGTAAGTCAACTATTGTCCAGTCCAGAAATAGCAAATGTGATGATTTGCAATCTAATGATTGTTTATGCATACATCATCTTTGTTTCATACATTTTGCTTTCTAAACTGCTTTAAAAGATTATACTTTTGATCTGATAAGGAACCTTCAATCTTATGTATACGGTTAATTTATAAGGCAACATAAATTAAAAGCCCCAGAGTTCCCTTGCTGCATGAAAGGTAAAATAAGAGCCTCTGCAAAATATTAGTTAGCTTTGCATTTCTCAAGGCAGAAGGCAAAGTACCTCTGACAAAGTACCTCTTGCTGGTGTCAAACCCTGACTGGGGTGAGGACTCTGTTAATATTTTATCCTTCATTAGCATGAGAACTCCTGGGGTTTTGTTTTTGCTGACATAATTTTACTTGAGAGGTAGTTAGCTGTCTTATTCTGAAGTCAGGCAGTTTTATATAAAGGCTACTGACTAGTAAAAAGCAGAGCTTCCCAGAATATTGTGTCTATTTATCTATAAGTTGGAAGTTGGAACTTTGCTTTTCTTTTCAAATTGGAAAAACTGTCGGTTCATAAGATGCTTGGGCCAAATCCCATAAAGTACAGCTGAAATATTCTAACGCTGTATGCACCTGTAGCAAAGGAAGGTGAGAGGAATGTGTGTGGGATTCCTCTAAGTTTACATACAAACACAGTTTTCTTCTTTTAATGAGAATTTTTCCCCTATGTTGATTGCAGCCACATATGTACCAACTTCTTCAAAGTTTGAAGATTTGTCTTTGAAAAGCAAAAAAAAAATCCTAAGAAGAACCCTTAAGTGTAGGATCATTTGGAGCAGGACCTGAGTACTGGTGCTGACAATGTGGGAACCTGTTTCCAACCTCATTTACTCTGACAGTAAATGCTTTGGCCTTATTAGGGCCAGTGTTAGTTTATACTTGTGTTGAATCAGAATGGGGTCTAGGATCTTTAGTGACCAGAAGTGATCAATGTGCCAGTTTTACATTTAATCCAAAAACAGTGCTCCAAATTGGAAGAGAGATTCACGGTAGAGTTACCCTAATACAACTGAGATCAGACATAGGCCAGCAGTAACTCCCCAATAATTTACCAGAGTCCATTAGCTGAATACCAACACAAAAGAAAGAGTGCCACTTATTGAATCATCAATACCACTTCCTATTTCTGGGTTTTGTGTAGAAATATCCCATCCAGATGCTGATAACTGCCTGACCATGAAGAGATTATGAGATCTGATGAGATCATAGCCTGGGATGAGATGACTAGGAAGCAGTTTGTTATTGATTTTCTATATTTTGTATTCATGAATCACTCTCATCCAAATAGCATTAAAATGTTGCCATGCGGTTGGCTGTTGGCATACTACTGATTTATATTACTGCTTATCTATGAGCCCTTACCACCAGAGAACACAGCATTAACAAAGTCATAAATAAGGCACAACAACATCAAGGCACAGCATATTTAGGAAATGTCAGCCAGTGAAGCATAACATATTTTTGCTTTTAAAAAACCTTCAGTGTATAAACTTTGGTACTTCTTGTTCTGTACATTAGTTTTAAATGAATATACATTTGTTACACTCTCTTCACACTATAATTACTTTGCTATTTAAGTCCATATAAGCATACTGAAAAACATCACTTTGAAAATACGTAGTGGGCCAGATTCTGATCTAGTTTAGACTTGTGCAAATCTGGAGTAACTCCAAACTTAGGTCAGATGCTTGCCTTCAGATTCTTGTCAATCTAATGTGTATAAGGATCGGGCCTAATGGATCAAATCAATTAATTGAGATGAGATCTGAATACCACTGTCTTCCAGAGCTAATTAGGCCTCTGTTGTACATGGCTTGTGGTTTCATGCAAGTGGGTTATCATAACCAAAGTCAACTAATTCTGCTTTGAAGTTGTCCCACTGGATCAGTTATTTTCACCTGTCTCTGGTCATCTTGGACTACTGTTGCATTACCCATAGGAACATCTATAAGAAATGGGACAGATTAGAATCTGGGGACAAAAGCATCATGCCCAGCTCGTTGTGTTTGCAGGTAGCCATATGTCCAAGAGGATCCGTAGCAGCATCCACTCCAAGTCCCTCTTCCACACCACAGCTACACAACACCTGACTTTAAAAAAGACTACAAATTCCCATAGGAAGAGGAAAGGAGAGACAGGGTCATACCAGTCTCCAGACTATTCAAATTGCTTTCATTTATATTATAATTTACTCCTAATAGATATGACCCAAAGCACATAAGGCAGTTTAAATATTACTTACAAGTAACAAGGGCTTACCATTGCAGCAAGAATAGGTTCTTTTCCTGGGGAGATGCTGCCATGACATTTACTATAAAAAAAAAAAAAAAAAAAAAAAAAAAAAAAAAAAAAAACTTTTGGCCTGACATACCACTAGCCTCATGTGCTGAGTCAAGCTCCATATATGAATGTTTGGTTTAGGCTTAGCTCACATCAAAGCTGAACCTCATGGATAAATAGACATGAGAGCAGGATTGGAGCCTCTATCTTCTTTTTGATAAAAATGACATATCAGTATACCTGGTCCTATGGGCTAGGGACAGAAGTTACACATAAACAGGTATAAGTGATAGGAAACTGGTTCAAAATCTGTAACACAACAGAAGGTCAGTACACATAAACTGCTTTCAAAATGGCCAGAACTGGTTTAAGATAAACCTGGATAGAAGTAGTATCAGACTTAACTGATTTAGGTTAAATTGGTTTATTGAACTTCTGCCCCAGATCCCCTCCATAACTAAAGTTAACTCACAGTCTCCCAGCATCCAAGGATGCTTTGCACCTCTCTGCAAACCTCCCCCCTCCACCTCTCCTCCTCGTCCTGCAGGGTGGGTGAGCTAGTCTTGACCCAAGCTGTTTACTCCAAATGAGCAAGGAGGCATGCTGTAATGCCCCCCCCGGCTTCTGACCTGAGCCACTGTAGGCATGTGGCTGCATTTCTGGAATCAAAAGTGAATGTCTGTTCACTTGCTTATCTGTTCAATCTATGCAGTTTGGAATAAACAGCCAAGATTGAATAGATTCAGCCTTAGGTTTTTTGACTGTCTGTACTTAGCCGTAAATTCAGGGTAAGGATGTAAAGCAGCAGTCACTTCAGTTTTTGGTTTCACTTTGGGATTATTATGTTCCTAATCAGATAGCAAATGCTTTGTGGAAAAGGAAAAACTTTTTTAAAACCTTTTTGTGTTAAACAGGTGATTGTTTTGGCCTCAGATACACAAGCCTGGAATGGTTGCTGTTCTCTGCCATCTTGTAAGGCACTGGAGGAGGCACCAGGCCTTACTTCAATAAATATTAAACACCATTTTGTTCCTGTTCTTTCCCTGTCTCTCACTAGCTCTTCAGCTTCTTTCTGGTTCATTCTGAGCCAGTCAAAATAATGTTCCCAAAAGAGAGAAGGTTATATTTAGTTAACATGGGCCAGAAGGCAGGTAAACCAGAAAAGAGGGACAAGAAATGTACATCTTGTGCAGAGGTACTTCAGCTCATGGTTGCTGAATCTATTTGTCTCCCCTGCCCAAAGGACTCTGAACCTCAGAAGAGTTGGTCTCAGACCTTAACATTCCACTTGGAGGAGGTTTGATGATGGTTGTTCTTGAATGCAGAAAAGCAGCAGGAATCCCTTTTGTATAGCCCACATCTTTTTCATTTAAGATTAATCCATTTTCTACCTATTCTGTCCTCATTAGAAGACAAAATGTTCACAGAGGCAAGAGTAAAACATGGCCCACCTGTGCTTTCCCTTCCACTTCAGTATAGAAGAGAAGGAACTATACTAAAATCCCTACTATACTATAATGCCTACAGCTACTTTATCTAAGACATACTGGTATTCTTGCTGACAGGAATCTGACATCTTGCCCTCAACTCAGAAAGATTCTGTGATTAACCTCAGTTTCTCACACAAAGTTAATGACGAGCTGTCCTCTGATGGGAAGTGTGATAGCCACTTTCTCAATTCTCCTGAAGTCACTATGGATCCCACTAATCCAGAAGGACCTGGGGGAATTGGTGGATGTTCCAGGCTTCCAGCTTGATGTTCTTGCTATGTTCAAGATGTTACTATAGTCATGCAGAAATAGTATCAGGTTTTTATTTAAATCTATCACTTTGGCCTTTTTTCTTTCCTTTCTTTTCTTAAAACTTCTTGTTTTAAAAGATTATTGATGGATCACTACCTAACACTTCTAATGTCAATAAAAGTTCTTGCTAATAACCTTAGAGTGGCTCTTGATACAAAATTTACCCTTCCAGCCTAATCAACTATGCTCTACAACCTCCCAACTATTAAAAAAAACATGTAGCTTTTGGTCCCCAAAGTATTTCTGGCATACTGTCCCATTAAGGTAGAACTTTTCTACCTGCTGAGGAGAGCACCAGGGCATCATAAATGCACTTGGACATTGTAGAGCCTAATCCTTACCTTTCAGCCTCTGCTGAGCATCGCAGATTCCCAACACAGTGCATGGGAAGCATTAGGCACCTCAGGTAATGATTCACAGAAGCAAGTCACCTTTTCTAGCAGTCATCTAACCTAGCGAATAGAAAATACTGAAGAGTCTGTCTCAGTTTCTCCTGTTTACTTTGTATAAACAATTAAGTATTCTTGGGCCTAAGGGCTTGCATCTGACTCTCCACTTCTCAAATAAGCATCCTAACTGCTGACCTACTGGATATAGTAGGTCTCTTTTTCTTCCCCTTCTCTCCTGCTCTGCTTTTTCATGAGTAAGGGCTGAGTGACCTAGGCACTACAAGAGTGTTCACAACAGAAACTCCCAGTCAGTCAGAGATGGGCACCATCCACTGCCCTAGAGTTAGTTGCGTAAATGCCTTTGAAGCTAGTATAGGTGTCCTGCTCCTCTTACTGGCATGTCCTACTGATTCAAGTGGGCTGTTCCATGATCACATTGCTTGGTTGGAGAATCTCAAACTTAAGCACTTAGCTCTTGACTGGGGAGCTTGACTGCCTGGTTATCGGCTGTGAACTTCCATAAAAATTGGTCTTGGGTCCCTAAAGAGTATTTTTGTACCTAAATCTCTTTGTGGCACTAGTCCCAATTCCCTGCATCTCCTAGAAAAGAGGCTTAGTAGGACCTTTCAGAGAGACCCTTTGAATTAGTAGCTACCTGGTTTGCTATTTCTGCCTCGGTTAAGTAGCTAAGACCCTCTTCGAATAATCAATTGTTAATGGCTGAGAAGATTTTCTTTTGTTCCTGCAGTCCTCTATAGTTTAGTTTTCTGTTTGTTCGTGGTACAGTCTTAGATCCCTTTTGTATTTCAGTATGCAATGGGCTGAAAAGAAATGTACTCTCCTGGCCCAATGGAAAGCTTTACACTCAATTGAGAGTGCTGAAAAGCCTTGTCATAAAGTGGGGTCTGCCTATTCTGGGAACTATTAAGATATGCTTTGTCAAAGACTAGAAGTGGTATATTTGTCCCTACTTTGTGTGGTTGGCCTGAGGGTTGTTGATAAACAATGCACCATTAATACCGTCTTTGTAGAATTAACAACAAATTCTAATGCTTCTCGACATGTTTTAAGAGATACTTTAAAGTGACTATAGCATATACTTGTCTATTGGTGCTAGATACAGGAACTAGGAGCAAAAGATATTATGTTTATAGTATTCTGAAAAAACAACATATGTTGTGCAGTTTTTCTAGGACATGCTGAGCATTATCTAAATGGCCTCAGTCACAGCTTGAATTTTCATTAGTCCAACAGCATTACACTAATGGGCTTTTCCTCCAGTTAACAAAGACTGTTTCGCTTTCCATATTCTATTGCGTTTCCAATATCTTTCATGAACAGATGCATAAATAACTAGCTGTATTGACCTTGCTTCTGAGTGGCTGAAATAGACATTAGAAGTAACTTATTTTTATGGTTGCTAGAGGGAAAAATAATTTCTCGTTATGTTTATCTGTACTGGAAAGGAATCAGAAAATCTGAAGTTAGCAGGAGATAAACTTAATTTTTAAACATCACAGGACATGAACAACAATGGTCCTTGGCTGCCCTTTTTGTAGTGCGGTGCTTTGCTTTTACTTGTCATATCAAAAAATATTGAAACGCAGTGTATTAAGAAAAGTTCCTTTTCTTTATTTTGAAACACAAAATTCCCTGGTGTATACTTTGGGAGGTTCTTCTTCTTTTGCTTTTTCAAATCCGTATTTTGAAGGCTACTAGTTTAAAAAACAAGAAGGTCTTGTATGTTGGCAAACTTTGCACCTGTAAATCAGAGCTCTGAGGTGATAACAGTGAAAAAAATGTTTGAAGCATGTTTCTTCCATATTACTCCACAAGTAAATAATTACAATTACCAAGGATGCTAATATACATAAAGCCAAAAAGATTAGCATCCTTTTTTTGTCAGAATATATCAGGGCTCTGCTCTCAGATGCTTCACAGAAAATCTAACTGTGTTTTTCTCTTAAAGTTCAGGCTGCAGATCTCAGAACTATTGTGGTGTTGATATTTTTCCATTTAAAAATGGCAAAATATCTTTTACTTGAAAACCAAGGCTCATGGGCAGGAGGTATTCCCCACTCAGAACTCCCACTAGCTTCTGTGCCAGTTCTGTATATGAAACACATATGAACCAGACAGCAGACTAGTTTCCCTGTCTAGTCATAACAACAGAGGGCCAGTGCCATGTTTTCCTGGATCTAAGGATGTTTGCCTTTTGCCATAATAGTTAGCCGCCAAAAGAAAACAAAAATCAAAGAAACAGAAGAAAACAAAAATGGTTTCTTATTACATTTCTTTACTTTGAATAAGAATTGATGCAGATTGCTTCTCTTTATTCCTACTTCTCCCAAAGAAAAATACTTCCAGGAGAGGATCCTGTCTGTCCATACAGAGATTAGAAGTCAAAGAAAAGATCACTGTGCACTTTTGTGGGCTCTGGATCATGCTGTTAGGCTGTATTCATCTCACCACATGATTTGAGAGAGGTAATTAGCCATTGATCTGAAGTCAGGCAGAAGGCAGGATAGAGATGCACCTTATAGATTAATAGAATCAGAGATGCTAAATCAGATGCTGTGAAAGGACATGCATGGAGCAGGCTATCAGATAGTGATTTGAACACAAAATAGTACAAAATCTGGATTTTGTTAAGTGTGGTAACTAAACAGGGACAACGAATTCTTATCCCTTTACCAGAATTAGCTTTTTTGATTCCTGTGACTTTATGAGTGCATCTCCACGAGCAGGAACGTGCATTTCCCTAGAGACAAATAACAGCAGAATGCATTTGTGCCACTACTTGTTGTCCTTGGGCATGCCCCTACACACGTGCTCTGGCACACAGGAAATTGCCCCAGGTGGGGTAGGAGAGGCTGGGGCCAGCATGTGGGATGACCCTCGCAGCCTGTTCTGGGGGCCTTCCAGGGCTGCAGCAGTGGCAATCTGGGTGCATTGACTTGACCAGCAGTAAAAATTGTGGCTCTGGCTGGCCAGACTTTTGTTTCAGGCAACACATGCTGCAGCCACATGTGCTGCCCCACTTTTTTTGTGCGTATTTTTTGTGGCACTGGGATTGCCCCATGTCAAAGAAAACCCTCTACGCTGCAAATTAGCAATGCAGTGAACGTGTGAATGTGTCGCACATGTAGTTTGCAACACCAGAAACCACACACGCATGCTGGTGGGTGTTGTGTCTTATTGTGTTTTCCTTGCACTGTCCCTTCAAGGGCAAAGCCCTCATGCTCAGCACTGCAGGGTTCACTTTACTTTGTGGCAGTTCTGCAGCACTGGGGACTCCACGTTCTCTGCCACGTGGAGCCAGAGGCATTCTTGGTTCCTCTCCCTCCACAGGACTGAACAGGGTCAAGTCAGAGGCAGAGTACGTATAAGATCAGCATACATCTACTGATGCAACTGTTAAGATCCACCCTGGATATGATTCCAGAGAGTTATAATAATAAATGACTGTTAGTTCAACACAGGAGTGTCCAGAGTGTTGTTGCTGAACCCACAGCATATCAGTGGGGACACGCCCTGTGGGTTTATTACTTGTTTGCCTCTCCCCACATTGCCCCCTCTCTCTCTTCCCTCTCTGCCTCCCTCCCTTCCCTGTCTTTTGTTTTCAAATCACTCTGACTGATAGCCTGCTCGTGCATATCCTTTCACAGTATCTGTTGATGTGAGCTCTTGCTCATGAAAGCTTATGCATCTTTGATTCAGTTAGTCTGAGATGCATCTCTACCCTATCTTCCACATGAATTAAACCACTCCACTCATGCTCTACAAGCTTATTTTATCCATTTCTACTTTAGTTTCTCATCAGTTCACTATCATCTGCACTTCCTAATTAATATCTCACCATGTTGTCTTCTTTAAATATTTGGCTATAAACTTTTTCATTTTTATATATTTCTGTTAAATGCTGAAGTTGTTCTTCATTTCTCCTGGCTTCTGAATTTCTTAATCATATTTCCTCCAAACTGGGGATCAGATACTTGCCTGCTGCTTGTTTGCTGGGTTGCCTATTTAGCAGCATTTCCCTCAGCTTCCAAAATCTTCCATCGCATCAGTATGCAGTCTCCTCTTTTGCAAGAAGAAGACAAGTTTCTTTAGTCAAATCATGCATGTTAAACCCTAGAGGCCTCATGTCATCCTGGCTGCTCCTTCCATAACACAACAGTAATAGCCTTTCTATTGTATGCTGCTAACATAGGGCACATACTACATTTACAGGCCAGATTCTCAGCTAGTGTAAATCAGTGTAGCTCCATTGGCTACAGTGGAATTGTGCCTCTTTATGCCAGCTAAGGATCTGTCCAGACATGACTTCTAACAAATGCCTGACTTAGCATAAATATTTTCTTTGATTTTCTTCTCTACCTATCTGTAGTACAAGCCAGCATCTTGGTTTAATTTTAAATGAGGATTTTATCTTGCATTGTATGAGCTGGGACTGCAGTTTCTTTTACTAAATCAGTTTCTTAGGCATTCAAGTACAGTAAACTCAAGCTCCCTGCTAGGGATCACTGTAAAGCATCTGCTGTTACCCAAAATGATCCTACTAAATATTAGGACACTTTAAAATGGGCCAGGCTTACTCTGAGCAAAAACAAACACCAAGTGAGGCTTTTGGCTGCTTGAAACAGCCCTTTCTAGTTTTAGCTTTTTAGGTCAATTCAAGTGGTGATACAGCTCTTAAACCCATGTCTTCATGTTTATTCCTAGTTTTCTTACCACTCTATATTCATCTCTTGTCTTTCTTCAGCACAACCTAAAATCATATTTTTAAAACATAATAAATTTGAGATTGCTTTTTTTTCTGATCTTTTTGGGGTTGTAGGCTTCATGCTTTTGAGATTTTCTCCACCAATATTAAGATTTAAACTCTACTGTCTAAATAAAATCTAAGCATTTGACGTAATCACATGAGTTCAGCCACAGACAGATGTCCTAGAATTAGACATAAAATCTCAAGAGTTGGCAACACTCACATCACTCCCATCCCATTCCATTGGCTGATAGATGAAAGAATCCCTCTATCATGTCATTTGAAGAACACTCGGGTACCTCATGAAAAAAATCTAAATAGCTTCTGCTGAGTTACCAGTACATGATATCATTGAATAATAATTGCATCAGATGTTTTATTTTATTTTATTAGAGGCTAGTGGTTTTGGGGCAATGAACAATCCATATCCAAACATTATTAATTATAATTCCCTTTAGAATACTGTGTGTGTGTGTGTGTATATATATATATATATATATATATATATATATATATATATAAAGCACATCAAAAGTCCATGTACTCTAAGTCTCAAGTATGATGGTCTACTGGAACTCACAAGGAAGTTAAAAATAGCTTGTCTGAGTGCAGGTTACAGTGGTTGCCCTTAAACTTTAAGCTGACTTAACCAACTAGTTAATTAGCCCAAATACTTCCAGTGTGCTCTATATTAAGTATCATAGGCCAGATTATTCTTATTTGGGACAAATCAGCACAGCTGCATTGGCTTTGCTTATTTAAACCAATTGAGATTCTGGCCTAGTGAATGACAACACTGAGCTTAATATTATTTAGGGGCAAGATTTTTGTGGTTGATATTTTTTTTTGAACCAACTGCAAAATTGGGGAGATTTAGACAAGTTTTTGATTGATGCATAAGCAAACTAGGCACATGCCTAGGTTGCTAAGTGAAGAAGGTGCACAGTTGTGCTTATTTTACATATTATAATTATTGAGTGAAAAAAGTAGGGGGGCATGAGTTTGTTTGCCTAGGGCTCACTAAAGGGTCGACCCTGCAAAGGTAATCCGACCCTGCAAAGAACCCTTCTTCAGGTCTGAGAAAGAAGCAGACACAGCTTGAGCTAAGTAATAGATAGAACAATGACATTTGTAAAACACCATGTGTACACAAAGGTGGTCTGTTTGGAGCAGTAATTCATTCTGCCCTGTTGTGGTCTCTCTAAATTCTTTGCAACAAGAGAATTACTCTACAATTTTTCTGTAGCCAAAAAATGAGTGAAAACTAAGAGTGGGAATTCAGAAAGTTATGGAGGTATGCCTTAAATCTAAAAACTGTGAGAACCAGTGGCTTAGAGGAATGGGGCAGGGCTGTAAAATAGGAGAAGAGAGACATTATCAAGAGTAGTTAACACACAAGAGAAATGCAGAAGAAGGGGTGACCTGATTAGCGGAAGAGCAAGACCTTCCATAATTTCATAGTTGTTAGTGTCAGAAGGGACCTCAATAGATTATCGAGTCCGACCCCCTGCCTGGGCAGGAAAGAGTGCTCAGGAGAGAAGAGAATCATTAACACTTGTGGACTGCATGTAGATTAGCAGGAATCACAGGTAGATTATAATGAGCCATAAATTAAATATCTGTGTTTAAACCCTGTTTTTTAGTGTCCAGTAAATTTATGAAGTTTTGTTTCCAGCTCCATCTTCTGAAGGTGTTTTGTAAATTGCCCTGGAGCATGAGGATTGTGAAATCATAAAGGAAGTGGTTGTTCTGTGAGAAGTGAGTGGTTGTCCTATCCATGTTAGTCTGTCTCTTGTCTTTTTTTTTCCTCTGATCATTCATTCTGTTGCATAGTTTTTGTGTAATTTTACACAGTTTCCATGACAGTGTTTGGTGTACTGAATGAAATATACCACATTCTATAATAGACTTATTTAGGATCCATGGATACTGACTTACATTGTAGAATGCCTTGATTGTTGTGATAGTAGATATTAGGGGACAGGTTTTATGTTTGCTGTTATGTAGGGTCAAGTTCCACTTTGAGGATGAGTTTAAGGGAGACTTGGAGGGTATTTGAAAAGCCATGAGTGGAGGGGTAGGAGTTTGGGAATATTTTTCTCAAGTTCTGATCCCTTTTGAGTATAAACTGTAATTGTTTGATGATCATCAGTTTGTGTGTGGAATGGTAGGTGACAACCTGGCACGTGCAGTCAGTGGAGGTTTCCTTTTTGTAATGCAGTAGGTTACTGCAGGGTATTTGGGTAACTTAGCATTATACAGAAATTTGTCCTTTTCTATTTCACTTATTTTCTCTTTTTTAATAGGACTAAAATATATCTTTAACATTAACAAATGGTATTGTTGTTGGGCAACCTAACAACAAATTGAGGATGACTCTCAGGCCAAACAAAATCAGCTGTTTTCTACTGATACACCTGCAAGACTGCATTTGAGCATGCAAACGTTATCAGTTTAAGTCAGCCTTTATGGGGAAGTCCTGTAGAACTTAGCAGAGACTTATAGAACTTATATAGACTTATATTGAATAGAATTTTATAGCAAGCAATAGAACTTTAGATCAAAGGCAGTCGATAGGATTTAATTTTCTATTAAATACTATACAGTAATTTCTATAGAACTTATTTTCACCCTTACTATATTCTATAGGACTTCTGTACAAAAGAGAACTTAGTTTTGTGTTGCTATATGAGGGGTACAGATATAATTATGTGGTTTATGTACCACTGGATGTAAGAGCCTTGACCAAAGTAGATCAGTCATTCATTCCAAGAATTTATGCACCAGTTTCATTTCAAGTTTGATGCTGGTATATGCTGACAGTTTTGCAGATGGAGGTTCCCACTTGCAGAGACAAGCAAGTGCTGATCCACAATAGAAAATTGTACTAAAAATAAATAAAAAAACTGTTCTTTGTGTAAAAACAGCCTTTCAACACTTTACTTCATTATTCTATTGGTACCCCAAAAACCTTGTCTACTGCAGATAGACTGTAATTAGACACAATTTTAAACTCATGAAGGAGTATCTCATCAGGGAAATCTGAGAATGAGAAGACAACTAATGACTATGAATCAATATGATGTCATGATATGAATATGTAATTGCAATTCTTCCTTCCTCAATTAACTCATCCACTGAGCCATTGTAGATAAGTATGTCTTAAGCTGATAGCATGTCTCCTGAACAGTAGGAGCATTCTCTGATCTTTAATTGCCAGTCAGTGGTGATTGGCTATCATTGAGAATTGCACTGAAGCTACCTTACTGGATGTTGTGTAGGTTACAAGAAAAAACAATGACAGGTCATTTATTTAGTTATTCTGTATAATTCAGAGCTTTTAAAAAAGAATGGTATTAAAAACCTCAGCTCTTTTATACTGCATGTGCATAATAATCACATCTGTGTCTAAAGTGAGGTTATTTCCTAGGTTTAATCACCTTTCCTGAAGAGATTTTTGAATAATAAATGTTTAAAAGGTCCAACTGCCATCATGTTACCAAGTCCATATCCTGTGGGTCATATTCTCAACTTATTTACACTCTAGTTAAACTTATATAACTCTGTTGACTCCCAATTTGTACCAGTGCGAGATCAGAATACACGCTAGTCTCACCAGGAATTTTTTCACAGTTCTGGAATAGCATTTTACTAATTAAATTAAATGAGTGAAATAAGTAAACTATATGGTATTGTTTTATTAATAATTAATTTAAAAGTAGTATTTAGGAATGCTAGATTTTTTTCCTTTACAAGAAGCTCTTGATCATGGGCCAGATGCACATAAGACTTTACAATGAGATCCAAAAATGGACTTAAGTGGACTCAGGATTCCCTGCCAATTTCTAATAAGCACATCTGTCTCATGGGCTTCTTAGCACAGTTCGTATTTTAAATTTAGCATAACCTGTGAGTAAACACATATACTTCATAGACTGGTGGATACTGTATTGAGACCAGGGTATAGAACAATATGATAGATCTCCTGCTTTGTTTCTGATTCTCCTGCTTGAAAAAAGGAACTGGTGTTTCTTTTGCAGTCTCTTCTTATAATAGAAAACCGGCTGGTTTCTTTAAGGCTGGCTTGCTCAGAAGGTTTTAAAGCACATACATCTTTATGCACTGGAGTAAGAATTCTGCTTTTTACATCTAGGCACTGGATTCCTGCTGAGCCTCCTGTATTAATGGATTGATGGGCTCTCTGCAATCAGGAACCACAGTGGCTTTCCTCCTCATTTAAACTTCCCCCTATCCCTGACACCTTTTGGACACCCAAATTTATAAAGTCCTCAAGTCCTATAGAATACATGAGTTTGTACTCTATTCCTAATTCATGTCTTTGTCTAGAGTTGCTGTAGTATTCTCAGGGATTGAACACCCAGACTGAATGTTACCTTACTTTCACATTGATCACTCTGTAACATGATTGGGGGACTTTGGTAGAGCAACATGGAAAAGTTTTCCATGCCGCTACCCATACAAATAATATATTAATCTGGGAATAAGCAGAGGGCTTTGTTTCCTACTTGTGGGGAGCTAGTGCTGTGGCCCAAATCCTGTTTTGCTTCCAAGACACCTCCAGCAGCCTCCACATCATGTGCATTTAGTGTCCCCACACTTCCAAATGGTGGCAGAGGTGCTTTAACTAAAGCTTGTTGAACAAGCTTTGGTTAAAGTGCCCCCACTGCCCTTTTGAAGCATGGGATGCTGAATACATGAGACGCTATGGGCACTTTAATTAGAGTGACTCTTGGAGCTGCTCTAATTAAAGCGTTCCCACCCCCAGAGCATGTGTAAAGATGCCCTAAGTCATGAAACATGATCCTAGTTGACCCGTGAGTTTCATGAAGGCACTTAAATTCCTTATGTCCTGCTTAGATACCTCTACCTTGGCCCAAAGAGCAGTCTCCAGTCTCCTACATGCTTGTATTTGGCTTATTGCATGTGCTCAGCAGCAACCCAAATGTCCACTGAGTTTCCTAACACTGCTCATACTCTTTTCTGCTGTACTTAATCTGGGAACATGCAAAAATTCCATGCACATTCCCAAATATTTGAGCAGGAAGAGATCATGCAGGGGGTTTGGGTCCTTGTTCCTACGTGAGTTATACATTCTATCCAGTGCAAAATGCATCAACAGGGACTGGAACCCAGAACTCCCTGCTCCAGACTGTGTGCCCTAGCTACTAGGCTGCAGATTCAGGCTACTTGCTGCTTGCTGCCTGCACTGTTTATGCAGTTTACACATAACAAGCACCAAATAAAATGGCTAAACACCATTGAGAGCATTGTCTAGAGCCTTTGGTTCCCTCCTTCCACTGGTGGCCTCCACTTCACTGGGCCACAACAATTGCACTCCCATTCGTTTGTTCTCCTTCTGTCCCCTTGCCTCTCCTGATCCTTTTTGTCCAGTGACAGATTCACAGAAGTTTAGGGCTGGAAGGGACCTTGTGAAATCATCAGGTCCAGCCCCTCTGCCCAGCAAAGTGTGCATCCAGTCTCCTTTTGAAGATCTCCAAGGTAGGTGCCTGCATCACCACTGCTGGGTGTCTGTTTCAGAGTCTGGTCACACCAGCCCAGCTTTGAAGCTCAGTTGTGTGTAGTAGAACTGATCAGCTGAGCCCTATCTAGTCCATCATGTGAGGGTTAGGGAATTGTTCTGAGAAGTAGAACATGTGGATTCAAATCCCCTCTGGGGAAGGGTGTCCAAACCTGACTCTCCTCCTTCCTGGGAAAATGGTGTAAGTGTTGGCCAAAAAGGGTAGGCCTTCCTCTTCCTTCCATGTTTGCCTGTTCTACAGGACAGGGGTATAGGCATAGTGTTAGCTGTCTTCTCCAAGAGTGATAAATCCCAATAAGGTGCCTTCCTGCTTCAGGAGTATGAACAGGCTAAATTACAACCTACAACATATGCATGTTAGGCTGCCTGTCAGTCTGCCTATTGATAGAATGAGAGAGGAAAGCATGCTTTGCAGAGTTGGATATGTTCTCTGAATGATGCACAGGCTCTTTTTTCAGAATGGAAGAGTTGTGTGCCCCTTCAGGAAGGAATAAGATCAGCCCCTGGGGTGCATGAGGCAGCCCATTAGGAGAATAGGTGATCTTAGGTGCCTGGGAGAGGTGGAATAAGATTAGCTCTCCTGAGTCTGAGACAAGCAGTAAGTGAAGCTGGAGGAATTTTAGTGCTGAAAGAGGATTTGGACCTGTATCTTGCTCAAGTGATAGACCCATGAATAAAAACCAGTTAACAATTACAATAGTGAAATAACACCTTAGCCAAGCAGTGCTCACCAAATAACTAAACTCACTTGCTAGACTGAAATTTCACTGATGCTGTTGACATTGTTATCTTGTATAATACTTTCAAAACAAATTTGAACAGTACACTAAAATCAGAAATGTTTTAGACTACTCTTTTCATGATTTTCTTTGTCATGGGGGCTCAAGATTATTAAGTAATATTGCCTCCTTCTCTTACCACAGGGCTTTTAGTTTTGAAAAGAAGCTGAATCTAGCATCTGGAAATCCATGTGCTGACCAAATAGATGAGCTACTGATAACATCCAACTTAATACAGTTCACATAGTGCAGATCTACAGCAGAACCCGTTAGGTCACATAGATTGTTGTGAGACTCAACCTTGAGGAACTTGTGAAGAACTTTTTTGCTGAATAGCAACGTCACAGATACAATAATAGTGTTGTGCTATCATAACTGTTTGGGCAGGATTTTCAGAAGCACTCAGTATTGGTCTGTTTTTGCTCCTGCTTTAATGGGAACAGAGTGCTTTTGCTCCACAAAGCTATATGATTGTGAAGGCCTCTCTAGATGTTTAGATAAAAGCATGATAGGATTTGATGCAATATCCATCCAAGATGGTTGGAGGCATGATTGTGGGATCCAGCATCAGATCCAATCACACCATATTGCTGTTGCAGGAGGTGTCCAGGATCACAATACCAGTCCCCCCGCCCTGCAATGGCTCCCACTGTTGTGAGCCCCACAGCTGACAAGGCTCGGAGGGGGACAGTGTGGGGTACACTATCCCCCTGCGAGCCTTATCACCTGCAGAGCTCACAGTGCAGGAAGGATGGGGAACACTGCCCCCACGACAAGCCTTGTTAGCTGTGGGGCTTGTAGTGGCGTCAGTTGATGGGGCTCCCAGCCACAGGGGAGCACCTGGCCAAACGTTCAATTAATGGCAAGATAAGAACAAGCTACAAAGTTACTGCACATTTTTTGTGGAATAACTCTGTGACTTAGTGCTTGTTTTATCACACCATGAATTGATTGAATGTGTGGCTGGGTCACAACTTAAGGTGTGATTTAACTGGTTAATCACACCTTAAGTGTAATGTGTAGATGTGCCCAAGTCACTGACCGAATATTACATCACAACAAAAGAGACACCATAAGGCAGTGCTTGGCCATTATGCCATTGATATTTTGTTGCTCCCTGTGCTCCACTCAGCTCACTGAACAGGCTTCCTTTTTTTTCTCCTTCTCCTTCTTCATTTTTCTCTCTCTACTCCATCTGCAGTCTTTCTCTTTTCTGGCAGCACAAAATGCAGTAAAGAGATGATAGTATCTCCAGTTCTTTTGCTAAATGCCCCCTGCACTGTTTTGCTATTACGTGGGGAGCATTCCTATAGCTGGTACTCCATTCATTCTGCCTTAGACCATAATAAGCTCAAATCTATCAAATGAATGCTCCATGTGTAATGTGGCCACGAAGAATACCATGTGGTTCTAATGCTTGGATATGAGTATTGTTGCTGTAAACCAAACCAGTCTGCAGCACTGTTCTGTTCTCTCTATTCTCCCTTCTAGTTACTAAGCTTAATACACTTATTCCACAGTCTTTGTGTAAACAGAGGAGAGTACATTTTAATACAGACTTTTTAAGATGTAAGACTTGCATCTTAAATTTTTGGAGATGTAAGTCTTACTCCTCTACAAGGCTTGTTTGTTCACAGAAGAAAAATCAGCATTTCTCACTCTCTTCATCCCTACCCCATTTAATTTACCCCATAAATGGTCACCTGAAGGAGCTTAGCAACAAGAGATTTGTGATATCATCAATTAGCATAGGATTTTCTTGAATTTACATTTAAAAAATGTTCACCCTTTTCCCTTGGATTATTTAGTCTGGAGAAGAGAAGACTGAAGGGGAATTTGAGAATAGTCTTCAAGTACTTGAAGGGCAGTTACAGAGGGGATGGGCTTTTCTCTGTGGCCATAGGAGACAGGACTAGGAACACTGACCTCAAGCTGCAGCAAGGGAAATTTGGGATGGAGATTAGGAAGAACTTTCTGCCTATGCCTATGAGGGTAGTCAGTCATGGAACCAGCTACCTAGAGAAACTGGAATCTCCATCTCTAGAAGTTTTCAAGAGCAGGGTAGACAGACACTTGGCTGAGATGGTTTAGTCAGGGGTGATCAGGCCTTCAGTAGGGGATTAAACTAGATGACCTTGTGAGATCCCTTCCTGCCTTACTTTCCTGTGATCCTTTTTATCTCCCCTTCTGGAGAAAAGGGAAGGGAAGAGAGGGAAACCAAACCGGTACCTTTTGCATCAGTGCTGGGCAGTGAGTGCCAACTATATTAAATTAACTTTCCTGCTCTCATCTGAGCTGGACTGCCATGGGGAACATTCACCCAAGGAAGAGCAGGTAGTTTTATTTTTGTTGCTTTGTCTTGGGTTCCCAACAAGGAAAGGGCAACTAAACAACCATTCCCAAAGCTCCAGGGGCTTTTAGCCACTGTATACCCAAACCCTAAGCCAGTGTGACTGTGCCTTCCTTGAAGCTAAACTGGGCCTGTTCAGCAGCAAAGACACATAAGTGAATCTAGCCCATTCTTCCATTATGATCTTGGCAAAGATGCTACTTTACCCAGATATTTTCCCCTGAAGCACTATTTTTAAACAATCATTTATATACTCATTTACATATAATTAAATAAATCATTTGAGCCTTGACCTCCAGGTGATAATCTGTGATCCTGTGGGCAGAAGTGATCTCTGTAAGGATGTATTTCCATCCTGGAAAATACAGAAGGCAACAGTGATGCAGCAACTGAAAAGACAGCTGAAAAATTCTGTACCGAAATGGAATTAGGAAAGCAAGGAGCCTGACTGCCTTGTGGTGAGTCATCATGATCAAGACCAGTATGTTACCCTGCACCAAGTCTTCATCCTTCAGTGGAGCTCTGAAATCTTTTCAAAAGTGCTTTTGTCAGTACATTCTTTTTAGGACAGCATGACTTCATTTTCAGAGCAGTAAGTGGGCAATCTTCCTACAACGGCATTTCTCCAGTGTCTGAAGGCCCTTTCTGTCACTTCATACTTTAGATAACATCAAACTGCACCATTGTAAAACAGCACATGCCTTACTGTTTCTTAGTATTTAAGATAGTCCCGTAGGCTCAATTATTCCCTGCCATACAGGAGCACTACCCCAGCAGGAGTTATTGTTATTAGTTATTATTATTATTAGTTATTGTTATGAGAGGTGGGCACACTGCTCAGTCTAGAAAGCACAGGGATAGCACATCTAGTCTCCCACCCTTGGAGTGAGTGACACAACTTCTCTCTTCTGGGTCTATAATGTATCATCTATTTTACATGTATGGTGAAGTCCTTGGAGTCTTTTGAAATATTTTTTGCCACATACCAGAGTATCCTGCAGATTGTAAAGTTTTCATGTGTAAAAAAAAAAAAAAAAAAAAAAAAAAAAAGCTAGTTTCCGCTCTCTGTTACTGTAGTGTAAATCTGGAAGAGCTCTATTCATGGGCACCGACTTTGGGTTTTGACAGTGGGTGCTTTTTTTTGCAGGAGAGCTGGGCAGGGGATATCTTTCTTAAAAAGAAAAATAACCAGGGGCTTTACTTTAAACTTGGCATATTCCTGCACTGAGCCTTGCACATACCCAGAAGGAGCAGCACATTACTTGAACTCAGTTTGCCCGTCGTCTGTAAAGATTGGGCGCTTTAGTGGGGCTTTTATGGCACTTTTATCTTATAGCTGATTGAATCAACTTTAGCTAAATGCACCTAAAAATCCCACTGAAGTGCCTGATCTTTACAGACACTGCAGAGCCAGGGTGAAGTAATGCGCTGCTTCTTCTGGTAAAGCATGGTTTGTTTTTTTTAACGTCTGCAAGCAACCACTCGGAGATCTAGCATGTAAAACCAAAACGGCCGTGGCTCATGGGTTCTGAGCACCCACTAATTTTTTTGGTGGGTGCTTGAGTCCCAGAACACCCATGGAGTTGGTGCCTGTGGCTCCATTGATTTACACAGTTACCCAAAAATTATAGTGTGGCTGTACTTAGGTTTTGGCTCACTGGGGCTACTTGGACAAAAAAAGACTCTGGGATCAGCCCCTGTTCATTTTACAATTATCTGAGATTGGCTTTGCTCAAACCAGCAAGGCAACTTAACCACCAAGTGTCTACTTTCTATCCCTACAGTTGCTTTTTATTTCAAATCTTGTAGTTGGTTCATCCAAAGACATACTGATATAGTGCTCCAGAAATATCATTTGAGGTTGAGATATATGCTTCTCCACCAAGTACTTACCTTTCCACAGTGCAGGACTCAGTGGCAATATTTCTGGGCTCTAATCACTTGTGGTACCTGGTTGCCTTAAATCTGCTTCCTTGGAAACTGATGTTGCCTCTGCATAAATGCCCCAGGATGTATGCATTTCTGAAGGAGCAAGGTTTGGATCTGGAGTTTCAGCAGGGCTGTGTATGCAAAGACTGCAATACCAAGAAGAATCAAGAGTGCTGGAAAGGCAAGTGGAGCCATAGCAGTGAGATCCAACATTGGGTCTCCTAATTCCAATTACAGTGAGAGCAAGGAACTCAGCTACTGATCTTTCTCTCTAGCAAGATGTATAGGGAAGTAGGCATCAGCTGAAGTAAATGAATCTGAATCTCATCAACTGAAGTCAGTAGTCCCTATGGCCAGGTACAGACATTACACTTTTACTGGTATAAGTGATCGGAAACCGGTCTATACCTGCATTGGTGACGCGTAGGGGGTGCACACGGGTGCACATGCACCCCCCTGAGCTTGGCAGTGCACTCCCTGTGGATGGTCGCCAACTGCTAGTTGGTGCTCACCACCCCCACCCCACGCCACATCAACACTGCTGTGGCCACCTGCAGGAGCTCCCTGCTTGCCACCGCCATGCCATTGCCACTGCCACCACCACTGCAGCCTGTAGGCGGTCGCCGTGCCCCCACAGCCTCCGGGGGACACAGCATTCATGTATACCTGTAACAGAACCAAGTTCGGCACACAGACTGATTTAAAGCCCAGTCTAAGATTTGTTCTCCTCTTCCCACCACAACCAGAGCGCAAATGTCTGTTCTGTTCGCTACCAAGCTAAACTACGCTGCTTATAGGAAACCATGTAACTGAGATCGATTCTGTCTTGGGCTTTTTAAATGTCTGTAACTAGCCTATTTGTTCAACCATTACTGAAAATCATCATGTACAATACAATTATCCCACTAGGCTAGTAAATACACAGACAATCCAAATAAATAGAGTTTAGTAAAATCAGTTGACTTGTAATTGTGCCACAAAATGCTCTCAGTAATTAACTGAGAACGCCCATTCATTATACACACTAACTATGTACCTAGACTGCATTATGTAAGTATATGTTAGTATGCATTCCACTAATCACAAGGGAACAAATTAAAAAAAAAATAAACCTGTATTCAAGGAGTACATAAATAAAATAAAAATAGATCATAAATTGCAACTGGAGAAAGCAGGAATTATTAGGCAATCAGGTCAGTATTTTAGGGTCAGGATTAGGATTTTTTATTCTTTTTGGTGATATGCTAGCTTTTTGGTCTGAAAACCTCTAATCAAAGTCAGAGAACATATATCACCACACAAAATAATCTTAGAGTCATCTGTTCAGCCTCTTTCATACGCTTAAGAAAAGCTTGGATTGAAGTTAAACCTAGATGAGAGATAGGAACTATTTCAGATGCAGTGAATTAGCTATGGCGACTGTCACTTTACAAAGTTCTCAAATGCCATTTGATGACATTAATAGTAACTGATATATTTTTTTTATCATTACCCTTCAGCCCTTCCTCATTCTCTCTCCTGAGTTCAACTGTAAGAGTCTTTTCAGGCATTAGCTTATCTCAAAGTCATTAGTATGTTGTGTAGGAAATGAGAAGAAGTCTGGGTAGAGCAGCACCATAGGCAATAACTGTCAGAGGTGCATGAGTTTTTGTGAGCAAGAGCTCACTTCATCAGCTGTTATGAAAGGACATGCACAGAGCAGGCTCTCCAATAGATTGGTCTGAATACAAAAGACAGAAAAGGGAAGAGGGTGAGGAAAGTCACTCCTACCATTCATATTAAATTACATCCTATCATTAGCATTAGTATCTCCTTTGTATTAATGTCATAATCCTGTAAGCACAACTCATGTTTGTATTATTATAGCTAAATATTTATATGAAAGCAAGATCTAAAGGACTCTGATCAGTTCTGATGTCCTAATATGCTCCACCAACATAGAAATAAACAGGGTCCGTACAGCAAAAAATTTGCAGTCTAGGAATATAAGCCATATATATATATATATATATATACGTGTGTGTGTGTGTGTGTGCATGGATATAAAATATGTAAAGTATGCTAAAATTTGCTACATTTAATTTTATTTATAATGCCAATTAATAATTGATTGATTTCCCCACCTGCTGGGGAGCGGGTGAAGGGTGCTGAGAAAGGCAGTCAAATCATAAAGAATTCTACGCATAATGAGTGGACTGGCAGGTTGCCAGCACAACTCCCATCTTCAAAAAGAGCTTGAGTGGTGATCTTGGGAGCTACAAACCAGTAAATCTCACCTTCATCCCTGGCAAGTTATGATCTGCTGTGTTTTTGTAAAGGGAAATCCTACTTGTCAATCTGCTGGAGTTCTTTGAGCGTAACAACAAGAACATGGACAAGGGGGAATCCAGTTGACATATTATTTGGATTTTTAAAAAGCTTTCAAAAAGGTCCCCCACCAAAGACTTTGAAAACAACTGCATTGCCATGAAATGGGAGGGGAAGTTCTTTCATGGCTTGAGAGCTGGTTAAAAGATAGGAAGAAAAAAGTAGGACGAAATGGTTACTTTTCAGAATGGAGGGAGGTCAAAAGTGAGGTCCCACCGGAATCTGTGTTGGGCTTGGCTTTGTTCAATATTTTCATGAATGACCTGGAAATGGGGTGCACAGTGAAAACCCCAAGTTTGTAGATGAATTATTCTGGGTAGTCAAATCCCAGGCTGATGGAAAAGAGCTGCAGAAAAGATCTCACCAAGCTGAGTGAGTGAACAAAAAATGGCAGATGAGTTTCAGTGTCAACAAGTGCGGGGTTATATACATAGGGAAAATAGCCTCTACTATACGTACTTGATGCTGGGTTCTGACCTAACTGTGATGACTCAGCAAAGATACCTTGAAGTCATTGTATATACTTCTATAAAAAGATAGGCCTGATGTGCAATGGTGACCAAAAAAACCAATAAAATGGGCATCACTGAGAAGAGCATAGGAAACAAAACAGAGAACGTCATCATGCCACTATATAAATCCATGGTGCACCCACATTTTGAATACTGTGTGTAGTTCTGGTCTCTGAATATCAAAAAGGATGTAGTAGAATTAGAATAGGTACAGAAAAAGTCAACCAAAATGATCAGGAGCAGTTGCCATTCCAGGAGATACTAAAATGGCTAGAATGCTATAATTTGGAAAGGAGAAGGATGAGTGGGGATATATCTTAAAGGTGTATAAAATCATGAAGGGTGTGAACAAACTAAATAGGGATATGTCATTAACCAAGTCCTAGAACTAAGGGGCACCTGCTGAAATTAATAGGAGAGACATTTAAAACTAACAAAAAGTACTTTTTTACACAGCACATGGTTAACTTAGGGAACTCTGAAGGTTGTAGAGGTAGATATACAGCCAGGTTCAAAAAGGGATTAGGCAGGTTAATGGATGACAGCTCCATTAATAGCTATTATGCAGAGCAGTGAGGGATATATCCTCTGGCTTCTTTACCAGGGATGGTGGATGCCAGGATAGGAATGAACAGGGGTAGATGAACACACTACAGAACATCTGCTGGCCTGCCCATGTAGATGCTAGGGAGGGTAATGAACAGGAGGAGATAGACAAACTACTGGCCTGCCCACACATATGGGAACCATGCACCAGTGAGGGCCTCACTAAGGCTACAGATTGAGCAGTAGTATGTGTCTATTTCTGGACTCAAATTTGAGCATGATGACAGGACATTAGAAGAAGACGACCCAGTTCAGTGCTCTCCCTCTAAAGCAGGGGTGCTCAGCCTCTGGTCCACAGGCCAAATGTGGCCTGTGGAGCTTGGAATCTGACCCATTGTGGCACTTAGGTCCTTCACGGCATGGAAGAATGCACAGACTTTTTGGGGAAAAACACATAGCACCTGATCGAGTTTGACATCAGTGGAAGAACCAAGTGAGTAACACTATAGAAAGTGATAAGCTTAAGCAGTGAGGGAGAGAGTTGTGAAGATCTCTGAAAGTAATGATAATACAGGGAAAATGACTACAAACAGGAAAAGAAATAGTCAGCGTGATTCTTCTCCCAACTATATCAGTTTTATACCAGCATAATTCCACTTAGCTCACCTTCCATTTTGATAAAATTCGAACCAGCTCCTATTGAAGTCAGTGAGAATCGGATCAAGAAGCCGTAAGTGAGAGGAGAGACAGTACCATAAATTTCATTCAGATTGCTTGCAAGAGGGAAAGTTAGACTAGTAGACCCATATTCATTCACAAAGCTCTTAAACAAAGGTACTTACTAAGTTCATTAGGAATTTTTTTTTTTTAATCCCTGCATAGAATACCCAATACATGGTTGTAGTGTAGAATGACAGCATGCCTTTGCTCCAGATAATGTCAGAAAATTAGGTATTGCAATTCTGAGTGACTCTTAAAAAGATACTTTTCCAGTTTTAATTCCTTTGGATTGTTCAGAAATGTTTACAGAACTCCCATAACAGTGCAAATTACACAGAAACAGCCAACTAAACTCATCCATGATGACCAGGGAACTGGGCTGTCTGTTCACCATGGAAAAACATGGTAAAACTTGGATTTTCTCTTCTTAAGGAGGAAAAAAAAAACTTTCTTATTTTAAGGTGAAAAAAATGGATTTTCTCCTTTAGAAGGGGGGGGGGCGGAAATGGTGGGTTTCCCCTAGCAGAGTTGCAGCCTGCAAGGGGCTAGGGGGAGTGCGAGGAGGGTGATCACACAGGGGATGTCATGTGCATGTACACGTGGCTGGGGCTGCTGCCCAGCCCCGGCAGTGCCTGGGGCTTGGGGACCAGGGCCATGTGCAGCGCCAGGGCCCAGGTCAGGAGTGGGACAGAGCCACAGGTGGCTCATCTGGAGGGTGGAAAGGTGGCCTGGCTCCCTGCCACTGTGTGCACTCCCTGGTTGGGGGGAATGGGGGACACATGCCCTCAGATTTGTGCACAGGGCAGAGGTGTGTGCAGGCTGCCTGCTGTGGTCTTGGGGCTCCCCACCCTGCTTCCCTCCCTCCGGGACCTCTGGGGCCCAACAAGAGAGACCTGGCACAGCAGGGCAGAGCAGGGTGGGGAAGTTCGGTGCCACTGCTGCAAGCCCCACATCACCATGACAAGGCACTCCTGCCTGCCCAGTAGCAGCAGTGGTGGCAATGTAGAATTGTGCCCCTCACTGCTGCTGGGCGGGCAGAGGGCACCTCGTTCTGTCCTGCTGTGCCGGGTCTTGTCCACTGGGCCATGGAAGTCCTGGGGGAAGGGCAGCAAAGCAGGGGGCCTGCAGTGTTCAGGCCTCATCTTTCCCCCCACCCCCCCTGGCCAGGCTCTGCTCTGGGCAGGGGGAGTCAGGCACCATGCTCTGCTCCGCTGCAGCAGCTACCACCTCCCACATGTAGCAGCCAGGGCATTACTTTCCCTAGCATCTACATGGGCAGGCCAGCAGGTGTTCTGTAGTGTGTTCATCTACCCCTGCTGTGGACCTGGGTCCCTGGCCTCTAGTCCTGGCAGCTGAGGGCCCCTTCTGGCAGGGCTGGAGAGGTGGGAGGCTTGGGTGAGGAATGAGGGGCACCAGCAGGGTGGGGGGCCTGTGGATAGGGAGTGAGGGGCACCAGCAGGGGTGGGGAGCTGTGGCTGGGGAATGAAGAGCAATGGCATGGGCAGCGCAGTGGCATATCAGGGCTGCTCAGCACCATCAAGCAGGGCGGGGCAGGGGGCAGCTGCAGCTAGACCTGTGTCATGGTGAGTGAAGGGGGCAGTGGGAGCTGTGATTTTTCCATGATGATAAACCCAAAATCAAATGCCAAAAGCTATAGAGAGATTGTAGAGAGGCAGCAGCAAGGTGCCAGACTCCCATGCGTAGACCCTGAGATGGAACTGGATGCCTTTAAGTCGGCAGGCCCGGATGAGCTCCATCTGAGAGTACTGAAGGCACTGGCTGACGTCATTGCACAGCCACTGGTGGGAATATTTGAACACTCGTGGCGCACAGGCCAGGTCCCGGAGGACTGGAAAAGGGCCAATGTGGTCCCCATTTTCAAGAAGGGGAGGAAGGAGGACCTGGGCAACTATGGGCCAGTCAGTCTCACCTCCATCCTTGGCAAAGTCTTTGAAAAAATTATCAAGGCTCACATTTGCGAGAGCCCGGCAGGACAAATTATGCTGAGGAGAAACCAGCACGGGTTCGTAGCAGGTAGATCATGCCTGACTAATCTAATCTCTTTTTATGACCAGGTTACAAAGCGACTGGACGTGGGAGTAGGGGTTAATGTCATATACTTAGACTTCAGGAAGGCCTTTGATACGGTATCCCACCCCATACTGGTGAACAAGTTAATAGGCTGTGACTTGAATGACCACACAGTCCGGCGGGTGGCGAATTGGCTAGAGGGTCGCACCCAGAGAGTCATAGTGGATGGGTCGGTATCGACCTGGAAGGGTCTGGGCAGTGGGGTCCCGCAGGGCTCGGTCCTTGGACCGATACTCTTCAATGCCTTCATCAGCGACTTGGACGAGGGAGTCAAATGTACTCTGTCCAGGTTTGCGGATGACACAAAACTGTGGGGAGAAGTGGACACGCCGGAGGGCAGGGAACAACTACAAGCAGACCTGGACAGGTTGGACAAATGGGCAGAAAACAACAGAATGCAATTCAACAAGGAGAAATGCAAAGTGCTGCACCTAGGGAGGAAACATGTCCAGCATACCTACTGCCTAGAAAATGACCTGCTTGGTGGAACGGAAGCAGAAAGGGATCTTGGAGTCCTAGTGGACTCCAAGATGAACATGAGTTGGCAGTGTGACAAAGTCATCAGAAAAGCTAATGGCACTTTAGCGTGCATCAGCAGATGCATGACGAACAGGTCCAAGGAGGTGATATTTCCCCTCTATCGGGCGCTGGTCAGACCGCAGTTGGAGTACTGCGTGCAATTTTGGGCACCGCACTTCAAGAGGGATGTGGATAACCTGGAGAGGGTCCAGAGAAGGGCCACTTGTATGGTCAAGGGCTTGCAGGCCAAGCCCTATGAGGAGAGACTGGGGCATCTGGACCTCTTCAGCCTCCGCAAAAGAAGGATGAGAGGCGACCTTGTGGCTGCCTATACGTTCATCACGGGGGCACAGAAGGGAATTGGTGAGGTTTTATTCACCAAGGCGCCCCCCGGGGGTTACAAGAAATAATGGCCACAAGCTAGCAGAGCAGATTTAGATTGGACATTAGGAAGAACTTCTTCACAGTTAGAGTGGCCAAAGTCTGGAACGGACTCCCAAGGGAGGTGGTGCTCTCCCCTACCCTGGGGGTCTTCAAGAGGAGGCTAAATAGGCATCTAGCTGGGGTCATCTAAACCCAGCACTCTTTCCTGCCTATGCAGGGGGTCGAACTCGATGATCTATTGAGGTCCCTTCCGACCCTAGCATCTATGAATCTATAGGTATTTAGAATTGATTTGATTATAGTGACTGAGGCACTGCTAGGCTTCCAAATTGCTTTAAAATTATAAATATATCAATGGCAACATTGATAAAACATGTTCAACTGATACCTATATTTTTATAGTGGTGTTTCATTTTAATCACAGGAAAATGCAGATTTGCGGGGGTTTTAATCAAATAATTTATGATTTTTTTTTATCAGAGAAAACCAAGATCCCTGATTGATGCCTAAATATGCCTGTTACTCTTTTTTTAAACCTCTAAAATAAACCCCACCAGGCATTTGTATTTTAAAACTGCCCATTATGAAGCCAGGCATTTACATTTTCCAGTAAGTCTCTCCCAAATAGCTGCAGCAGTTTTTGAATATATCTATAGCCAAAGCTTATCCAATCAAAACAATGAGATGCATTTCTGATGCTGGCCTCTAGGACCACAGTTTTGGGAAGGGGCCAAAAAAGCAATTTTATATTTAGACTATAAGGGGCCTTATAAATCTATTGGCAAAAGAGACAGAGTGAGCATGCCAACAATCCAGGCATTAATAATTGGTATTTAAAGGCCATTTCTCTTGGTGACACCCTGAAACATTTCTGAATGTGATTTCTTCTCTCCCAAATGGTAAGGACCTGATCCACTTACATAATCTGTCAGAACTGCTACTGAAGTCCATGAATAGGGGTTTCTTATGGGAGTTAGCATCACAATACAGCATTTCAAGTCTACAGCTGTAACAGGCACACTATGTGGATTAAAAGAAGAAATCGGGAGGGAGAACTACTATTTCTGTTTGTGACAAATACTCATTTGGCTTTAGAACAGTTCTTCTTTCAGGATCATTCAGAAGGAGATGCTCCCACTGTGTAGCCTTTACATGCTGGCTCAGGTTTGCAAATCCCCAAAATATCCTCCATCTTCCAGACACTAACCAGAGCTCTATAAATCCCAGACTTACGCCCTTGAATGATTTTGCTTTAGTTACAATGACTGAAAACAAGTATCATTAAAATGGATGGACTGGATCTTTATCTGGTATTACACTTCTTTATTAACTTCATTGGAGCTGCCCCAGTTTATACAACATGAAGAGATGCCCTGACATTTATAAATTCCATCTTGTCATCAAAACACATCTACATATCCATACTACATTTCATCATTCAGTATCTGAACATGCATCTTGGTTAACAGAATATTCCAGATGCTTTATTAAAAGTTGTTACCAGAGATGCATCAGAATTCAATGAAAGCATAAAAGGTAGTGAATGGCCTGAACACTTGTCTTATGACATACACAGTCTATGTTGCTTACAAGAAATCCAAGTTAAGATTTATTATGTCAACTTTAAAAGATCCATCCCTCAGTTTCACATTTCTTTGACACATGCAGGAACCACACTCCTGTATTTCTGCAAATCTAAAAATAAATGACTGTCCTTCTAGTTTTTCCTCATGCTCTGTCTGGACAGAAGAATCTCGTGATGGATAGTTCTCAATCTTACCTGCTGGTGATTCTAAAAAAAAGTTTTATTGTTTAATTTAAAGTGATGCCATGCCCAATTGCAATATGAACACGGTGAAATATTAATATTCCAGTCATGGCTGTTTATCTCACAGAAAGAGATCCAAATTTGAGAAAACATTCTGTCATAAAGAAGGCATATATTTGTTTCCTTATTCTTCGGGAAGCCTCTGGACTGAGCTAAGTAGCATCAGTTTCAAGGAGTCAGTCCATACCAAAAGTTCACATGATGACTTCAGGCATAGAAAAGCCAAATACATGCTTTGCACTTCTATTGAAGGAGTACAAAATACCCTGCACATATTTAATTCTCACTACTTGCTTCTGTACTCCAGCTGAGTGAAAGACCAGGAAACAGAGCCAAGAAGGGTTAACTCTCATTTTCCCATATAGGGCTAGGGACAGAAGTTATACATAAACCAGTATAAGTAATTGGAAACCAATTCAAACCTGTAACAGAACAGAAGTTCGGTACACATAAACTCCTTTCAAAATGGCCAAACCTGGTTTAAGATACACCTGGATGAATGTAGTATCAGACTTAACTGGTTTAGGCTAAATCAGTCTCTTGAACTTGTGTCCCAGATTCCCTCCCAACTCAAGTAACCTTGCAGTGCCCCAGCATCCCAGGATGCTTTGCAGCCCTGGGCTGTGCTATCTGCTCCTGTGGAGCAGATCCAGCCTCACCCCCAACTATCACAGAGCTGAGGCAGTAAAGCCACCCAATCCAGCTGTGAAAGCCTCAGCACTGCCCCCTTGCCAGCTGCTGGCCTCTCTAAGAAGAGAAAACACCCCCCTGGCCCAGCACCAGGTGAGGGGGCCGGTGCCACGCTGAGGCGGGGGGGGTGTTCCCCACTCCCAGCCTCTCAGAAGGGCCAGCAGCTGGCAAGGGGGCAGGGCTTGGGCTTTTCCAGCCTGGCTCACTGGGCTGTGGGCTGAGGGAAACCCCCCCTGCAGGGGTCTCTGCCTCCCCCCACACTGTGCAGACCCCTGCTGGGGGGGCAGTGCTGGGCCAGAGGTGTGTTCCTCCCCTGCCCCCTCCTCTGAAAGAGGCAGGTGACTGTCAAGGGAGTGGGGCTGAGGAGAGATTGTCTGCTGGCTATTGCTCTCCCTGCATCTGACAGCATGGATTGGGCACAGGTGTTCAGCAGCCAATCAAGCATGGACTGCCATTTGGCTAGGTTTGGCAGCCATTGGCTGGCATGATGGGAGGCACACATGAGTGCCTAGGCTCCTGGCCTGGGCCCATGCAGGCTTCTACCTGATTTGGCCGCTGCAACATTGAATGTCAGTTCAGTTTGTTCTCAGTCCAGTCTACACAGCTTAGAAAAACCTGTGAAAATTGAATCAATTCTGCCTTGAGCTTTTTGAACCTCTGTACTTAGCTTAGAAGACACTGAATAATATGTCAGTCAATTTCATTTCTTCATAAACACCAGGGAGCAAATTCCTTGGTAGTGTAGAATTTGTTTTGCTTGTTTCAGAATTATCATTAGTGCAAATCTATTAGTGCTGCATCATGATGACAGAAGCGTTTGCTCCACTGTTTTCCAGGTCATTAACCAAGAGCTCCACAACCTGCATCTTATTCAGAGAAGTTTCCATGTTATTACTGCATGCAGCCAAGGACTTTTCAGTGCTATCCAGTCTTACAAGAAATAAGTTTATACTGTAGGGGGTGGCTGAATCAAAATTCTAAGTATAGATTGACAGCCAAGGTTAGAATGGCACAATAAATACCAGTGAGGTACCAGCTGCCTCCTCACTGTGATAGGGCTTTCCACATGCTTCTTTGGCTAGAAGTGTTCCTGTTCTTCAGAGTTATCACATAAAATAAAAACAAGGGTAAGTTGCTTAATCAAGAAGACAAGGAGAATGGCATTATACAAATGAGAGGATGCCTCTCAAAAAGTGAAACAGCATGTACTATCAGAGCTGGATCCAAAACTCATAGTGAGAGCTTTTCCATTGATTTCAGTAGTCTTCAGATTAGGCCCAAATGCTTTACAGTTGTGTAATTCTGTGGTACCTGCAGCTGACCAGCAGCTTGTCATGTGTAGCTCATTTTGATGACATCTCTGCCATCTCTACCTACACTAGTGTCACAGTATCCTGAGAAAGGGTACTATGATACTCGAACGCTTGTCTAAATCTATCCCAACCATGCAGTTAATCTAATGAAAGTTATCACCCACAGAAATTCTTGCTTCTCACATATTTTGTGGATCATCATGGCTACAATATCACTTCAGCACTCTGTGACATATGCATTCTCCCTAAATTCTTCATGTACATAATTCCGGGTAGTCAAATACTAAGCATATGGAGAGGAGCTGCAGAAAAGATCTCACCAAGCTGAGTGAGTGGGCAAAAAAGCTGGCAAATGAACTTCACTGTTAGTAAGTGCAAGGTAATGTATCTGGAGAAAAATAACCTCAACTATATGTATACAATGCTGGGTTCTGAACTAGCTGTTATTACTCATGAAAGAGACCTTGGAATCATTGTAGACAGTTCTCTGAAAAAAACAGCTCAGTGTGCAATGATCCCCACATCTCAAAAAGGATATAGCAGGATTAGAAAATGTATAGTGAAGGGCAACCAAAATGATCAAAAGCATGGAGCAGTTGCTATGCCAGGAGAGATTAAAAAGGCTAAGACTCTTCAATTTGGAAGGGAGAAGGCTGAAGGGGAATATGAATATGATAGAGGTCTATAAAATCATCCTCTCTCTTTATGTAACCCTCTCCATTCATTTTAACTTCTTTGTTCTCCTACTGTGTAAGTAGGAGAAGTAATGAAAGGCTAAACTGTCCATTCGGTAATTTATTTATATTTTTACTTTCTAACATTGATATGTTGACCTACACCTCAGTCTACCTGCCTATCTTCAAATGTCACATGAAACAGAATGGACAAGTGTCTGAAAATAAAAGAATAGGTTATTTTGAACTATAGGATAAAAGGGCACTCCCATCAGAAAGTGCTCTGCCAGCCATCCACTTTCTATTGTATCACAGCGTGTCATGGAAACAAGACACTGTTTTAAGTTAGGTGGTTCAAGGCCATGTAGAACTGCATTAGCCAGAACCAAATCTATCTGGATGCTTACAGGTAAGCAGCACATCTTGGAGCAAAGGGTATCATGCACTGTGGTAGGATTGCCATATACTGTTGGGTGGTTGCCTTTTCCACCATTTCCAGCTTCTGACATCAGCTTAAACTGTAAATGCAGAACCTGCTGCAATGGAGGAGGATAATAACAAGGTATGGCCACATGCATCTGATCAGGACCATATGCTGAAAATGTCCTTTTAACCTCTACAACAGTGATTCTCAGCTGGGGTACTGTAGCACCTTGGGTTGCTATGAGACCTGCTATGGGTGCCATGCCACCAGGACCCTGGTGCGAGGAGGTAGATGCTCTCCTCCCCAATCTGGCATGCTACACGTGCTCTGGCGACTGCGGCACTGCCTGCAGATGCTTCTGTGCAGACTGCTGCTGCTGCTGTTGCTGCTGCCTTCCCCTGTCCTTCCATGCCCCCAGGCAGCCCCTGTGCCAGCCTCCCCACTACACTCCCTGCAGTGCACTTTGCTATGAGTAGGCAGACGCATGGATGGGGATAGGAGGCTCATCCTCTCCACTGCTCCCATGCTCCCAGGGTCAGCGGGCAGGGCCACAAGGGCAGACGCCACCATGAGAGACTCCGCAAGAGCAGCCACAGCAGCAGGGACTGCTCTTGTTCTCTGAGGTACAGCCTAGGGCCAGAAGGGAAGGCAGTGGAACGAGCAAGGCATGGCAGGTAAAGTCTGGCTCCTACCCCCATTAAGTGGCACCACCTCCTAGATCCATGATTCTCAACTTCTTTAGCGTCAAGGTCCCCTCCAGATCTTTCTTGAATGTATGTCTATCTCAATACTTTTCAACTGAGGTGCCAGGAAATTCAGAAAAGTTTTGGACGGGGGCCTGGAGGCTAAAAGGTTGAGAACCCCTGCTCTATAGTCTTCTCTTCTGCCTGCACCTGTTGGTCTAGCCCAGGGGTCAGCAACCCCTGGCACACATTCCAGGGTGTGGCATGTGAAGGCATTTTGCTTGGCACATGTGCCTCAGGGTGGACAGCAAGGAAGTAGCAAGAGCTGCGCTGCCACAACAAGAATCGGGCCTCTTACAGTCTCCCACCGTCTGCCTGGAGGTACATGCACCTGCTCCCAGCAATGAGACAGGCCAGGGCTCTACAGACCCCAGTACAGCAGCTTGCAGCCTCCCGGCTGCCTGGTACAGCTGGCCCAAGCTCTGGGCAGGCCCCTGACACCCACCATGGAGCCCAGACTGCTCTCAGCAGATGACAGGGAGGCTGCAAGACACTGCACCAAGGTCTGTGGAGCCCTCACCTGGTTTGTTGCTGGCAGCAGGTGCACACATGCCTCCAGGCAGATGACAGGGAAGGGGACAGGGCTGCACTGCCACAACAAGAATCAGGCCCCTCCCAGCTCCCCTGCCATCCGCCCCTGGCATGCCAACATCTTACAAGTCAAGATTGGGGTGTTTTTGGATCCCAAAACATTGCTGACCCCTGGTCTAACCAGATCCCTACCAGTGGTGGTTGAACATCAGAAGCAGGTATGGTCTCTGCCACATATTTCATGTATTCATGAAATATGTGGCAGAGACCATACCTGCTGGTCCTTCCATCTTGTCTTCAGTGGAGCCCAGGCAGCTTGCTCCCATCCATGCTGCTACCCAGGAAACTCCCCCAAATACAGCTTCCCATTTGTATGACAGGTCATTTTGCTGCTAGAAATCCTCATGCCAAAAGAAATAAAGGGCAGGACATTTGCTTTTTTGACTCTTATATTCTAGCTAATTTTTTACATATCTATTTTAGTAATCCTTGAATTCATTTTTTGCTGAACTGGATTGACTTTTGGTGTTCATTCTTATATTAGATTTGATTTAAATCAATATATATTAGACCTTTCTCAAAAGTACCTTTTACTACAATATCAGCTGTTTTTCAATAATAGATTTTTTTTCAGACTCTCCAGTTCTATGGCACCTTCATATATATATTCTGTACGACTTTCTACTTTGCTCTTTTAAGTGAGGCACTGGTTTTTGCAGATGTCTGAGTCAATCCCTTTCTCATAAACCCAGTATAGCATTTTTAACGTAACACTATTGTGGTCTTTAAGGTCAGAAATTGCTCCTTAGTTAAATGACACCTACCATATTCTTTGGCTCATTTCCCAGCATTCTGTTTTTAAAAAGTCTTTAGGGTCAGTAGTTTCAAATTGTGAAGAAACGAAACAATATTTGCAATGCCTTTTTCATCTGCTATCTTTCTCTAAAATCATATCACAGAGCCTCTTACACTAACATAAATATAGAAGTGGCTTACAGCCTATTTCCAGTTTTTATTACCCGAACTCTAAAGGAGAAAACCGTAAAGACTCTTAGGGCTTGGTCATGCTTCTACTGAAATCAGAGAGAGCAGAACTAGACCATGTGACTGTATGCTCACATTCTATCCCAGAGATGTGTGGGCCACAAGTTCCTGGCACAATATTCTTAACTTATTGGTAAAAGAATTCAAGTTGTTTTCAGGAAATGTAGCAATTTTATCAAGATCATGCACAGAAGTGCTCCATGCACATTTTACAGTGATGTAACGTAAAACACTCTAAAGTTACAGTGCTCTTAAACATGACAGAAATGCAGTGTTTGGTGGAGGAGGCGGGCCTCTGAGCCTCCCTACACTTTCCAGGGTAGGAGGCAGAGGGCAGGCACCTCCCAGCCTTTTGGGGCTTTTCCACTGGTCATAAATTGACCAGTGTACAGAAGTTATTTAAAGTGCTGTAGGTTGCTGAAGCGCTGTAAAATACAGTGCTTCAAATTTAATACCTCATTTATTAAGATTAAAGTACTGTCACCATTTTTAAAGGGAGCAGACAGAAGTGCAGCTGCTGGGTCTAACTCATGGCAATTCATAGAAATTGCCAAGAGTTAGACCTATCCCTCTGATCCAACAGATGTTAGCTGTTGGATTCAAAGGATGGAGGATCGGCTCCAATTTTGAGTCAATCCAGGGAGAGAGGCTGTCTCTTTCCCTGGCTCCCTCCCACCACCCACCAAGCTCCATTACTGTCTCTGAATGGAAGGGGGAAAAGGCAGAGTATGGAAGTTGCTCAAGGGTTTTCTCAGCCCCTCTGGATGGGGGACAGGGGGCAGGTGGATTGTAGCCACCCCAAGGTGAGGGGCTCCAATCCACTGCCCTCTGTCCACTCCAGCCAGCCTGAGAAAACCCCAGAAAGTACCCTGCCTTCTCCCTCTCCCACCCGGAGACAGCAGCTGAAGCTAGCCAGAACAGACAGAAATTAAGTTGCTCGACTTAGGAGTGCCTTCATCTGAACCCTCATAGAATGAGGGTTAATTTGTCACCTGATCAGAGGGCTCTGCAGCCATGCTCTTCTGTTTGGGCATAGCTTTAGAATGAGTTCACGGGACTGAGTGGGTGACAAATGTCATTTCTGTCTGCACCCAAAGTGCTATAAAGTTGTGCATTTCTGTTAAGTTACAGCAATAAAGTGCTTTAAATAGAAAAAAAAGCAACTGCTGTACATATCCAAAAAAGTGTATTTTAGATATATAGGGAGTAAAAGGAAGGCCCAGGGTGAAATAGGACCTCTACTAAATGGGCATAAGCAATTGGTGATGGACAGGGGAGACAAGGCTGAATTCCTCAATGAGTTCTTTGCCTCAGTGTTCCTAAGCGAGGAGCAAGACAAGTCTTTCACTGGGATTGTAGAGAGGCAGAAGCAAGGCACCAGACTACCAAGTGTAGACTCTGAGATGGTGCAGAGGCACTTGGAGGAACTGGATGCGTTTAAATTGGCAGGCCCGGATGAGCTCCATCCGAGGGTACTGAAGGCAATGGCTGACGTCATTGCACAGCCACTGGCGGGAATATTTGAACACTCATGGCGCACAGGCCAGGTCCCGGAGGACTGGAAAAGGGCCAATGTGGTCCCCATTTTCAAGAAGGGGAGGAAGGAGGATCCAGGCAACTATAGGCCAGTCAGTCTCACCTCCATCCTTGGCAAAGTCTTTGAAAAAATTATCAAGGCTCACATTTGTGAGAGCCCGGCAGGACAAATTATGCTGAGGGGAAACCAGCACGGGTTCGTAGCAGGTAGATCATGCCTGACTAATCTAGTCTCTTTTTATGACCAGGTTACAAAACACCTGGACACAGGAGTAGGGGTTGACGTCATTTACTTAGACTTCAGGAAGGCCTTCGATACGGTATCCCACACCATACTGGTGAACAAGTTAAGAGGCTGTGACTTGGATGACTACACAGACCGGTGGGTGGCGAATTGGCCAGAGGGTCGCACCCAGAGAGTCGTAGTGGATGGGTCGGTATCGACCTGGAAGGGTCTGGGCAGTGGGGTCCCGCAGGGCTCGGTCCTTGGACCGATACTCTTCAACGTCTTCATCAGCGACTTGGACGAGGGAGTGAAGCGTACTCTGTCCAAGTTTGCAGATGACACAAAACTGTGGGGAGAAGTGGACACGCCGGAGGGCAGGGAACAACTACAAGCAGACCTGGACAGGTTGGACATATGGGCACAAAACAACAGAACGCAATTCAACAAGGAGAAATGCAAAGTGCTGCACCTAGGGAGGAAAAATGTCCAACATACCTACTGCCTAGGAAATGACCTGCTTGGTGGAACGGAAGCGGAAAGGGATCTTGGAGTCCTAGTGGACTCCAAGATGAACATGAGTTGGCAGTGTGACGAAGTCATCAGAAAAGCTAATGGCACTTTAGCGTGCATCAGCAGATGCATGACGAACAGAACCAAGGAGGTGATACTTCCCCTCTATCGGGCACTGGTCAGACCGCAGTTGGAGTACTGCATGCAATTTTGGGCGCCGCACTTCAAGAGGGATGTGGATAACCTGGAGAGGGTCCAGAGAAGGGCCACTCGTATGGTTAAGGGCTTGCAGGCCAAGCCCTATGAGGAGAGACTAGGGCACCTGGACCTCTTCAGTCTCCTCAAGAGAAGGTTGAGAGGCGACCTTGTGGCTGCCTATAACTTCATCATGAGGGCACAGAAGGGAATTGGTGAGGTTTTACTCACCAAGTTTCCCCCGGGGGTTACAAGAAATAATGGCCATAAGCTAGCAGAGAGCAGATTTAGACTGGACATTAGGAAGAACTTCTTCACAGTTCGAGTGGCCAAAATCTGGAATGGGCTCCCAAGGGAGGTGGTGCTCTCCCCTAGCCTGGGGGTCTTCAAGAGAAGCTTAGATAGGCATCTAGCTGGGGTCATCTAGACCCAGCACTCTTTCCTGCCTATGCAGGGGGTCAGACTCAATGATCTATTGAGGTCCCTTCCAACCCTAACATCTATAAATCTATGAATCTATGAATATCCAAAAAGTGGTTAAATGTAATCTTTCTGCTTCTATAGAGATGCCAGTGTAGCAAAATCATTGTAATTTAAACCTGTTCCACTCAGCAGTAAGGTTACAGCTCACTTTTATCCCTATAAGAGCAGTTTGATTGTTGCATCATAACAGCTGATGTATGATACCAAGGAATAAATCCCTCTCCAATTTTAAATTAATTAAAAATTATGTTTGTCCATGCCCAAGGCCTCGCACATCTCAGGTCTACACTTTTTTTTTGTCTTCTCTGTCAGGGGCAGCAAAACTAGAGGTAGCATTAGCACCCACAATGTGTGAAGCATGTTTTATAGGGTGACTGCTTCCAAACTTCACCCTCTCACTAGGCCTATTCTACATAAGGTACAAACTCAAAAGTGTTGTAAATAATATGACGCTGACTAGAGGGGTATGTCACAAAAGTAACTTTCCTTCTTCCTGTGGGGCATCAGTAGGACTGGGTGTTGTTTTTCCTTTCCATACCATGCAGCCCTGAGGAACAGAGAGGCCTACTGTTAACCTTAGAAACCAAAGATTTCCAGTTTGAATAAGAGGAGAGGAGGTAGACCAAAGAGGGTTGATTTTTTTTTTTTAAATGAATAGTACCAGGGACCCTTTCTCATGGATTGAGTGGGAAACTAAGGCACTGACAAAGGGAGAAGTCTGCATGCATTCAGCACTAAAGAAAGCCTAAAGAAGCTTTCACATTTTAGGAAAAATTAAAGAGTTAGAGGTTCAGAGAGAAAGCAAGCAGCAACAAGGGATATTGCAGAAACTAAGGAAGAATTAGAACTCAGGAACGTGCTACCTGGAGGATAGAATAAGTATGAATTGCCACTAATTTTATTCTTTCATGTTTGAGGAAGTAAAGGAGGGAAGATAGTGGCTTGCAGAATTATGGAGTGCAGAGCAGATCTCAAACATCCAACTGCTAAAGCAGGTAAGAGTGAGCTGCTAAGTTATCTGGGCTGATAGAACCTGAGAGAAGAGCTACCAGGACTTAAACTCCTCATGGTGTAATATTTTTGAAAGATGAGTGTAAATGTTTTATCTGTCTCTGGATTTGCGCCAGGCACCTAGCAGAAGGTTTGTTTTTATATAGTGTCCTAATTCTTGATATCATTGGAAGTTTTACAGAGTCTGTTGTAAATTGAAGGGTCAGGGAAGAAAGAATTCCAGATCAAAAATTGTAAAATTTGAAATATTAAAAAAATTCCTGGTATGCAAAAATTTTCCCCACCCCAGTTTCTATTAATCAACCCTCTACCTTCATCCCATAACATATGTTCAACATGATTGATTTAAAAAAAAGTACCCCAACCAGAGGCATGAGAAAGAAAGAAAAGTCATTAGATACGGAACTGTATTTCAGCACTTCTTTACAACTTATTTAGTTTTCTAGAGTTTTTGTTACATTACAAGTAATGAGGTAGAGTAGTCCTTTACTTCCTTTAGTCACAAAGCATAAATCTGGAAACCACTACAGAACATCATAGATTCACCCATTCTATTGCCTTTTTCATAGATTCATAGCTGTAGGGTCGGAAGGGACCTAAGTAGATCATCAAGTCCAACCCCCTGCCCTGGGCAGGAGAGAATACTGGACTCAATGACCCCAGCTAGGTAATTGTCAAGCCTCCTCTTAAAGACCCCCAAGGTAGGAGCCAGCATAACTTCCCTTGGAAGTTGGTTCCAGATCCTAGCTGCCCTGACTGTGAAATAGTGTCTTCAGGCTGGACAGTAGAAGACACTATTTCACAATTACCTCTACCTCATTACTTGTAACAAAAACTCCAGAAAACTAAATAAGTTGTAAAGAAGTGCTGAAACACAGGTCTGTCTATTGACTTTCCTTTCTTTCGCATGCCTCTGGTCGGGGTACTTTTTTTAAAATCAATCATATTGAACATATGTTATGGGATGAAGGTAGAGGGTTGATTAATAGAAACTGGGGTGGGGAAAACTTTTGCATATCAGGAATTTTTTCAATATTTCAAATTTTATCCCATTCCTCATTACAATGAAATGTTGAAATCTCAAAATTTTCAGTGCACAGAAAGTTAAAAAATGTTTGGGATCAATCAAAACCTTTTGTTTCAATCATTTTGTAATGTTTTCATTTATGTTGAAGCTTTTAAATTATTTTTTTACTTCAAGTAGCTTAAATTTCAAAACAAAATGTAATTTTGAACAAAAAGCAAAATTTTCCATTTAAAAAATGTTGAAATGTGATACTTCCATATCTTTTTTTAAATGGTAGGAAGTGTGCTGAAATGGAGCCTTTCATCGAGAAAGTTTCAGCTTTTGACCAACAAATATTTGACCAGAAAATTCCCAATGAGCTCTAGTGATTAGAAATGAAAGGCCTGCAGATTCATTGACACGGGGCCAAAGTCATGTCTGTAGGCACATAAACCACATAACCTTCTGTAACCTGATAGAAATGTTTATTTTTATCAACAGCGAATCTCCCTAACCTTCCATGGACATTATTCACTGAGATTTCAGCTGCCAGAACTCCATTTTTGTGTTGTCCATTGCTCTTTTAAGCAGAATGGATGTCAGTGTTGTTTCTAACTTTGCAGAGCTTTTTCTGCCTTCTACACAAGCCAAGAAAGTGCACTGGCTTCTGTTAAAAGCCAAAATGACTTATTTCAGGTAGGAAGCATGTAATTTATTTCCAATATGACCACTTCCATCCTCCAATTTAGCAATCTGAATATACCTGCAATGGAGAGAGGAGCCATTCAATTAATGCTGCAAATCATTCTACATTGGCCTTTATTGCAGAGGCTCCTCATTAAATTAATGCATCCAGTAGAAGAAACATATCCAGTGGCGACGCGTAGGGGGTGCATGGGGGTGCATGTGCACCCCTGAGAGCGCTGGTGCACTCTCTGACATCCAGTGTTCCCCCCTTAGGCGATAGGTGGGGGGGCAGGCAAGAGTGCTCTTGCCCCTCACAAGAGCACCAGCTGGGGAGTGGGGGTGCTAAGAAAAGTGATTCCTGCACTCCCCCCACGGCCTATCGCACCGATGGGGATGTTCCCCCACAGCCGATCTCACTGACCCAGAACACCTGGCGGTCAGCACAATCCTCTCCACGCTGGTTGCTGACTGCCCACTGGGAGTGAAAATGCCCCCCAACTCAGGAGGCACCAGTCACTCGTGAACATATCACACAAATATGTTCTTTGAAAAACAATCCCATTAGAAGAGGAGTCAAAATAAATAAAGCCATAAAAAATTTAAGTGTCAGAAGGGTTATAGGTCAGTGCTTTATAGTTCTTTGACCCCTTATGACCCCAGCTGGACCCCTTATGTTAAGATACAATATAAGAAAATGTCCATAATTCTTGTGATTTTAATGTTTGTTTCCTATTATTATCCAGATCAGTGATTCTCAACCAAGGTGCTCACGGGCTTTTTGAAGGTGCTGCGAGCTGGCACACATTGTTAGCACTGTTAGGTGTGCAAACATGATTCACAGGTCAAACCCAGAGATTTCAGATAGGAATCCACAAGGTTAAAAACATTCTGATCTGCTGTGTTTTTTCAGGGGAAATGTTCTATTATTTTTCTCTAGTTAAAAATGAGTGAAAACGAAGAGCTGGTGTTTTCCAAAGGATGCCTTGAGTCTCTCCAGGGGTACTTTGGGGTTCAAAATGGATTCTTCTCCTTGTAATGCTGTTCCCTCAGTGTTACTTTATAGACTGAGCAGTACTGAGTAGTACTGTTTTTACTGTGCTTCTGGAGTACACGAGAATAGAAAATGAGACTAAACACAGGTTCAGGGAATGCAGAAAACAAGAAGCTGAAAGACAAAAAGGGAGAAAGAGTATGAGAAATGGAATGACTCAGGGCTGGATCCAGGGTTTTCCAAAGGGGGGTGTGGGAGCAGCAGCCCATACTGCAAGGGTGGCTGTACTCCCTACACTCAGACTCTCTGCCTACCTATAGGGAGCTGGTGGGGAGCAGGGAGTGCAGCCACCCTTGCATTATGAGTTGCTGCTCCTATACCCCACTTTGGGAAATTTCTCATTTACGGTGTAGAGTCAAAGCAAAATGCTTCAAAGAAATACAGTGGGGGTAAAAAATGTAACTGTGTTTTCCATGTTACTTTAAATGTGGCATATGTTGATGTAAAAATGAATGGACAGCACAGCCATGTAACAAGGAATGTTGTTACTAGTGACATCTGAAGTGTACTCTTGAGTTTTGGGACCTTTTGTTAACAGGACTGTGGCACTTCCTTTCCCTCATAAAGGCAGAGGCAGTTAGGGTATGGAGAGGCTACATTTTTAGCAAGAATTATACCCTTGTAGTGCCACAAAAACCAACTGTACAGCCATTCAAGGGTGTTTGCATGGAAAAGCAGTTCTGCAAAGAAACACTAGCTCTTTCCAACAGCAACTTCTCAACAGTGCAACAACATGCCATATGCAATGCCTGTCCAGTTACACAGTGTCACAGGGCATGGCTTGGTCCTCCAGCATCTCAGGATGCCATGCTCCTGAGTAGTCTGTCTCTCATCCCAAATGCTACTGCTCACAGGTTGCCATAAGGTCCCACTGCTCAACTCTGAGTCCCCTTGTGGACAAGATAAAATCTTTTCTGCCCAAAGAACACGGCAGAAATCCACTTCCTAAGTCCTCCTGCCACACAAAAACATCTATTCCTGTCACACCAGTACCTCTTTTGTGATCTACAAGCCAGGACGAAAGACATTGAGCAGGAATTCATGGGTGTTTGAACTTGTTTCTGGGTACTGCCCAAGTTGGCTTTTACAAGTAGCAAATGCCATGGCCAAGGCAAAGGGGAGACTTCTCAGTACCAATTCTGAAGCAGAAGCAGTGTTGGAGCCCTGCAAAGTGATAGCATGGCTGGCAGGTCCACATGTGCTTGATATAGAGATTGGCTGCTGTACTTTATAAGGCCATGGCTGAGACAAGGGAGCCCCACTCCTTTAGAGGCAACATCAGAGCCCTCCTCCTACCACTGTCCTCCCATGGGTTGCTGAGCCAGGTGAATTGTGGTGCCAGCACCCACTGGATAGCCATTGACACTTCAGCACTGTAAACTTACCTATCCTGAATTGTTGGCAAATCAAAGACTGCTTGCCAGGGCCTGGATTGTGTCCACATGGCTGTAAATGCCGCTGTGAACAGCCAGAAGAGGAGCTGAATGAGTTCTCTGAGGAAGTGGTAATAGTCTTTTACTCTGTGCCAGCCAGAGTGTGGCATGCAGATGCAGTGGACCTCTCGATACTGGACTTTAAGACATTCCAGGTCTTCTCTGCAGTCATTTCCCTGAACTCCACCCTCCAGGTGACTTCAGTAACTCCTTCCCTTATTTTATTAAAAGTTGTCCTTTGCAGATAGATGAAAACCTTAATTATGCACCTGCTTTGTCTATATTTGAAACTGAATCAGCTTATGACTAATGCTGTTTTCTATGGTGTCCTCACAACTTTCCAAAATCCAGTCTAAAATAGAATGATTTCTGCATGGGCAGCAGGGATCCATGGTAGGCAGGAAGGAGAACTGACAAGCTTTTCTCTGTGGAAACTGAACAGGCATGCTGTGGCCGTGCACACCCAGTGTGATAGGCTGTAGAGGGGCATTCCTGGCTGCTGTGGCTCCCAGGGTTGCCAGTATATCAGCACTTGCCCCTGTGCTTGGCTGCCCTGGGAACCTCTACAGATGCCTCCTCCCTCCCACAAAGCATTCTGGGATTGCTGTACATCAGCTCCCTGGCTGCAGTGCACTGGCAATGCATGCTCTCGCCATGCTCTATGGTAGTGCCGCTCAACCTTCCAGCCCTGTGGGCCGGATGAGTGCATGGAGCGAATCCTCAGCCGGTCCGGTCCATGGGCCTGATCCAGCATGGGGCTGCCACATGGAGTTGGCCTGTGGATGTGACTCAGCATGCTGGCCCAGCCCCACATACCAGATCTGGCCATAAAACAATCCTGTGCACCAGCCCAACCCCATGCGCCAGATTCAGCCATGAAGTGATCCGACATGCAGGACTCTGTCATTTAACCCACAGCACTCCCTATGGATCTGGAAACTTGGCAGTGGGGGAGAAGTGGCAGCCACTATTCTCCTGCTGCCACATTTCCAAACCCATAGCAAGCTCCGTACACTGGATGGCATGGCCTCACAGTCTGGATTCAGCCCATGGGCTGGAGTCTCAGCACCACTGCTCTATGACACTGGATGACTGGGCACTTGAGCAGCTCTATGCTCATCTCAACCTGTTTCCACAGCATTGCAAATTTCCTAGAACTTCTTAACACTTTAAAAGAATGCCTCTTCATACCTATAAGCCTGCCTAACATTTCCCATTGGGATGTGATCTTTTTTTCAAAAAAGGTTACTATTCATTCATTTGGATTGATCTGGATCTCAAAAACCCTCAAGCAAGGAGTAGAACTGAAGGCTCCTCCCAAGGAAGTGCTGTAACCATTGAGTGTGACTACATGAGATGCTACATTGTTGTAGCAATGCACTACCGCAACTTGGTGTCAGTGGGCAAAAACTGTGACGCCACAGCTACGTTGCTGTAGCAATATGCTCCCTCCCTATAGCGCATCACTACAATGAGGTAGTGACTAAAAATAACCATGTGCTGCTGGCATGGCATTACCGTGTTACTGTAGTATGCTGAGTTACTGTAGCATGGTGTTACTGCCGCTACTGTTGTTACAGCGCCTAAAGGAAATACTAAATGACAGGGCAGTAACGACACCACAGGAGATACATTTAGAGGTTACAAAGACAGGTTTTCTCTTGCTTGCTCTCCTTCCAGACTCACTGTTCTTGCATGGTTGGCTGTCTAGTGGCCTGGCAACAGGACAGATGGAGAGTGCTTTCACCCAGGCCTAGCGTGGCTGTCCTAGGAAGTGGGAGTTAGGGTTCAAATCTCCTCAGGATGATGCTAGTTTACAACCCATGCCTCTCATTTTCTGGGCAAATGCTCAAACCACTAGTGTGTTGGTCAAAAGGCCAGCAACACTCTCACCTCAGCAACATCTCTACCTTCAGAGGCAAGACTAGGCATTCTTCATTGCAAATGGAAGCACCTAATGCTTAGCCTGAGTCAGGCACCTGAGCACTGGAAAAGGCCAAGAGTTCAGATACACCCATGTAGCTGCCTTCAGGCTTTCTGGATAACCACATACCTACCTCTCCCCATTCTCTACATAATGCTCCTAGGTGCCTACGTTTGGCCATATTGTATTGCCTTTTGGAGGCATCTTAATCATCCCATAGGCCCCCTCAGCACATAAACCTGATCAAAGTGGACCTCTCTCCTAGGATCAGGCACTTGGACTTTAAATCTTGAGATACCTAAATTTAGATTCCTTTGAGACCAAATAGGATCACACCTTAAATACATGGCACAATTTTTCAGGCACTACTAAAAGCATCTATTGGTTCACAGATGTTAAAAATATTTTTTCCTTTGATCTCCTAGGAATTCAAGTAATGTTAAACTAACCCATGCAATAAACTAGGGGCCACCAAACCAGATCAGTGGTGCTCAACCTTTGGCCCATGAGCCAGAATCAGCCCACAGAGCCACGGCATCCAGTCAACAGGTCACAAAATTTGGTGACAGGGGAGCACTGACAGCATTCATTGCCACTCCCTTGCTGCCAAATTTCTGCACCCATGGTCAGCCCAACCAGCCAGATAACATGGCCCTGCCTGCTAGACTCCATGGCCAGATCCAGTGTGTAGGGTTGTACCCACACACCAGCCCTATGTGCCAAATCCAGCCTGCGGACTCTCCATGCCACTTCTCCTACCCATGGGGCCAGAAGGCTGAGCACCTCTGATTTAGATAATGGCCTGATAATTAACTCCTGTAGAACTTGTGGTAATGCCATTCATCAAGGTAAACTCATTTAGCATTAATGTGTGTATATGTGATTCCACAGGAAATCCCTTGTAATACCTGCTTTTATTAATACACACAGTGCCATTCCTCTAAGGCAGGCTTGTCCAACAGGCCGCCATGCAGCCCTCCAAGCTGTTTTCTGAGGCCTGAGGTGCTGCGACGGGAAACAAGAGTAAACACTGTACTTTGGTTTCGGGGGGGGGTGATGTGATACCGCTTCCTGTGAGGTCTTTGAATATGGCTCGCCGGCCCACTGAGTGATAAAAAGTTCATGATCCGGCCCCACATTCAAAAAGGTTGAACATCCCTGCTCTAAGGTGTTTCCAACACATGAATGTAAGTCTTTGATTTTTACCTTCTCCATAATAATTACTATTTTGTCACATTCCTCTAAATTAGCCACAGTCTCACTTGTGAAATAGCAATAAATAAACACATTTTTCAGAAGAAGTTTCCTTTGTAAGAGAAGCTCAAATTAATTAATGGAATATTCATCCTAATGTAATGTCAGATCATGCAAGCTTGGGAAGCAATACATTTTGACACCTTCAAGATGTATTTAATGACTTTTAGGAATCTTGCTGTATACTCCAAGTGGTATAGAGTATGCTGGATCATATGCTGGTAAAAATCAGTGTCCTTCCATGGACTTCAGTGAAGCTAAACTGATTTACCTACCCTGAATTGCTCAACATTGTTCTTTTTTAGATGAATATTATACAACCTCAGAATGAGAATTATTTTTCAGTCAAAGAAATTTGAACTTGGAGATTCATCACAATGTTTTGTTGAGAAATCCACCTTACTTTTAATTACTTTTTGTCTTCACAAATACCATAAAATACTGCAGTAGCTAAAGGAAACACTTTCCAAATAATGCAACACATTGGTCCCTGAGATACCACAACATTTCCCTAGAATCAAAATATGAAACAAGTATGGCACTGCTGTGTTAAAACTATTAGTAGTGGTTTGTATTTGCTATGTGGACAGCTGAGTGACCACAGGTGAGCACAATTAACATTAACTCTTCAGTCTTGCTCCATACAGTCATTCAAGCCCGGTCAAGACCATAAGTTTCTCTCTATTGACTTCAGTGAGCTCTGAATGAGGCCTTCTACCCTGAAACCCTACTGAAGCCTGAGACTGTGGCACCTATCAAATTGTAGGCCTGTATCCTAGGCTCCCCGTTACTAGATTGTATTTGAGGGGTAGGAATTAAGTTGGGGTGATACATCAACAAAAAAGTGGCTATGTTATCATCCCTCTGGGTATATGAATGCCTCAGTGCCCTCCAGGAATAGAGTAAACAAACTCATCTCCCTGCTGTCAGGGGCAGGGCAGTTTGAAGATGGGGAAAGATCTGAGAATAGATGCTGTACGCTTCGTGTTGCCATCTTACGGTTCTGATTCATATTTATTCACTCCCTGTGGGCTTGAGTCACTGCCACCAGATGTATAGTTTTGCTGGTGAGGTGAGGAGCAGGCATTGGTTGTGGTGATGTCATGGAACACTCCAAGCCATTACAGTCTAGCTGCAACCATATCTCCAGTAGAGAGGACTGAAAGTTAAATCCATTCTGTGTGCTTTTATGTAGGGACAAGATGTTCTCATTAGGGTTAGGAATAGACATTCAAAAAGCCTGAGCCTGAATTGATTCAATCTTTGCAGGTTAGTTTAACCTGGCTAGGCTGAATCAGTTTGTAACTGTACAGACATTCCAGAAATGCAGGCATATGCCTGCAGTGGCTCAAGCTAGAAGCCGGGGGCACTAGAGCAGCCCTCCCTTCCCTTCCACAATGCTGAGCTGAGGAGGGTGTGGCCAGACCCCAGGAGGACACTCTGATTAGGGAGGGGTTCCCCCACTTCTGACCAGCCCAGCAGGGAATTGATAATACAGTGTTTATTGCCCCTAACCCAGTGTTTATCACCTCATTAAGAAAACAACAGAGGAACATTACCAGCTACCTGCTGGTTCTGCCTTTGTCCCGTCTGTCACAGCACAGACTGCAGCCAGCATGTGGTCTGCTAGTGCTCAGAGGCGTCTCTGTAAGGCAGAGGGGACAGGGCAATCCTTGCTTAGCAGGGAGTAGTGAGGGGAGGGGGGAGAGCAGGGGGAAGCCAGGCAGATGCCTGGCAGTCTCTGCTGAGCTCCAGCCAGGGAGCAGAGGGAAGGGGCGAGCTCTGCTGTGGAGCAGAGAGCCCTGCCCAGCACAGAGAACATGCTGGGATGCTGAGGGAATCTGGTTTAACTTAAACCAGCAAGGGGTCTGGGACAGACATTGCATAAACTGGTTTGAGCCAAATCCGTTAAGTCTGATACTACATTCAACCAGGTTTATCTCAAACTGGTTTCAGCCATTTCAAACTGGTTTATGTGCACTGAACATCTATTCTGTTGCAGGTTTAAACCAGTTTCTGATCACTTAAACCGGTTGATGTGTAATGTCTGTCCCTCTGACGATTGGACCAAATGCAAAGATACAGCAGAACCATTCTATTCTGCCTATTTGCTATATTAGAAAATTAAATTCAGGTATTTGTTCTAATGCACTAAATCTATACAAAATGAACACGGTTCATATGACAGAAGGAGAAAGATAGGGTGTTGCTGTGCTAAAGTCACTATGAAGGGAAAGAGATTGGCATCTCATCAGATGCCAATCTGATGCCAACCCCAGCAGAGAAGTTGTTACCTTGACTAAAATTCAGCCCAGGAAAGTCGTTTGTATAAGGCCTAAAAGACACTGACTGGGACTTTACATGCTGCATTCTTTTTGCACTAGGGCAGCATCCACTCTGGGTGAAATACTGGCCCCACTGGAGTCAATGGCAAAATTCTCATCGACTTTAGTGGGGTCTGGATCTTACCCTCTATCCTAAACCAACTGTTTTGTGAGGATTGTGGCAGTTGTCACTGGAAGGTATTTTATGTAAAATGGCATTTGGTGAATAATGCCATATTGTCCATGACAGAATATGTTAAAAATGGAGGTCCAGCCTCATTTCTGAAACTCCTTGACTCTGACAATTTAAGCCTAGTCCTCACCTCAGGCTGTTTACTTTGTGTGAGATTCCCTTGTCTTTTTTCATTGTTAAAAGCTAACTTAAACAATTTCTTATTGAGTCATGTGAGTTCATCGTAAGATCTGTTTTAGAAATGTGTATTCAGACAGTTTGTAAGATTTGTATTATTTGCTTCTTTTGGAGCCATTCTGGTCTATCACGTAAATCCATAGTAGGCATTTCCTGAGATCAGTTATTGTGAAAAGTCATATTTTGACACATACACAATACTGAGTAAAACCAGTTGTTTTTCCTTCTGCAGTTCCAGAGAAAGATCAGCTTTAAATGTAAGAGAAACCAAACTTCTTACTTAGTTTCACTTCACCAATTTTTTAAAAACAGATTAATTTTTACCTCCTACCCCACATTTTAAGAAGTTTAATAATAAGAGAAACAGTGAGAAAATCTATGTAGGTGCCTACCAGTGGAAATTTAGAAACCTAACTCCAGGCAAGTTTGAACATTCTAGCTCTAGCTAGAGTCTCACTGAGATTTAGTCCCATTGGAGTGTCAGGCTTAGCCTCTGAAAGGGGAATCCAGTCTTTTATGGGTCAGGTTCATGGTTTCACTCTTGGTCTGTATGAAATCAAGGAGTTGGGCCTATCATCCTGAAGGGCTCAGTGTTATTATTATTGCCAGTAACTCCAACAGAGGTCCTAGGCTCTAATGTCCTGGAGCCATTCTAAAGGGAACAGTAACAGGTAGAGGAGTCTTAGTTTCTGTTGTTCAATTAATTGAAGATTTTTGGAGATTAAGGAGTGATTCTGCTTGACCCTTATGTCAGTGAGAAGAATCAGAAGGATGAGATACTAGAAAAGACTAGACCAGTGGTAGGCAATGCCTGGCACACGTGCCAGAGTATGGCACTCTAAAACATTTTGCTTGGCACGCATGCCTCTGGGTGGATGGTGGGGAAGGGGCCAGGACTACACAGCCACAACAAGGATCAGGCCCTTCATGACTCCCCCACCATCTGCCCCTGGCATGCCAACATCTTACAAGTTGAAGTTGTGGGTGTTTTTGGCACTCTGCCCAAGAACATTGCTGACCCCTGGACTAGGCCTCAGGCACAGCAAACCACATGCAGTGCACTTGCACCTGTGTGCTGCACTGTTATTTTGCAGAGCGGCGGGGTTTTTTGGCATGGGAGATCCAACTGTCAAAAAATTCCCACCACTAACAAAAGCAGCATGGTGCACATGGCAGCAGTATGCATTGCCATAAACCAGAGCCTGGTAGGCCAGAGCCATGCTTTGGCCGGCCAGGCTCCAAGAAGCCAGCTCGGTACTGCTGCTGCCCTGAGAAGCCCCCAGAGCCCCAGGTAAGGCTGCTGGGGTCTGCACAGGTGCTGGCCCCAGCCTTCCCTACCTAACCCATGCTCCTTTGCCACACGTCGGAGCACGCATCCAGGGTCATGCCCAAGGACAAATAGCAGCAGCACAAATATGTGCCATTGCTGTTTGGCCCATAGGAAATGCGCACCCTGCACTTGTGCACTCGTGAGGATGCACCCTCTGTAACCACAGGAACCCAGGAACTTTCCCCTCACTACTCCACTGAAGGTGCTAATGTTCTACCCTCCCAACCAGGTGAGAGCAACATGTAGCACTACCATGAAGAGTCATAGCAGCTTGGTCTCCCCCAACATGCTGGGGATCTGATGTCTTTCAGTGGTCTCCTTATGAGACACTGCAGTTCCATACCACCACCAGGGCAGAGAGACACAGCAGAGTTCTGTGGGACCTCAGTGGCCAATGGAAGACAGATTAAATCTAAACAGGACAACTGGACCCAGAGGCCCACATCCTGTTTTTTCTCTCCAATGTGTAAATGGCACTTCTAGACCTTATTGCAACCTGCACAAGGAGAAGGACAGTCTACCCAACTTTTAGTCCAATAGGCTAGTGCAGCAGTTCCCAAACTGTGGTACGCAGAGCCCTGGGAGTATGCAAGACATCTCTGGGGGGTATGTGGAAGAAATTGAGTAATGGCAGATTTTATTTTCCTTCTAATAATAACTGGCATTTAAGGGGTTAAAATATAAAATGTATGGGGTACATGGGCAGCTGGTAAATCTGGAAGGGGGTACACAGTAAGAAAAAGTTTAAGAACCTCAGGCTTAGTGGTTAGGGCACTTGACCAGGGATTAGGACACCTGAGTTATGGGCCCTATGGGTTTGAATCCACATCTCCCACTTAACAGCAAAGTGCCTTAACCACTAGGCTGTGGACTTGGCAGGGATAAGAGTGATGTTGACCCTTTCTGGCCTAGTGGCCAGCTAATACAAAAAGGGTCAAAATAATAACTTTATCCAATGACTAATGCAAAATGCAGAAGTTGCACTGTGAGCAGCAGCCAGAGAGCCACTCTCCCTCCATCCCAGCACAGGGCCTACAGGATCAGGCTTTCTCTCACTTTCACTACTTCTGTTCCTACATAACTTTTTCTCTAGACTGCTCTGTGGGCCAGCTTTAATAGAACATATGAAGGATACAGTTTAGACTAAGAGCTGGACCTGCAGGTCTAAAATGTTGAAGGGAACTTGGTTCAGCCACACCCTGAGCAGCACCTCAGACATGGCCCTATCTATAACATATTTAGCCAGTGCTGGAGTTTGAATTAAACTTAAATGAATGCGTTAAATGAGAATTGCTTAATGTTACAGTGATGTGACATTGTACTGTTGTAAGTGTGGGACTGCCAAGGTTCCTGTTCTGTATCTTTACAGTCAGGTTTTCATATTTACTAAATGGCAAAAACTGAGTTTTCCATTTTTTTTACATGCATAAGCTCAGTGTAGATTTAAAGCAAGGGCCCTCACATGATTTTCAGTGCATGGTACACCCTTAAATAAATGTACATATTCATCTCTGATCTTGCCACAGACAGATTTCAGCCTCTGCAATGATGCATCAAAATGCGTGTGTGACACCTGGGCTCCTCTGAACCAGAGAAGAATGGCAACCCACACAGTTCCCCTCTAACACAGCAGAATCTCCTCAGCAAAAACAGCCTGTAGATTCTTGCAGGCAACATCAGTTCTGGCCCCCTGTCAATAGTTAGCTGTCTCAGCTTCTGCCAAGGTAGGATGTCTGGTATCCTGGCTCTGAAGTGGCACAGGCTCTGGGTGACAGCCATGACAGATGATCTATTGTAGTGTGTGTATGTGTGTGAGAGAGAGAGAAAGAGAGAGAGAGAGAGCACCTATTCCTTAAATTAAAACACACAAAATAATTCCAGAAGGCTGCCTGCAAATATACAATTTGAAGAAGACTTTCACAACTAAGCATGGATATACTGACTGCTCTGTAATGTTCTGTATCTAATCCATGCTGTTTTATCATATGTTTTCAAGAGATCTGCTACTGATGATCAATCATTTTTCTCACTTCTGAAATGCAGATCTGTCTTAGTGGAGATGCCCAGTCCTGTTGAACTGATCAGAAAAGAGCTTGGTATGCCTCATCACAGCACCATATTTTTGGAGTTTTTTAAATAGCAACCAAGGATGTGTCAGGTAGCTTCCAGAAAAAAGACATGATCCTTGTCTCAAGGTCCCTACAAATCAACTGATCTCTGTGTTGTCATTCAGTGGTGTAGCAGCCTGCCCACGTGCTGTCAGTTGCAGGGTCAGAGCCTTTCATCAGGCAAGATGTGAAGAGAGTGGCCAACAGCAGTAGGAAGATAGACAGGAAGGGAAGAAGGTGAGCAACATGACAATGTGGTGATTCAGGACAGGTTAGTTTGCAGCACAGTAGAGTTAAACATTATTTAAAATAGAGAAAAAATAAAACCGTGGGAGGACACCTAATCCCTGGGAAATTTAGTCACAGAAGATACAGGTTATGAGAAAGATTGCTGCTACTCCTCCACTGCCAAATTTCCAGACCATGGGTCAGCCCTGTAGGCTGGATGACATGGCTCCACAGACCAGGGGTTGAGCAGTGGCACCTCTGGCCTAGTGTATGGTAATCATTTAGACAAAAAGCTACTGTTATGCTTTAGTAGCTTGCACTTCATTTGTAACTGGAATTCAGGGACTGGAATTTAAAAAGCAACCCTGCTAGTGTATAATTCAGCTCTCTCTGTCAGCTGTGCTGGCTCTGCAGGGCTAACAGAAGTAAAACAAATATTTTTGTCTCCAACACAGACAGGACTGAATATGTACAAGATGTAGCACTCACAAGTGCCACTATACTAATATGATGGTCACTTTTCAGCCAAGAAACAACAGAGAGATGTGACCAGCAGCAGCAACCAAGCACACGGCCAGGGAGGTTCTTTCTCAGGATGCGCAATGCAATGCAATGCAATGTAATGCACTACTGTGTCATAACAGATAAGGGGCTGTTTGACCAATCACAGGCAGAAAAGAACCGTTTTTGAGACTCACAGGATATACAGGAAGGCAGCCAGGGTAAGGAAAGAGGAGTAAGGCTTTAGTTGAAGACACATAGGTGAGGGAAGGAATTGGAACCCACTAAACAAACCCTTGGTACTCTCGCAATACAATTAACAGATTCATTTTTAATGACCTGTGATCCCAAACTCGCCGTAGGCACTTTTGTGGAATGTGATGGCAGTAGGTAAAATGATGGAATGGCTCAGCAGGGAGGTGCTGAGAAAGACCCTCATAGCAAAAAATTCTCCTGAACAGACAGCATCCATTAAAAAAGAGTGAATTATAAGTAAATATTAGAAAAATAAGTCCTATGTTCAATATTGCATTCTTTCAAGCAGCCATTCTGACACCAGTTCTCTTTGCCTCAGTTGATCCATCTGTAAAATGAGCATAATGATATTGACTTTTCTTTGTAAATTGCTTGAAGATGCACTGTCTAGTAGTACTATATTTTTATTATTGCTACTACTATTATTATTTTTATCAGCGCCTATTCAAGGGAGAATGCAGAGCAGCAGTTTAAATGCAATTGTATTTCATAAACACACAGCACTTTTCTGTGTATTTACTTTGTGAACCTAATGCACTAGGTTAAGGTGAATGCTGAAAAAAAAATCCTATAGAAATATTTTTTATATTTTAAGTAGATTCAGTTTCTGTTCTTACCCATATTGTGTTCCCTTATTGTTATGTTCACAAATTATCTAGCAAATGAACCCAGCAGCAACCCTCCCCCCACCCCGAAACAGTAAGCATTCAGCAAATATTGGAGGTGAACCTCCCATCGAAATCTTTAGGGTAACCTGGAGAATTTAAAGACAAGACTAGTAGGGCCAGATTCTGATGGCATGTCTTTGATATATGTCACACATTTCTTTCATTGCTTCCTTGTTCTTGCCATCTGTCCATTAATTTGGGTCTGCTTTCTTTCAGGCATTTTTTCCTTTGTTTTTCCCCTTTTATACAGTTTGTCAGTTCTCTTGCTTGCTGTATTTACCACTGAGTCAAGCCTAGCTAAGTCTTTTTTTGTCCTTTGTATACTTCAGAACACAAATAGATCCATGTTGTTTTATATCTACAGCCTTGCTCTCTCTTCCTTTAATGTATTTCAGTGTGCTTAGGGATACCAACATTGTCACTATTATTATGGCATGTATCTATTTAATGCAGGCAAATAGAAATCAATTCTAAGTATATCAATAGTTGTCTCTCTTTGAGCTGCCATCAGCACACTTCTCAGTACAAAAAGACTGACATGGCATATCCTAATTTAAAAACTGTTTGATCCAGAAGCTCTAGTTTCCTGAAAACAACAATTATTTGCTCCTTTTATCTTCTGAATATTGTATGCTATATATAGATGCTTACTGTTGGGTGTGTATATGTGCATATGCTGCTGGATGGGTTTACTCCAGAATAATTTACTCTGAAGTAAACCCACCCTGGGCAGACATCTACATGTGCACCCATTTGGGAGCAAATTTGCTGGTCCTGGCAGCAGTCTGCTCCCACCCACTCTGGACCTGCACCAGCCCCCTGTAGCTGCCAGAGGAAACTCCAAGTTTCCCCGGGGTGCTAGCCTAGATACTGACAAGAAGCTTGAGGCCAGGAGACAGCTGTCTCCTGTCAGGGGCTGAGAGATTGCTCCCTGCCCCTGGGAGCTGCCTGCTGCTGAGGCAGACACCAGTGGCAGAGCCCAGGTGGGGACAATGTCCCTCTGCCCCAGCAGCAATGAGCTCCTGGCCCTGGCTCCCCAATCAGGAGCAGGGAGCTTGGATAGAGCTGCAGGAGAGGGGCAGGTCCCAGCCCCCTGCCCCTATTCACTGATGGGGAGCTAGCAGTGAGCCCGTGGTACTCAGTGGGGGCTCAGCTGGGGGCTTGCTCTTAGCTGCCCCACTGGCAGATCAGGGCAGGGGACAGGGGGCTGGGACCTGCCCCGCCTCTGCAGCTCTTTCCAAACACTGTGCCTCAATGACCCCATTGGAGCACGGGACTGGAAAAAATCTGCAGAGCTGGGACCTGCCCCTGACCAGGACAGTTTCCAGCCAGTCCCAGACTGTGCAGGGAAGTCTGCACATACAGCCTGAAGCTGGCTGGGGACTGCCCAAAATGGGACAGTCCTCAGCCACCTCCAGGCTGCAGGTGCAGAATTCCCTGTGCAGCCCCAGGCTGGCCAGGAACTGTCCCAAGCAGGGGCAGGTCCCAGCCAGCTCCAGGCTGGGCGGGGAACTCTCCTTGTGCAGGGAGCTCCCTGACCCTGCTCTGTGATCATGGAGTGGAAGCTGGGAGCTCCCTCCTGCCAGGGCAGCACGACATTGTACACAGTGTTTATCAGCCCATCAAAAAAATAAAGACCTCTCTCATTTGTTCAAGCTCTTCTTTTAGCTCCAAAAAGCCATAAGCGGACACTCTCCTGTCTACCGTTGTCCTGTCTGCCTTCACAGACACCTCTCAGCATTAGCTAGCACACCACATGCTGGCAACAGTCTGTGCTGTGGGAGGGGAGGGGAGGGGGGAATCCCTGCTTGAGCAGGGAGTGGGGGGAGGAAGAAGGGGGCAGGAGGAAGCCAGGCAGATGCCACTGCGCCTGCCATCTGTGCCAAAGCTCCAGCCAGGGAGGAGAGGAGCAGGGCCAGGTCTGCTGTGGAGCAAAGAGCCCTGCCCAGGGCTGCAAAACATCTGGGATGCTGGGGGACTCTGGTTTAAGTTAAACCAAGAAGGGGTCTGGGACAGACATTGCATAAACTGGTTTGACCTAAATCAGTTAAGTCTAACTTAATCAGTTAAGTCTACATTCAACCAGGTTTATCTCAAACCGGTTTCAGCCATTTTGAAACTGATTTATGTACACTGAACGTCTGTTCTGTTACAGGTTTAAACCAGTTTCTGATCACTTAAACCGGTTTATGTGTAATGTCTGTCTCTAGCCTTTGAACTTGTATACACTACAACACCTCTGTCATTAAAACCAGGTCAGCAGAGCCTCTTAGTCAGTACTCTACTGTCAGCAGAGGTGCATCTGCACCAGAAGTTTTCTCAGTCTCTTATCAGTGGAGATGTGTGACGTTTTCATACCCGCTAATGGATTTAGCTATGCTGACAGCATTCTGTAACATAGACTTGTAATTTATTTACATTAAACATTCATTGGATAATACATCAATGGTCCTTTGAGTAGCAAGTAGAATCCAGGTGAGTGCTCTAAAAAAATAAGGCTAGGGAATAATGTTCCTCCTTACTTCCTGTCCTAATTCTTCAGGGCAAATTATAGTGTCATTTGGGGTTAGCAGTGTAGGTACCATTACATCCCCCACAGCAATTGCTCTTACATGCTATGGTGAGGAGTGCTACAGAAAAGCTTAAGACAGACCTGTGGATAGATAACTGCTTATGCCATGCACCCTGCCTAAGTTGTTTACTTCTTTAATAATCCTTAGTGCAATCATACTTGTTTTCCTCATAATCTTTTTTATGTATATATTCATTACCACAGCAAATGGCAGTTTAACTGAGCCCCATGATGCATGTCAATAACAAAACCAGCTCATCAAAAACATTTCCAAACATGAGGAGCTGTGCATCCCCAAATAAGCTAAACCAAAAATGGTTATTGCCTAAATTGCATGCTAAGTAAAAGATAATCATATTAAAAGAAGGTGTTGCACTTGCATAAAACTTTTAAATAACATGCTCCAGAGAAAAATAATTGCTCCTAAGCCTTCTTTCCACCAATATCTCCTTACATTTTTAAATAATATTAATCTTCAATCTGCTTGTTTCTTTCTTTAATTAGTATCCCATAATTGGCCTGATTCCTACTGCTTTGAACTTGTAAAAATGACTGTCTGAAACCCTGCCTAATAGCATGGATGCATTTTTATGATCACTTTGCAAGGAGATAAATACCTACAGAAGATTCAATACAGACTCAGTTGTCACATAGTTGGGGAGGCAGGAGAAGTACTTTCTGAGCTGTTCTGAATCATCCTACATAGTTTGGCTTATTGATGCCACAAGCAGAAAGGGAAAGTGACTGGGGATAAGCCCCTGGTATCAACAAATAGACAGGGGAGGTTAAGTGAAGTATGAGAAGGTATGAGAGGAGTATTCATTAAAAGTGAATCATTTGTAGAAAACAGCCATCTTCACTTTCCAGGCTTGAGCTTCATGTGTACAACTTTCTGATCACCAATATGTAGTTTCTGAAAACTTTCTCCTCAAAAGCAGGATTCAGAATTGCTCACTTCTGGTGAAATTTTCCTTTTCACTTTGTATTTTGCACATTTGACCTGTTATTGTATTGGTCATATCAAAGCTGTGGTGCATACAGCCCACAAGAGGTTAATCTGTGGCTACCACTCCTCTCCTGGCTCCAGTGGTTGCTGCAGTGGAGATCTCCAGACTCTGCCCCCACCCCCACAACACACCTTCCCTAGCTTTCACTTCCCGCCCTCCTTGCACACATGGTGCTGCGAAGCGAGCCGGGGGGGGCGCGCGGGGTGGGGCGGGGCGGGGAGGACACTCACCCACTGCTGCTGGGGCAGTCTGCAGCTGGGCAGTTGAGGGGGGTCCTTGGCCCCCTCTGGTGTGACCTCCACAACATGCAGCCTCCTCACTATGTGCCCCCTGGCCTTAAGATGTTGAATTGTTTGAATAGAGTCAAATGATAACTGAATCCTACTTTCTTTTCCCATCTGTCAGCTCAGCAGTGACAATGGAGCCAAATAAACTCATGCCACTCATTCAGTTCATATGGCCTAGCAATCAGTCATGATACTTTGGCTTCCATCCATGACACCAGGGATTTCATTGTGGTCTTCCATATAAGCATTAGCCAGGCCTACAGTTACAGGACTTCCAAGGACGTAAGAGCAGATGAATTTGATCCAGCAAGCTGCCAGCTAGAACTAAATTATCTCTAGGAACAAATTGATCAAAGTGGAGCAAAGGTACTTATGAATCCAGCCACATGGTTAGATGTTGAGAAGTGAATAACAACTAACTGACCTGCATGCATAATAGTCTGAAAGTGTGATTTTATTGGTCACAAATTTTCTGTGTTCAGGCTATAAACTGAAGGGCTGCAAACAACTGAAGAAATAGGCATCTTTTGGGAAATCTGGGAAATCTGATGGGAAGGGAGGGCTTGCTCTAGTGCCCCCTGGTTTCTAGCCTGAGCCAGTGCAGGCATGTGCCTGCATTTCCAGAATCAAAAGTGAATGTCAATCCGCTTGCTTCCTGCTTCAATCTATGCAGGTTAGACTAACCTGCAAAGATTTAATTGATTCAGGCTCAGGCTTTTTGAAGGTCTGTACTTACTCCATGTGAATAGTTTGAATTAGACTGCGAACTGTGTTCTTAATATTACATATCTTTGCATTTCTATTTTGTATTCTTGAATTTCCATGCAAATAGTTTGGCTGGAGCATGCCATTTTGGTTCTGCTGTAACAAGGAAGACGGTTGAATCCAGTTTTTAATATAGAACCACAGAAGATATCTTGAACCTATGTTTTCAGTCCTGTGCACTATCTTTACCTTCCCTTATAGCCCTTATCTCAATTCTCAGCATGGCATTTGATTTAACATGTTTATAACGCCTCACTTTCCACCATCCGTGACTTATCCCTTGCCAGTATCTCCACATTTGTGTGCTCTCTCTCTCTTGCTGCATTTCTTCCATCTTTCTCAAGTGAATGCCCAAGTGCTCTTCAGTCTCCCTCCTTTGCTCAATCATTCCTTGCCAAACGCACCATAAACAAACCCTCCGCATTTATTTTCCGATCATCTGAGCAGTACTAAAGACCCCTGACTTCCTGAATTTCCAGCATTCTTCATATTAATCTCTAGCATTGTTGTTTGAGTGCATCCACATCCCTCAAACCATATACTCCTTACTTCCAGCAATGATTACTTACCTCCAGCAATCATTATTACAACTCCTTCTAGCTTGCCATCCTCACCAAACTTCAGTGTGCCACAGACTGCCAATCTCTGTCTTCCTCAGATATCATCATGCCAATTGTCACTTTTCACTGATCCACTTGTTTCATCCCTTCTGGCCTTACCATTTCCCCTTTTCTCTACAACAGCCGTTCAACTAGTCACAGGCCAATCTCTCTTCCCAGGGTGGGCCCTTAATAATAGGAGCACCTTTCACCACGTGACACCTGTCTGATGGAAAGGCCTTGCCTTGAATTTAATTTTAGTGAGCCTCCAGCCAACCCTGCATAACTATCCACCTGTTCTCTTTTTGCTGATCAGCAAGGCAGCATGGTACAATGATTGATAAGGCCAAAAGGTTGGTAGTCAGGGGGCATGGATTCTGCCCCAGTTCTGACACCAATGTGCTGGATGGCTATGCATAAGTTCCTGAACCTATTTGTGTCCTAGTTTTCATATGTGTTCACTGAGAACAAAGATACAAAGTGCTTTGGCATGTAGATTAAAAGCACTATGTTCAAACCCGTTATTATCATTGTTGTTATTATGAACTTTGAGCCACTTTTCTCCTTACTCTCATGTAGCTGCCTTTTCATATTTATAATCCCTTTTTTGATTCATTATTATTTTGGACAAATGATGGCCTTTGGCAGTAGACTCTGAAATTACTGGTACCTGCCCCGCCCCACAAGAGCTTTCTTATGAATACAAAGTATGAATGCCCTGTTTGCCACTTAGCTATAACATTGCTTTTCTTTCCTTGTTTTAGGGAGTGCTGCCAATTTTTTGGAGACAACGGCTTGACTCTGAAGGCTTTTTTTACCAAGGCAGCACCCTTTGGTGTTCTTTGGACACTCACAAACTACCTATATTTACATGCAATAAAGAAAATAAACACAACGGATGTCTCCGTGCTGTTCTGCTGCAACAAAGCTTTTGTGTTCTTGCTTTCATGGATTGTTCTCAGGGACAGGTTCATGGGAGTGAGGGTAAGTGACTCCTCTCTGTCTCTCTAACTCTTTGTTATCCTTTTCCCGGTATATCCCCATTGGCTTGTTTGGATCAAGTAACAGGTTTCCCGTATCACTTAAAAGGGGAAGCCTGAATCAGCATAGAGTTGTAGAATTGTAGGGCTGAAAGGGACCTCAGAAGATCATCTAGTCCAACCCTTTGTTCAAGGCAGTAGCATCCCTGACTAAACCATCCTCTGTCAACTGGATTTTAAGCAAAGCAAAATTTTTAGGCACCCTGCCAACTAGAGGAACCCTCAGGTCTGAATGATGTCTGGGAGGAATAAGACACCAAGGAACAAGATCCTCAGTGGGACATTTAAGCTCATATCCTTGCAAATTGTACAAGCCACCTGCTGTCTTTACCAGAGAGCACACACTGAGAATCATCACCATGGGGCTATCTCTAGGCCCCTGCAGCCACTTCCTCTTAGAACTCAGTTTCTTTGCTCATTGTTCCTTAGAAGCAAGGTACCTTATGCTAGTTTGGAGTGTGAAGGAGTATCCCCAGGTTGTTGTGAACATTTGTTTTCATGTGCCTGTTCTCTTTTGATAAGAAATTAGCCTGTGAGACTTAGAAAACATTTTTTAAATTCCACTTATCTGCAAGCTCTTTACCTATCCTTGTGCCATTTGTTCACATTATATGAATGTATTTGTATTAGCCAATATTTAAATATAACAAAACCCCTATTGCATTGGAGTATTATTAAGTTCTGTATAACTGGTTGTACACTTCAGCTGAGATAGACATGGAGGCAGATAATTTAGGTTTCTTTCCTCAAGTGACTGTTTCCAGAGCAGTTTGTTTAAGTATGCAAGTGGTAAGGAACAAATATAATGGCCTTGTAGAGTAACCCAGAGCATACAGCAATCCATTCTATGACTGTTTAGGGGAGGCTAGGAGTTAGAGAGATCTGTATGGAAATACCTGAAAGTGACTCTCAAAGGTAGAAACCTAGAGAGAGCTCCAAAGTCCTAGTCTGTGTCCATTCACTGAGGCAGAGACCTAGGTTGTATCCTCACATGAATAAGACAGTGTGCATGAGCCCGAGAGCCCCTTGTGTGTTCCATAGCAGATGTTGTCAGCACAGCTGTAATGCACTGTGTTAACTTCACTACTCAATGTCCATGGGAAAACACTGGCTTCCTCACAGCCTGCTCACTCTCCAGCCCTGCCATACCTTTCAGGGACATGTTATGTCCTACAACCTGGAGAAGGATTTCATTATCCTATGAAGCTGACTGCACAAAAGGATTTGGGCTTTTCAATAGGCACCCTGCCAGGCAGAGGACCCTTTGGGTCTGAGTGCAGTAGCCCCATTCTCCATAACTTGTAGGAAGAATTAGACCCCAAAGAACATGAGCCAACAAGATGAGCTGGAAGCCACCTGAGTTAGCTAGTCAAGTGGTTTTCCTGTCCCACTCCTGGCTGGAGGGAGTGTCTGCCAATTTCTCCTGTGGAAGCTGTTTCACTTTATATGTTCATTGGGTCAGAGGCAATGCTGTGCTTATGGGCACCCCAAGAAATAAGCCTCCCTAGCTATTTCCCACTCCCTGTGCACCACCAGCTTCACTCCCACTCCCTGTGCACCACTTGTAGCTGTGGTAGAAGCAGCTCCAGGCACATCCCTGCCAATCCATTTACCATGCCCAAGACTGAAGGCTTATCCACACCATGGGACACTGTGTCCCAGCCAGACCCTTCCCAAGCAGAATTCACCCATCTGCTGGCACAGACATGCTCCACAAGAGGACACTGGTGAGGCTGCCCCAGGAGGCCTCCTTAGCAACTGCTGTCATGCCTGCCAGACACCAAGGTCTTGAGAGCAGCTACAAAGAGACAACAGTGCATATCATTGCCTGCATAAATCCAGGTTTGGAGCATGTCTTTGGGGAGGGCATGCTCTGGCATGGCCTGACTTGGACACACTGGGCTCCTAGGCATGTGCAGGGAGGCTTCTCCAACATGCTGTAATTCCAGCATGTCAGAGCAGACTCCAGCATCACATGTATCAGCATCCCCGTGCTGAAAAATGGTGGTGGGGCACTTTAAACTAAAGCTTATTCAACAAGCTTTAGTTCAAGGTGCCATTTTTCAGCGCGGAGACACTCATACACATGATGCTTTTAATTAGTGCAGCGCTTAGATCTGCACTAATTTAAGTGCCCCCCTCTAGCCTCCTGGAGCATGTCTATAAACACCTACTGTCACTGTGGAATAGACAAGACTTAAGAGGATCCAGCTGATGCAGAGCAGGGCTTCACAACTCCCTCACCCTGAGCACTGACCAATCCCATATAGACACAGCCAGTGAATTATCTAACCCTGCCCTAGTTGATACTTCATTCTTTATACCAAGTGGAACCACTGCAAGAGGTAAGACTGACAGGGCCCCTCACCATAATACCCTAGCAATCCCAGTGGGTAAAGCACACATTTGAGAGTCAGGAAATATATTGGGTCAAGTCTCTGCTCCAAATCAGGATCAGTGGGGATTATCGGAAGCTGGATCTTCAACATCCAGGTGAGTGACATAAGCTATGGGGGTCTAAGGAAAGATCCAGCAATTCTGTTGCCTTGTCTTCAGGTTAGCCAGGCTCTGAAAATGCCAGCTGAATCAGGCCCAGAGGCTAGCAGCAATTGAGGGGGTTTCGAGGCTCTTGGTGGGACTTCAGTGTTCAGCGTAGGCTCCTAAAGTGACAGAGAAGTGCGAAGTCCCCCTGTGCATTTAAGGCTTGATCCAGTAAAAGACATAGGTGCGTTGTCCTTGGTGTAGAATCCAGAACCCTGAGTTAGGTGCTCAGGCAACCTAGACAGTGCATGGGAAAAGGGTGGGCAACTGCAAATGGGATTCACAACAGGCACTGAGTGGTGCATCACATAAGCTAGTGAGTACAAAATGCAGAAGGATGAGGTGTCTCTAAAATCCCATTCCTCTCTGGGACTTAAGTGCTTAACTGTTGGCTGCAGGGCAGCACCCATGTCAAACTTGGATTCACAGCCAAGGAATTTTTCCTGGATTCTGAAGGCCAGAAAGGGGGAGCTTGATGCCTGAGCCAGAGTGGCTGGGATACTCAACAGCAGAGGGGTCCTGGGTTCCAGGCCTTGCTCCCAGGACTGTTTATACATTTGGCATTAAACAGTCATTGGATGAAAAGCATTCTGGGAGTAAGTGTTAGAACTCCCAAATGAGTACCCTCACCCCAGGGCTACACAATCAGGTTTCCCTCCCTGGCGAAGGAGTCCTGGATTCTTTGCTGCCATCATGCACGGTTCAAATTGGATGGGTAGAGGGTTCCTCTGCCCAGCCTAAGTTGTATCCTGATGGCTAAGAGAGTGCTCCTTGGAGTGCAGAGATGTGAGTTTGAACCTCATCATGGCAGGGAAAAAATAAGCTTAGTTTTTTTTACTTCCTAAGTGGGTGCTTTAACCACTGGGTTATATATAAACTGAGGTTAGCGGCAGCCACATCTTAAGATAACGACATCTGCAAATCTGTTTTGTAAGGAGACGAGTCCTGGCATTGTGTGTTCTACCAGATCAGGCCTCTTAGGGACTTAAGTGAAGAAATGCTTACTTTATGGATCCTAGTTATGGTTAGGTGCAAAATTGGTACTAGCCACTCAAGCTGGAGCAATTCTGTGCACGACCAGAAGGGAGCATGGCAGGCTCCTAAGGAACTTTCCAGTCAAGTCTGAGGGGTTGAGTAAGCTTAGGCACCTCCAGGGTTAGGTGACAACTGAGCAGAAGGCTTTTTGGATTGTAATTTTGGCCTTAAGCACCTCGGTTCTGCTTCAGTCCTGCTTCAGGAGTCTGAGTTCTTTATTGGATCAAATCTTTAGCCCTTAGCAACCTCTGATGGGGAAGCCAGCACCAATGAGCATCTGGCATCCATAGCCCATAAGTGACATTGTGTCAGGTGTGTGATTCCCTCACTGGGGCCAAGTGGAATTACAGTGGAAAGATACCAGTTATTCACTCCTGCACTGTTACACCAGCAGACTTAGAGAATAAAAATAATAATATTCCTAGCTCTTACATGACACTTAAGGAGGTATCTCCTTATTAAAACTTAGCTATATTTTTAGTTGTCAGGGGAGCTTTTAACCTCAGTCTATGAGTTAACTTCAATAGAAAATTAATTTCTCAGTGATTGAAAATCTTTTATCGCCCTTATTATTATTTCAGCAGTGCCTGGTGGCTCCAATAGAGATCTTTACAAAATGTACCAGTAAAGTGCCTAACCCTTTCAGTTTTTGGCTGCACTTGTTCGTCACATTTTCTGATTATCTTAACAATGAACCCACTGTAACTAATAGATTTTTTGAGTAACCAAAAAATCTAAGGCAAAATCTGAAGTAATCTTAGGGGGCACTATTACTCAATCACAGAAAAGTATTGCTGGAAGGGCCCTCAGGAAACCATGTAGTCCACCTCTTGGCTCAAGGTAGGATCATTATCCCAGTCTGACCCATTTCCAACAAGTGTCTGTCTAACCTGTTCTTAAAATCTTCCAACAGTGGAGATCCCATAACCTCTCAAGGTAATCTGTTTCAAAGTTTAGTCACCCTCTTCCTAATATCCAACCAAAATTTCCTTTGCTGAAGTATAAGATCGTTAGTCCTTGTCCTATCCCCTGGCTGGCTGTATTGTCTTTTGGATAAGAGCTAAAAATACCTGTGGTCTCTGACTAAGGTATGGTACTTTTTGCCTTTATCCCATTGTTTTGGTCAGATTCTAGTGGACATATATTTCCTGCCTGTTTTTTAGTCATCTTGCATGTGCCATTGGAGATACCTATCCCATCAACTATCGTGTGTTGTTGCTATACAGCTGACTTGTCTACCATCTTATTGTGGCTGAATTCTAAGGTGCATTATGTGTGTGCGTGCATATACATACACACACACGAGAAGGACCATTTGAAACATGTTTTATAAGCCTTTTGTATGGAAGGTGCTTTATAAACACAAGATACTTTTAGTATCTATTCCTATTAGTGATGGATTCATGCCCAAATGTGCAGAGCTGGGGTTTTGAATTTGACTCATTACAGAGACAGGGGCTGAAGTTTGGATTCAGGCCTGACCATTCCCCCATTTCAAAATAGTGGGAAAAAAATGTGAATTAAAAGAGATAAAAACTAGGAGTTTTAGTCTAAATCATTTCGTTGTTGATATTGTCTTGAGATATTGTTATGCTCTTCCTCCTGTTGCTCCTATTTCTGCTTTGGTCATAAGGAGCCATACTTTTTCATGTTCAGGGAAGATGAGGAGGAAGAATGTTAAGGGACATTTGGGTATAACCCCTTCATCTGAGTGCTGATGGATTCATTGTAGACATGGAATACATTTTGTTTTAGGGTTGGCAAGCCAGTCAATTGACCAGTCAAATGTTGCCAATTGACCCATCAATTGCCTGCATATTTTTGACTGGTCAAAGATTATAACAATTTCACAAAAAACTACATTTTTTGGTAGTCTTCTTCACAGAAATATGATATTTTATTGTTTTTTAACACATTTTTTAATGGAAAAAATGTGCTTTTTCTGTGTATTATTTGGACCGATTGGCTTTTTTTTTTACAATTTTTTATCAATATTTGATCAGTCAATTGACCAAACTTTATTTGATTGGTCTAATACACAAATCTATACTGTTTTCTCTGGATCCTTATACAAGTGGGGCAGAGTGAGCAGGCTCTTCCTTGGATCCTTCACATCGTTTGTGAGGATTAGCAAGGGCTGCCTGAAAGGAAAGCCTGAGTTTGCTTCATGCAGGAAGGAGGCTGCTGTGGGGTTTTGTAGTTTATTTCTTCCCACCATTTGTTGAGTTGCAGGAGTGCTCAGGTACTGCCTCACTATGAATGGGGATTTAAATGGAGTCTCTTTCCTCTTTCTTTCCTTGACCATGTGTATACTGCCTCCCCACCCAGCCCAGGACTCCTGCCCTGTTCACACAATTCTGACATTCCTGGAGCCCCAAATCATGAGATTCTGGGCAGGAACGAGTGCGGGGTCATAACACCCCAGCCAAATATCTGTCCAGCCTCCACTTAAAGACCCTCAAAGTAGGAGAAAGTACCACCTCCCTTGGGAGTCCCTTCCAGAGCCTGGCAGCCCTAACTGTAAAGTCATGTCTCCTGATGTCCAGCCTGAACTTTCTAACAATTGTAATTAAAATAGTGAGAGTTGGCAAACCTGGATGCTGCCATCAGATCAGTGTCCTTTTTGTTGGATGGATGCTGTTTGTTGTGACCTTCAAGTTAGCATGACAAGGATTGCAGACTATGACAGCAGTTCACTGTGTTTTGCACCCACGGGGACCCTGGAAGTCAAACAGTCACAGACTTTCTCCATTCACTCAGCCACTTTCACAGGACCAGATCCTGAGAGAGAGCTATTGCTCGGTCACTCCTCCCCTAGAAACAAGACAATCTTATGTTCATCAACCAGAATGTGTTATTTTTAAGATGCAGACACTCATCCTTTGAGGGCTGTGTCTTTTTTGATTGTGCCAAAGTCCTGGTTAGGATCAGAGAGAAGCGCTTTCCTAGACAGCACAAGCAGCAAGAGATGTAAATCGTGCAAGCTTTTTTAGTTCATTAAGTAATGCATATTCTACACTAACCTTTGGTTATTGTACTTATCTTGCTTTGAACCTATTAATTTCTGGGTATTTCTTTAGTTACCAATGTGAATAATTCATTCTTTTACTTTGTGTCTGCTTTTCTATCAGTCAGTCTGTCTCTCTCACACACACACACAAGCATACCTCATCTTTAAATTTCCCTCTCTTTACCTTTATTTTGCCACATGATTGCGTAAGTAAGTGACAAGACATCTTACTTCCTTCACACCTGCTGGAATTGCCGTAGGGTGTCAAAGATATGGCTCATGGGATGGATTTGACCCATGGAGCCCCATCATCTGGACCCTGGTGCTGCCCCTGGGTCTGCACCGAGCCACACACTGCTGGACTGGCTCTGTGTGTAGGGCCTGGGACTTATCCCACACACAGCACCTGCTCCAAAAACCAGGTCTCACATGGCACACATCCCAGACTAGCTGGGGTGTGGGGGGCACCGCGTGCAGCACAGATCTTGGGAGTGGCTGTAACAGGCTCCAGATGTAGCATGGGTCCTGGACTGACTGGAGTGGGTGCCATGTGCAGCTCACATTCCAGGACCCATACTGCATGTGGCACCCATTCCAGCTGGGCTGGGACTTGTGCCAGATGCACGTCACATGTGGCTCAGTCCCACACCAGGTGGGAGGAGTGCCATGCAGTGCAGGTCCTGAAGCAGGTGCTGCTGCCCTCGAGCCAGCATAGGGGGGGTGGGGGGTGTCTGTGGGCCCAGTCCAGCCTGGCGCCACTCATCCAGCCTGTGGGGGCTCATGAGTTTGACACCTCTGCACTAGTGTGTTAAGAGGTGTGTAAATAAGCACAGCCCAATAGCAACAAACCAGGAGTTCAAGCAAAATGTGTCTGATGCTAATGACATGCTTGATAAGCAGCCTGAGAGGCCTTCAGGGAAAATGCATATGATATTCTTGACATGTTGACAGACAGGCAGGCTGAAAGCTTTATCCAGGACCACATCTAGCACTTGTGACATGCTTGATAGAGGATGGAGCCACTGCAAAAGCAAATCAGTTGGAGTCTGAATTTATTTGCTTTAGTCTTTTACTCTAGTGTCTCCTTTCATACCACAGTAAACAAACTCATTCAGCATGCAGGAGTAGTGGTGGCTGCAGGTACTTTCTGCAGGCACAGTATATAAGCACACCAAGCCAACATTCCCTGAAAGCTAAAAAATATTGATATTAATATTGATTTTCAGACTGTGCCTCCACCTTCTGGGTATATTCTAGGCTCAGCCTTCCCCGAGTTAGGAGCAAAGCTGGCCTATTGCATCAAGCCTCCATTGCTCTTCATCCAGAACTGTACTTTTAGAATCCCAGGCCAACAGAATGGCTGCTTGTGCTAGCATCATGTTGACTGTGGGATTTTTGATAATATTCCTCTTATGCCAGTACCTATTACATAACTAAGTGACTTCAGGCCTTGATCCCTTTAGATCTCTCACAGATGGTCCGGCAGAGTTAGCATTTGGGTGGAAGACCAACAGATGTCAGTTCTTGGGAGGTCACTCTCCTTTCTGAGATCCTCTTCCTGATGCTAGTAAAGGGCACCGTACAGCTGCAAGTTTCTTATTTCATATGTTCTTTCTGAAAGCTCAGTTGCTGACCATCAGATTCATTACAAACCTACCGGCTAATTTTTTTTCCTGGCAAGCATTAGTAGTTAATCTGCTATCACTGCCAAATTGCCAGCTGAACAGAATGTGTGTTCCTCCCTGCCTAACATAAAATTGTCTGGCATTGTTCTGTACTGTTACTGTATTTTCACATGTAGGTGCTTTTCAGTTGTGAGTGAAATAAGTCTAGTGTATTATGCAGAGGAGGAAAACAAGTAAAAAAAAAAATCCCATATCTGAGCATCCTCCAGGGCTGGCAAAGTGTGGATACAGCCTCCAGCTTTGCAGCTTGAGCTAGTTTGTAAATCTTGTTGGTAGCCTTCAGGCTGAAAGATGCCTGTGACCTTAGAACTGTATGCACCTTGGACTCAATCCTGCAGCACAGAGTGCAGAGCTCCCTCATTCCTCTTGTGCTTAGAGGAAGCTTGCACAGGTAGTCAACAGCTTGTAGGATCAAATCCCTTAACATCAGAGTTTTTTTAATATTGAATGCTTGGGAATTTTGCTTTTACTTCGATCAAAATAGCATCTGAAACAGAGCTGCACAGAGTATTTTCTCTCCTTCTGGTAAATGGCATTTCAGGTTGATTAAATCATTTGGGACATTTTTGTCAATTTAACAAATTATTTTGATGAAAAGAAAAAAAAAACCCTGAAAAAAAAGGCTAAGGAAGATAAAACTGTTTCCCTGTAATCTGAATGAAAGCTTTCAAGTTTTTTATTTGAATTGATATTTTGTTTTCAAATTTACCTCACTCTTATTCCTAGCTACTAAAAAATGTTTTTTGAAAAAAAGCTTAAACAGCAAATGGTAGTGAAGTGAACTAGCCACAATGATCCTGGAATTACAATAAATGGTGCATTTGACCAAAATAAGGTTTTCCTTTTTTTTTTTTTAGTCCGGCCAGAAGGCAAACAGCTTTAGTTCCATGCTCCATTCTTTAAGCCATGGGGCTCAAACTTGTTTGCCTCCCCACCAGGCTGGCTCCAGTTCCACCTCCAGCAGCAGAGCATGTGGCAATGGCAGCACTGTTGTCAGTTCAGAGAACTGCATAGGTTTATGAACCCATCAGTCACCCACTGCTGCTGAAACAAGTCCCTAGTGGGGCTCCGTATCCTGGAATTTGGTGACAGACTCTATCCCTCCCCTGAATTCCTAGCCCCACAAGAGCCCTCAAGGCCATATGAAATGGCTCTGGGGGCCAGATCCAGCCTGTGAGCTGTATCTTTAACACCCCTGCTTTAGAGAGTAGATAAAACACCCCTAATTCTGTCTTTTGTTGTTCCTACTAAACCTGCATGCTAAAGAAATACATTTTGGAAGTCGGCTTTGCATTTGCAAAAATTGTACATTTTCCTCTTAAGAGAACTACATGTAGTGAGATAACCATGTGCAGAACCTGTTTGACTGCCTCTTGACTTTGAATGCACATTTTTGCTGGTTGAACTTGGGACTGGAATTTTAAAATTGGGCCCAAGCCTATAAGATGCACACCACATGTGATATATAAGATCATTGGGGGCCAGGTTCTAATTCACCTGTTAGGCACATAAATGGACTTAGGCACCGAACTACAATCCTATTCCACCCTGCTCAAATCCTAAAAAACAATTAATGCAAACTACAGGTGAAACCTCTTCCTCCTTACTGTTTTTCTGAGACTCAGTGGGTGCATCTACACATACACATATACTGCACAGTACAGGCATATGTCTACACGTGCATGCCCATACTGCATAGTAAATATGGCAACTTACGCTGACTTGAGCATAAATTTGATACTTGCATCATGTAGGTATCAAATTTAGGCCTGATTAGTCACTGCGCGATAATGCATGTGTAGACACCTTACTGTTAAGTAACACTGTGTGTGTGGACTGACTTGGGACTAGCTTTAACACCTGCATGTGTAGACACCAGCCTATTCCTGCTTACTGTGCAGTAAATTTAAGCCGGTGTAAATGCATGTGTAGACACAGCCAGTCTTAAGGCTAAAATGGTAGGGTGTTAAAAAAGTTGATGCATTAATGGATTTTCTGGGATTTATAAACAGAGTGGAATAGAATAATGTGATGGAACCTAAGTCTACTTAGATGCCTAATAGGTAAAATAAAATCTGGACTTCAGTATTTACACTTTTCAGGTCCCTGTTCTAGTCTAAATTTTGTTTTATTCTCTATGGGGACTGCTTTTTTGGATTCTGGAACAGCCTGATGATTCATCTACTTGGAAGTTTTGTATCCTGATTACAAGATACACATCATCTAGCTATGGTCCAAATAGGATGGGTCATTCATTGCTATCTTTGTAGAGTATGATAGCAAGGAATATAAAGTTTGGATAAAGGTTTACACAAGTGTGTCTCCCCATAACCACTAGTGGCACTAACTACTGGGAGCATCATTAGAGAGACAGGATGGAATGAGCCTGGACCCTAACCCCTCTTACCCCATGAGGCACATTTCCCTGAACACAAGGCATATTGGCAAAGCAGCATGTGGAGAACAGCACTGCCATAGGCCAGGCTATGCCTGTTGTATAGACAGTGAAATTTAGTCTCAAGGCAGCTGGTCCAGCATCTTGTATAACCACAAGTAGCTTCCAGTCTCATAATGAGGCATTCCCTTTACCTGTCCAGTCTATTAAAACTTCCTTTCTTCCTGAAGCATGGAATTAAGCATGTATGATGCGCAGTCCTCTCTTATTTGTTGAACCAATATGTTTAGAAGACAGGCCTAAAGTCTTGGTAAAGAGAAACTAGCAAACTCTCCAGGAGTTTCCGGGAGTCTCTAATGTTGATTTTAACTCTTTTTTTGTCCTTTTACTTCCAACTTCTGGGCTGGCCAAAACACCATGCTCAATCCCTTCCAAGAGGAAGGTGCATTATAACTATGAGGCTTCTAAGAAGCAGGAAACCATCCTGCCCAACTCATTCTTCTCTGCCTACCTCTCACCACAACATCACATCCATGGTGCACACAGCCAGTTTTTTCAGCTAAGCAGCCCCTCCCCCAAACTGACTGAAGTATATCCGACATTCACAGGTTGAAATTTTCAACCTCTCTAAGTGACATAGGAGCACAAGTGGTACTGAGAGATGGCTGGATTTGCACATCTAAGTCACTTAGGCTCAGTTCTTCAGCTGCATTTAGGCAACTGACTCCCACTGAAATTCACGGTATGAATGAGGGAAGTCATTGGATTCAATGAAGTTGAAGGCCTTGGGCCCATCTGAAAATCCTACTCAAAATACCAGCATTTGCTTGAGTAATAAATTCTAGATCCCTATTTACAGCTGAAGGCTTTGACTGGCTGACCTGCGACATCCTTAAATCTACCTTATTTTTCTATTTTTTCCAACAAGTTTATTTTCCCTGCTATCTCCTCTGAATTCAAATCCATTTCTGCAGGCATTAGGGAATTCCTAGGTATTACCTGAGTATTACTGTCAAATGAATCCTGCAGTGGCTGTCTAACTCAGAGACTTTGTGACAGAGATGAAATTCCCTTTTCAGGTTATTAAGACGCTGATGCTCTGAAAAACAGCTCTTCCCCTTGCCAGCTATACTGAAATCAGATGTAGTCTCTTTGTCACTGTGCTTGCAGCTCCCCATTCCAAGTGCTGCTCTCATCCTCACCCTAGAGGTGTACCTGATAGAGTTTGTGCCCCAGGGTGCCAGAATGGAGGTGGGGGCTCAAGGCTCTGGCTACACAGAAAGGAGTGGATGGAGAATGGAGGTGTCACTTCTAAGAGCCAGGTTAACCCTTCAGGCTAGGGACAGACATTCAGAAAGCCTGAGCCTGAATTGATTCAATCTTTGCAGGTTAGTCTAACCCGCCTAGATCAAATCCATTTGCAACTGCACAGACATTCTCTCTGGACTGAAGAAATGCAGGCACATGCCTGCAGTGGCTCAGGCTAGAAGCCGGGGGGCACTAGAGCAGCCCTCCCTTCCCTTCTAAAGTGCTGAGCTGAAGGAGGGGTGTGGCCAGGCCCCAGCAGGACGCTCTGATTTGGGAGTGGTATAAAACCCCACCCTGCCTGCACTGTCCTGGGTTTTTCCCCTCTTGCTGCTCAAGAGGCAAGAGTATTGCTAGACCCCAGCCCCTGGCTAGCACTCTGAGGCAAAGGGGAGGTGTGCAGTGCATGCATCTGTTGATGATACTGAGCTTTTCAATCTCCCTCTCCCTGCTTCTTCAAACTGTCTGCAAACCTGACAGGTGAGGGAGACAGCAGGGGGCTGATAACACAGCATTTATTAGCCCATCAACAAAACAAAAGCCTCTTGCATTAGTTCAAGCTCTTCTTAAACAGTTTTTTCCAAGGAAGAAATGGAGGGACATTACCAGCTGACCTGTTGATTAGCTCCAAAAAGCTGTAAGCAGACACTGTTCTATCTGCCTGTCCCAGTGAAACTGGAGACACACATAGCCACCTCTCAGTATTAGCTAGCATACCACATGTCTAGAGTCCATGGGACTGGGGTCTGTGCTGTGGGAGATGGGAGGGAAGAAGGGAGGGAGGGGCTTGAGCAGCGAGCAGTGATGGGGGTGGGGCAAAGGGAAGCCAGGCAGACACTGCTGTGCCTCCAGAGCTCCAGCTAGGGAGCACAGTGGTGGGGCTAACCCTGTTCTCTGGAGCAGAGAGCCCAGCCCAGTCCAGGGCTGCACCTGGGATTCTGGGGGACTCTGGTTTAACTTAAACCAGGAAGGGGTCTGGGACAGACATTGCATAAACCAGTTTGACCCAAATCAGTTAACTCTGATACTACATTCAACCAGGTTTATCTTAAACCAGTTTCAACCATTTTGAACCTGGTTTATGTGCACTGAATTTAATTTGGCTTAATTTGGCTTGAGCCCCCTGCCTCTACTCCAGTGCCTCCTTAACTGAGTGCCAGGGACTGCTCATGCCATTTACAGCATGCATGCTGCAGGCTGCCCACCTCTGGTATAGTAGATAAGGATGAAGCAGATGATAGAAGTATGTTAAAATGTCATTTAAATGGCTCTTTAATATTTTGACTATCTAGGGTTGTTAAATAATGCTTACTATTTTTGTTTCCATCCAGATTGTGGCTGCTATATTTGCTATCGCAGGGATCGTCATGATGACTTATGCGGATGGATTCCACAGTCATTCAGTTATTGGAATAGCACTTGTTGTGGGATCTGCCTCAATGTCTGCTCTTTATAAGGTAAATAGACACGCATCTTTTGGGGCTATGAGATGCCCCGTCCACACTATTAAGTTTAGTTGTTACCAACTTAGCATCAAGTTCTGTAGCTCTTGCTGTTTTAAAGTCTTAAGGAGATTAGACATGGCACACCCTTTTTGTGGACACCTGATACAAGCACAAAGACCACTTTAATACTGGAGCTAAGCATTCACTTATGTAAACATTATCAGTCCCCACTGAGAAGCAATACATGCCTACTGGATAGGGGAGGCTCACCTCACCTTCTTTGATGCACTTCAGCCAGAGCTGCAGATGCCTCACATCTCTTAAGATAAGGCCACCTCTGTTTAGGTGCCAGATTTTAGACACTCAACTCTGTAAATGTTGTCCAAAGACTTTTTTTTCCCCCTGGGATCTTAGCTTCTTTTTAAGTCTCTGTGGATGCAACTATGCAAAATGCTAACTGCGCAGCAGCCTAATTTCACTGTGCATTAGCGTGCATGGCAAAAACCATGCTAATACGCTAATGTTCAGTAGTATTAGGCTACTGCGCAGTTAGTGTCACTACAAAGCCATGCACCGGCACTACTGGACAGTAGCACCAGTTACTGTGCACTGATGTAGTACTTTGTTATACAAGTACTAAACTTAATGCGCGGTAACTATGGGCACATTAATGAATGTGTAGATGTGCCCTGTGTCCCCTTCCTTCTTGGACTTCTATTCAGAAATGTCCATAGCACCTGTCAAACTTTAGACATTGTGCTGAAGGAGGAGAAAGCTTACATAATTAAAATTAAGACTCATGCTTATATACCTGGCTGAATCAAAACCTGAGGATTCACTCTTTGTGAGGTTGCCAGCAAGACTTCCAAAGAGTCCTAGAATCATAGAAAATTAGGGTTGGAAGGGACCTCAGGAGGTCACCTAGACCAACCCCCTGCTCAAGGCAAGACCATCCCGAATTAGATCATTCCAGCCAAAGCTTTGTCTAGCTGGGTCTTAAAAACCTCCAAGAATAGAGATTCCAAAACTTCTCTTGATAACCTGTTCCAGTACTTTACTACCGTCCTAGTGAGAAAATTCTTCCCAATGTCTAACCTAAACTCCCCTTGCTGCAACGTGAGACTGTTACTCGGTGTTCTGTCATCTGCCACCAGTCTAGCTCCATCCTCTTTTAAGCCCCACTTCAGGTAGTTGAAAGCTGTTATTAAATACCCTCACAGTCTTCTCTTCTCTAGACTAAATAAGCCCAGTTCCCTCAGCCTGTCCTCATAAGTCATGTGCCCCCCTCACCATTTTTGTTGCCCTCCACTGGACTCAATTTGTCCACATCCTTTCTGTAGTGGAGGGCCCAAAACTGAACACAGTACTTCATTTGTGGCCTTACCAGTGCTGGATAGAGGGGAATAATCACTTCCCTTGACCTGCTGGCAACACACCTACCAATGCAGTCCAGTATGCCATTAGCCTTCTTTGCAACAAGGGAACACTATTGGCTCATATTTAGCTTATTGTCCACTGTAACCCCCAGGTCCTTTTCTGCAGAGCTGCTGCCCAGCCAGTCAGCCCCCAGCCTGTACTGGTGCATAGGATGGTTCCGTCCTAAGTGCAGGACTTTGCACTTGTCCTTGTTGAACCTCATAAGATTTTTTTGGCTCAGTCCTCCAATTTGCCTAGGTCACTCTGAATCCTAGCCCTGCCCTTCAGTGTATATACCAGTGTTCCCCCTAAACTGTGCGACGTGCACGGCCACACACGCCTGCTCATGCCGCACTACTACAAGGCACACCTGCACAGCCACACATGCCACACAGCTTATAAGGAACAGGTATCTACTACTCCCCCCAGCTTGGTGTCATCTGCAAACTTGCTGAGGGTGCACTCTATACCATCTTCTAGTTAATGTTGAAGACATTGAACACAACTGGCCCCAGGACCAACCCCTGAGGCACTCCACTTGATACTGGCTGCCAACTAGACATTGAGCCATTGATTATTACCTTCCCAGCCTGATGATCCAGCCAATTTTCTATCTACCTTACAGTCCATTCATCCAGCCCACACTGCCTTAGCTTGTCTGCAAGAATGTTGCTGGAGACCATATCAAAAGCCTTGCTAAAATCAAGGTATGCCACATCCACCAGTCTCCTCCCATCCACAGAGCCAGTCACCTCATCATAGAAGGTAACCAGGTTGGTCAGGCATGACTTGGCCCTGGTGAATCCATGCTGACTGTTCCTAATCACCTTCTTCTCCTCCAAGTGCTTTCAATTGGATTCCTTGAGGATCTGCTCCATGTTTTTTCCAGGGACTGAGGTGAGGCTGACTGGTCTTTAGTTCCCTGGATCCTCCTTTATCCTTTTATTAAGTATGGGCACTATGTTTTCTCTTTTCCAATCATCCGGGACCTCTCCTGATCACCATGAGTTTTCAAAGGTGATGGCCAATGGCTCTCCAATAACATCAGCCAACCCCCTCAGCACCCTCAGGTTCATCCCTTCTAGCCCCATGTATTTGTATATGTCCAGCTTTTCTAAATTGTCCCTAAATTGTGACCTGTTCTTTCACTACTGTTGGCTGCTCACCTCCCTAAACTGTGCTGCCAGGTGCAGTAGTCTGGGAGCTGACCTTGCCTGTGAAGACAGAGGCAAAAAAAGCATTGCCTTTTCTGCATCCTCTGTCACAAGGCTGCCTTCCCCATTCAGTAAGTGACCCACACTTTCCCTGATCCTCCTCTTGCTACTGACATACTTATAGAAGCCCTTCTTGTTACCGTTCATGCCCCTTGCTAGCCGCAACTCCAATTGCGCTTTGACCTTCCTGACTTCATCCCTGCATGCCCAAGCAATGCTCGTATACTCTTCCCTAGTCATTTGTCCAAATTTCCACTTCTTATATGCTTCCTTTTTGTGATTTAGTTTACTGAAGAGCTCCCTGCTAAGCCAAGCTGGTCTTCTGCCATACTTGCTAGTCTTCCTGCGCATCAGGCTGGTTTGTTCCTGCACTCTCAGTAAAGCTTCTTTAAAATACAGCCAGCTCTCCTGAACACCTTTCCCCCTTAGACTGGCTTCCCAAGTATCCTTCTCTTGAGTTCCCCGAGCGAATTGAAGTCTCCTTTTCTGAAGTCCAGGGTCCTTACTCTGCTGCTCTCCATCATTTCTTTCCTCAGGATCCTGAACTCAATCATCTTGTCATCACTGCTACCCAAGTTGCCATCCCCTAGTATTCCCCACCAATTCATCCCTGTTTCTAAGCAGCAGGTCAAGAAGAGCATGGCACCTAGTTGGCCACACCAGCACTTGCACCAGGAACTTGTCACCAACACTTTCCAAAAACTTCCTGGATTGCCTGTGCACTGCTGTAGTGCCCTCCCAGCAGATGTCAGGGTGTTTGAATTCCACCATGGGAACCAGGGCCTGTGATTGGGAAAGGTCCGCTGTTTGAAGAAAGCCTTATCCACCACTTCCTCCTGGTCTGGTGGTCTATAGCAGACCCCCACCACAACATCACCTTTGTTGCTCTCCCCTCTAACCTTAACCCAGAGACTTTCAACAGGCCTAACTCCAGTTTCATGCTGGAGCTCTGAACAATCATATGGCTCGTCTACATGAAGTGCAACTCCTCCTCCTCTTCTCCCCTGCCTGTCCTTCCTGAACAGTTTATACTCATCCATGACCATGCTCCAGTCATGCAAGCTCCCACCAAGTCTCTGTTATTCTAATCATGTTATAGTTCTGTCACTGCGAGGACTTCTGATTCTTCCTACTTGTTTCCCAGGCTACGTGCATTTGTGTACAGCACCTGAGGTAACTAGTTGATTGCCCTGATCTCTCAGGAAGTATGAGAGCACTTCCCCTGTTGCCCCCTCCTGCTTGCTCTTCCTCCAGGTCCCCAACTTCCCACTTACCTCAGGGCTTTGGTCTCAATCCCCCGGCAAACCTAGTTTAAAGCCCTTCTCACAAATGTTCCTGTAGGAACAGGGAAATGGAGCGCAGCTACTACAGCACAAATGTAAATGACTGGAAAAACATTTTCATAACCCCCAAACTTGGAATCATTCCCTCTTTATCTGTCAGCAAGGAGGAGTAACAGGACACAAGCATACTGGGTTGGTTTGTTTCTATTAGCCTCCTTTAGCAGCCCCCAAATGTCATGGTACCTGACCAGTGGCACCTCCCCATTTTTGCACCTTTCACTCTTCAGTCCTTTTAGTTCTCTTCTGCTAGTGAATCTGCACTAGAACCTGGGTATTTATGATGTCTGACACATAATTAAGATAATACCACATTGCTGGGGATGCATTTACTTTTGTTTCCACGATGTTAATCAGTTCTGCTTTTGTTCAGAACAGGCAGTTAAATGCAGTTGCTGTCACTGAAAACAGGAACGGCCAGAAATTAAAACCAGTGCCCTCCTAGTCAGTTCAGACATCACAGAATTGTTTTCCTGCCTTGGGCCTTTGTTAGATGGTGGCCAAAGGGGCCTATTAAGATGTAAATGTCATACAACTCACATGGCCGTGCAGGAGAAAACAAGCAGCTGGCACTGGCCCATCCTTTCCTGCAGCCCCTTCCTTAATGATCTGCAGTCAGATTGT